>NC_135813.1:59312333-59645871 GCF_964213995.1 Mustelus asterias | reverse complement strand
ACCCTACTAATCCCCCCTAAACTAGGGGCAATTCAGCATGGTCAATACACCTAACCCGCACATCTTTGGGAGGAAACCGGAGCATCTGGAGGAAACCCACGCCGACATGGGGAGAACATACAAAATCCACGCAGAGAGTGACCCAAGCTGGGAATCGAACCCGGGTCCCTGGCACTGTGAGGCAGCAATGCCATCGTGCCACATGATAATGGGCTATTACCCTTGCATCCTACAGGATTCAATTAATTTAAGAAGCTGTTTATTTTTGGATGCATTAGTGAAGCATTGTGGAAGAACGTTAATTAAATCCACAATTCAGATATTTTAAGGATTAAGAAATTCTGAGTATGTTAGAAATATAACAAATAAACATAAACTAATGAAAATGCACATTACATCGATCAGCATCTGAAAGAGAAATGATAACAGCGTTTTGGAAGAAGTCATCTCTGCTTGAACCTTTAACCCCTCATCTATTTCTTAGTTGCTGACAGACTTCATAGAATCATAGAATTCCTACAGTGCAGAAGTAGACTGTGCATCTGTGGCATTTTTTGTCTGAGTTTAAAAACAAAATCTTGAAGTTGTTTTACTCGGAGATGAAGATGAAATTTCAGAAGGTAGATGGAGGGCAACATGCTGAAAGTGACCTTGCAAGGAACGCAGTGAGTCAGCTCACTATGCACGTACGGTACACCACAGCACTATGTCTCATTCATCACACACACACACACACACACACACACAGCCTGGAGGAGGCTGGCTTTTACTGAGAAGAACCCTCCTCCTTTAGGTGCAGAGCAGTAGATGAATGTGAGCTATCCTCATTAATTCAAGCCATTGCCTCATCGGAGCATTAGGCAGCCTGATTGGCAATATTTCTCCCCCCCCCCCCCCCCCTCCCCAAATACCAATAAAATTGAAAGAATGTTGATGAGATGTGTGCTGACAACAGTCACGGAGCTAAATCGCATCCCAAACTGATGTCTTGGTCATTGTGCAGATTCAGATATGCATCCCGTATTGTTGCTGCACCCTTCCTTAATTATAGCCCCTTTGCCTACTGAAAACCCCAGTTATAAATGTGACAGATAAAAGCAAGCACTGATTTCAGTTTGCCAGGACACAGCCATACCTAGCTGACTTGCTTTCATTCATTATTGGTTGACCTTTGCTAAGTAACGTGTCCCTAAGCACGAAGTGTTGCATTGAAATTCACAGCAACAGTTACGCGTTGTATCCTAGCAACCTGCTAATGGATGACCGATGATGCGGATCAAATCTCAAACCCTTTTCACAGGTGCTTTGCTGACCAGATTTTTACCATCGCCACTGGAAGCTTTAATTAACTCATGAATGCCCTTTTGACTCAGGCCCTGGTCCATACAGGTCATGGCTGTTGATGCAGCAATGTATTTATTCACAGTAAACAAGGACATTCACACTGTCTAGCTCCTGCCTGCTGATACAGCAGCACATTTATTTTCAACCAAGATTGAAGCAGTCCACCTTGGTTTGCAATAACTGTAAATATTCAGAATGGCTTTACAATAGAAATAACAAGCAGCCTGGCACTCAAATCATCAGGACCCTTGGATCTTCGGGTAGTATTTTTGAAATTGCTGGTATTAGATTACCACGTAAAAAATGACAGAGTGCCTTTAAACATAATCATTTACCATGATTTCTCCCCCTGCTTCCCTCCTTTTGCCTTGCCTCTAGATTTTATTTAAAGAAGCAGTACAGCACTGAACAAGACATTGAATTTATTTGGATTCTACTTTTAACACAGTAAAATGCCCCAACACAGGAGTATAATTTGTGACCAAGCTAAGTTTTAAGTAATATCTTAAAGGAGACGAGAGAGGTGGAAAACGTGTAATCATAGGCGGTGGAGTACGTTCCCTGACATTTCAGAAGACAGCCCCAAAACAGGCTGTTCCCCTTGAAGTCAGAGAGGAGATATTTTTCCAAAGATAGACTTTATTTGGTAAATTCATTAGACACAATCATCAGGCAAATCACATACAGCTAAGTCTTCTGTAGTAGTATTCACAACACTAGGGACGAACGAAAATGGTACTTCTAGGGATGATTCTGAGAAATCATTTTGAGTTGACAACAATTGGTTAGCATGGCGCTGCCAAACTAGTTCACCTTCAGTTTGAACCATGTAAGAAATTGCACCTGTTTTTGCTAAATTTCTGGCTGGTACTCATTTCTCACTTATGGTGTAGTTACGCGCTAACACTCGATCTCCTTGTTGAAATGAACGTTGTTTTGCCCTCACTTCTTGTCCAGCAACTTGAGATTGTTGTTGATACTCTACAATCTCTGAAATTTCCGGAGGTAATAACAAATCAAACCTAGTTCTCAACTTTCTCTTTGAGTAGTAATGCAGGTGAACTTTGGGTAGTTGCATGAGTAGTGGTTCTGTAAGATGCCAAAAAGCTATTCACACAACATGATATCAAACATGCTGCTTTGAAGCTTTTAAAGAATGTTTCAAGGATTGTTGAAACTTTCAGCTAATCCATTGGTTGATGGATGATAAGGTACTGATTTTATATGCTGAATACCATTTACTTTGAGATAATCCTCAAACTTTTGTGAACTAAAATTTCGTCAAGTTTTTCAATGGTTTATTCAGATGTAGTAAATCTCATGATAACAACTTCTGGCCACTTCGATCATCAAGTGCATCAAGTATGACTAAGAACATGTAACCGTCAAATGGACGGTTTGTCCATTTATCAGTACTTCTTTCATCATCACCCCTCTTTTCTTTATTTGCGACACCCTCAATGACATTCAGTGACATGCAATTGTTGCCATGGCATTTTAGGCCACTCCCAAGGGTTTAAAGGAGAGAACGGTGGTGTATCCCTTATTTGTGCACAGGATTGGCACTGTCCCACTTATTTCTTCAATCTGAGCATCCAGGCATGGCCACCAAAAATAACTACATGCCAATTGCTTCATCTAGACTAAACCAGGATGTCCTTCATGTAGTTATTCAAGAAGTTGCCCATGCAGATTAGGAGAAATGATTATTCAGACTCCCCACAATAGACAGCCACGTTGGATGATCAACTCAGCTACCTTGACACGTGTGTGGTGCGGGGGTGGGGGTGCAATTTTCCCCCAAAAAACTAAGTGCCTAACGAGATTTGTTTGCCCTTTGGGCGTATTTAGTTGAACGAATCTCCCAAGGGGGAATTCATGTGGGGGATGGGGTCTCATCCCGCTGGAGAGGCCAGAATCAGCGCGGTGAGTGGGCTACTGCGCTTGCACCGATCTGTCAGTGAGGAGATTGGTGCAGGCAAACCCCCCTCAATTGCCGTCTTCCAATCGCCAGCCACTCGATTTCTTCCCGACCCCTTCCCCCTGATCGCCAGCCACCTATGGCCAGCCCCGATTTCCCCCCCCCCCCCCATTTCTTAGCTGATATTTTCCCTAGCCTGTCTTGCGTCACCTCCGGATCAGGCGAGATCCAAACAGTGCAGCGTGTCCCGGGGCCAAGCGACAAAGTGCAGCTGAGTCAAATGAAAGAGGCCAACCCTGTTTTTTATGTCACCAGCTGCTGTCAGCCAGTGCAAATGTGCCAATGTGCAAAGTTTAAAGGTCCTGTGACAAAAGCCCATTCTTATTATGCAATAAACTTTTGTTTCAATATTTCAGAGATCTACTCATAACTCTTAACTGTTTGTTATTTTGAACTTTTTTTCAAAAGAAATGTTCTGAAAATTGACAGTTTCTGTTGTGCATCTGTTCAGTTTTTAATTCATTTGCAGGATGTGGGTGTCTCTGGCTGGGCCAGCATTTATTGCCCATCCCTTATTGCCCTCCATTTCAGAGCGCATTTAGAATCAACCACATTGCTGTTGCTCTGGAGTCACATGTAGGCCAGACCAGATAAGGACAGCAGATTTCCTTCCCTAAAGGATATTAGTGAACCGGATGGGTTTTTATGACAATCCACAATGGTTTCATAGTCACCATTTGATTATAGATTTATTTTATTGAATTCAAATTTCACCATCTGCCATGGTGGGATTTCAACCCGGGTCATGATCTCGGTCTCTGGATTACTAGTCCAGTGACAATACCACTACACCGAAGGGAGATAATAATCCACCTAAATCTCAATTTACCTGTGGAAAAATAAAAGTATGTCGCAGAAGCATTTTCAATTAAATGTATATTGGTAAAACAGGGAAGGGGTGAGCCTAGCAGGACCTTGCTGCTGATAATCTCAGCATCTAACTGGAAATGTCAACCTTTTCATCAATAATGCAGAAATGGTGCTGGGGACACTGACGGGAATGTGTCAACACTGTGCAGAGCAGGGAGATGGATTGTTTCTTTACCTATGGGAAACTGCTGCTTCCGTTCTCTTGGAACTGGGTTAGCTTCTTCACAGACGTCATGCTCATAATTATCACTAACTGATCTAAATTAAACAATGTGCTTTCTCAGGCACAGGATTTAATGCTTGTTTGGATGTCTAATGAACACCAAGTAAAGCAACATCTTGGTATTTTATTTGGATGATGCATCTTTCCTTTTACAAAAATAATTCCAAAAAGATTTTAAATAGGTCACTAGGGAACAAAGGTCACAGTGATTATGCCAAAGAAGTGAACAAAGTTGGTCATTTCATTCCTTACATTGCTTATTGAATTTTATTTTTGGTGTTTCTGGGCAAATGTGATAGGTAAAGCATCATGAAGAGCCTCTTGGAAGGGGAGGGTGGAATATTTAAAAGGGTGTACAAGGGGTTTCAGGAGCTGCATGTTGCTGATCGCCTGAAGGGAGGCAAGTACCGAATGGGGAAACAGTCAAGGTTGCTCCAGAGCATCATCCTGGCCCTATAGGAGGACCAGCCAGGCCAAGGAGGAATCAATGTGCAGGTGGAAAGGAGGGTGGGTACTCAACGCCGGGCATTGAATGGGATTGATGGTCCCTGGCATCATGTGTGGAGAGGGGCAGGGGGCACCAATCAAAATTGGGCAGCTACTTGCCCAGAAGGAAGGCTGCAGCTGGCAGTCAGAGCACAACTATCAGATTTTAAGCCGAGTGCCAATGAGGCGTAGCACTCTCCACAGAAAAAAGACAACCCCAAGCAGTAAGAAGGGACAAGGCAGGAAAGAGGCACAGAGGGCAATTTCAATGCCAGAGACAGATACATGGAAATGACCAGGAAACTGTGACTTTCCAAGCAGATGGTCACAGATGTTTGTGACCTTGCTGAAATCCTCAAACCTCACAGCACTGGTCACCTATGCATTGCCAGTAACCATCAAAGTCACAGTGGCCTTGAACTTCTTCACTTCAGGTTCATTCCAAGGCTCAGCTGTGGCCCTTGGGAGCATCTTGTGGACAGTTGCACTCTGCTGCATCTCTCAGGTTATTGAGACCCACTTTGCCAGTACATTTGTTTTGCAACAAGTGCAGCCTCAGTGACAGAAATCACTGGGTTTCACCACCCACCACTGGCGTCCCCCCAGCTACAGGTTATAACTGATTGCACTTATATGGCCATTGAGGCACCCAGCAAGTGCTCACTCAGATTCGGCTCAAGCAAGGGCTTCCATTCACCTCATGCTGAACTGATCTGCGATCATAGCAAGAACTTCCTGTGATTTGATTTAGAGTCATAGAGAATTACAGCATGGAAACAGGCCCTTTGGCCCAACTTGTCCATGCTGCCCTTTTTTTAAAATCCCGAAGCTAATCCCAATTGCCCGCATTTGGCCCATATCCCTCTATACCCATCTTACCCATGTAACTGTCTAAACGCTTTTCAAAAGACAAAATTCTACCCGCTTCTACTACTACCTCTGGCAGCTTGTTCCAGACACACACCACCCTCTATGAAAAAATTGCCCCTCTGGACACTTTTGTATATCTCGCCTCTCACCTTAAACCTATGCCCTCTAGTTTTAGGCTCCCCTACCTTTGGGAAAAGATATTGACTATCTAGCTGATCTCTGCCCCTCATTATTTTATAGACCTCTATAAGATCACCCCTCAGCCTTCTACACTCCAGAGAAAAAAGTCCCAGTCTATCCAGCCTCTCCTTATAACTCAAACCATCAAGTCCCAGTAGCATCCTAGTAAATCTTTTCTGAACTCTTTCTAGTTTAATAATATCCTTTCTATAATAGGGTGACCAGAACTGTACACAGTATTCCAAGTGTGGCCTTACCATTGTCTTGTACAACTTCAAGACATCCCAACTCCTGTGTTCTATGTTCTGACCAATGAAACCAAGCATGCCGAATGCCTTCTTCACCACTCTGTCCACCTGTGACTCCACTTTCAAGGAGCTATGAACATCTACCTCTCGATCTCTTTGTTCTGTAACTCTTCCCGGTGCCCTGCCATTAACTGAGTAAGTCCTGCCCTGGTTCAATCTACCAAAATGCATCACCTCGCATTTGTCTAAATTAAACTCCATCTGCCATTTGTCAGCCCACTGGCCCAATTGATCAAGATCCCGTTGCAATCGAAGATAACTTCCTTCACTGTCCACTATGCCACAAATCTTGGAGTCATTTGCAAACATACTAACCATGCCTTCTATATTCTCATCCAAATCATTAATATAAATGACAAATAACAGTGGACCCAGTACTGATCCCTGAGGGACAGACCTCCAGTTGAAAAACTCTCTACAACCACCGTCTGGCTTCTGTCATCAAGCCAATTTTGTATCCATTTAGCTACCTCACCCTGGATCCCGTGATATTTAACCTTATGCAATAACCTACCATGTGGTACTTTGTCAAAGGCTTTGCTAAAGTCCATGTAGACAACATCAACTGCACTGCCCTCATCTACCTTCTTGGTTACCCCTTCAAAAAACTCAATCAAATTTGTGAGACATGATTTTCCACTCACAAAGCCATGCTGACTGTCCCTAATCAGTCCTTGCGTCTCTAAATGCCTGCAGATCCTGTCTCTCAAAATACTTTCCAACAATTTAGCCACCACAGATGAGAGGCTCATTGGCCTGTCGTTCCCAGGCTTTTCCCTGCAGCCCTTTTTAAACAATGGCACAACATTTGCCACCGTCCAATCTTCAGGTACCTAACCTGTGACTATCAATGATTCAAATATCTCTGCTAAGGGACCCGCAATTTCCTCCCTAGCCTCTCACAATGTCCTGCGATACACTTAATCAGGTCCCAGGGATTTATCTACCTTGATGTGCTTTAAGACTTCCAACACCACCACCTCTGTAATATGTACACTCCTCAAGACATCACTATTTATTTCCCCAAGTTCCCTGACATCCATGCTTTTCTCAACAGTAAATACCGATGAGAAATATTCATTTAGGATCTGATTTGATTTATTTGATTTATTTGATTTATTATTGTCACATGTATTAACATACAGTGAAAAGTATTGTTTCTTGTGCATTATACAGACAATACATACTGTTCATAGAGAAGGAAACGAGAGAATGCAGAATGTAGTGTTACAGTCATAGCTAGGATGTAGAGAAAGATCAACTTAATGCAAGTCCATTCAAAAGTCTGACAGCAGCAGGGAAGAAGCTGTTCTTGAGTCGGTTGGTATGTGACCTCAGACTTTTGTATCTTTTTCCCGAAGAAAGAAGGTGGAAGAGAGAATGTCCGGGGTACGTGGGGTCCTTAATTATGCTGGCTGCTTTGCCGAGGCAGCAGGAAGTGTAGACAGAGTCAATGGATGGGAGGCTGGTTTGCGTGATATGTGTGCATTCACTTTCCTGGCAGCTCCCATGACTCTTTTATTCCCAGCAGTCAACTGTAACTCAGATCTTCACTCTAACATCCAAAGTGCATGGATGGATCCTAGGGTACAAGAGATATCCCATTAAGAGATCAAAGGGAGGATAACCAATACCACCCCCTCATTAAGACAACCATTGAGCAGGCCATCAGGCTTATGCAAATGCAATTCTGGTGCCTGGGCCAACCCAGTTGCACCTGCAAAGATCTCAGTCATTGTGTTGGTCTGCTGCCCTTTCCATTACATGGCCCTCCATAGAGCTGTCGGATTCGAGGACGGTGAGGTCCTGAAAGGAGACAACTTATCCCGAGAGCAGCAGGAGGTGATGGAGGAGGGAGAAAGGCTGATGGGGTTAGAACTGAACAGAGGTGTTCCTGCTGCACGAAGTGATAGCCTCTTCCTGCAGCACTCCTGGAAGCGGCATCTCCCTCATAATCTCCAACATTTGAGTGATAAAGTCGCACAGCGCAGAAAAGGCCCTTTAGCCCATCGAGTCTGCACCCACAATAACTACCACTAAAGTCACGCTAATCCCATTTTCCAGCACTTGTCCCATATCCTTGAATGCTATGATGTCTCAAGTGCTCATCCAAATACTTTTCAACGGTTGTAATGTTTCTGGCTTCCATTACCTTCCCGGGCAGTGCATTCCAGATTTCCACCACCCTCTGAGTGAAAAAGATTTTCTCAAATCCCCTCTGAATCGCCTGCCCCTCACTCTAAAACTATGACCCCTCTTGATTGATCCCTCAACCAAGGGGAACAACTGCTCCCTACTCACCCTGTCCACACCCTCCATAATCTTATACACCTCAATCATGTCCCCCCTCAGCCTTCCCTGCTCTAAATAAAACAATCCAAGCCCATCCAGTCTCTCCTTATATCTCAAATGCTCCACCCTAAGCAATATCCTGGTAAGTCTCCTCCGTACCCCCTCTAGTGTTATCACATCCTTTCTATCGTGAAGTGACGCAGCACTCCAGCAGTGGCCTAACCAATGTTCTGTACAGCTCCAACATTATCTCCTTGCTCTTATACTCTATGCCAAGACTCATAAAAGCAAGTACCCATATGTCTTAACTCCCTATTCACCTGCTCTGCTGCCTTCAGGGATCTGTTAATAAGTACCCCAAGATCCATCTGTTCCTCTGAGCTTCCTAGTGTCCTGCCATTCATTAAATACTCCCTTGCTTTGTTACTTCTTCCAAAGTACATCACCTCGCACTTATCAGGGTTAAATACCATCTGCTACTGCTCTGTCCATCTGACCAACCCACCTAGATTTTCCTATAACCTACAACCTTCATCTTCACTATTGACCACCCTACCAATCTTGGTGTCATCTGCAAACTTGGTTATCATTCCCCCACATTTTCATCTATATAATTTATGTATTTAACAAACAATAAGGGTCCCAACACTGAACCTTGTGGTATGCCACTGGAGACCAGCATCCAGTCACTCAAACAGCCTTCTACCACTACCCTTTGTGCCCTATTAGTAAACCAGTTTTGGATCTATCTCGCCAAGTTTCTCTGAATTCCATTTGGTCCAGGTCAGCATTGATGAAGCAGACGGCAGCCCTTCCTTGGTGGCAGGCCCAAGCCTCGCTTCCCTCTGGTGCCATGGAAAGATTTGGCACATTCAGTGGATTTTTCCCTCAGGACAGCCAGCAGCTTCAGTGACTGCTGCTTTGCCAGGTCTAGATGAGCCTCACGCTATCCAGCACACATCTGTTGCTGCCGTCAGTGGCTTTAAGAGCATAGGAAGCCTGTCTCCTGGTCAGTTAAGGACTTCCCATATAAAAATCTGAGATTTGATCAGATTCCCACCAAAGGTGAGTTTCTGATCCAAAAACAAACCCAGTTCCTGTTTTCCACTTCAGGTGAAAATCCAACCCCCGTCTCCAGACAAGCCTACTGTGTCTTTTGCTTTTATCACATTAGTTTCATGGTTTACCATATAATGTGTTTAAACTAGAGTGCATTGAGCCTCAAAATAAGTGTCTTACAGACAGACCTGGCCCCGATTCTGTTGAGTAGTATGAACACTCCCACGTACACTTGTTGCTTGTATCTCATCTGGGATTGAGAGGAAGTAACTCCTTTTATTGTTGAGCTGTCCCAGTAAGTAAATTTTTCTTTCTTACTCTGCTTTCTAATTCAAGTTGTCAATAGAGTTTGGAGTGTTGGAGTAGTTCGATACTTTACACAAGTTTACCTCTTCTGTTCCTAGCCTCAGTGAGAATCCAAATATAGAATTTCCAGAAATGGTTTACTGACCTTGAGGAAGGTGTGATGCTCATAGACCACTTAAGTGTATCCGTTCAAAGAGATCTAGGAGTCTTGTGAAGATTTTTGTAGTCTAGATGGTCATCCAGGGGGCTACCATTGACCAGAAATGGAACTGAAATAGCAATATAGATAAATACGGTGGCTACCAGAGAAGGTCAAAGGCTAGAAATACTGATGCAAGTATTTCACCTCCTGATTCCCCAAAGCCTGTCTGCCATAAATAAGACACAAGTAAGGAGTGTGATGGGACTCACCACATGCTTGGATGAATGCAGCACCGCCAACACTCAAGAAGGTTGAAACTATTCAGGATAAAGCAGCCTGCTTGATTGCTACCCCTTCCACAAACATTCAGTCCCTCCACCACAGATAAACAGTGGCAACTGTGTGTACCACCTACAAGATGCACTGCAGAAACTCTCAAAGGTTTCTTCGGCACTGCCTTCCAAACCCATGACCCCTACCATCTAGAAGGACAAGAGCAGCAGGTACCTGGGAACACCGCCGCCTGGAGGTTTCCCTCCAGGCCATTCACCACCCTGAATTGAAAAGATATCGCTATTCCTTCTTTATTCACTGGGTCAAAATCCTAGAATTTCCTCCCTCACAGCACTGTGGGTGTACCTACACCTTAGAACTGCAGCGGTTTAGGAAGACAGCTCACCACTGCCTTCTGAAGGGCAACTGTCGCTTTTGTATGACTTCTTGAATATGCAATAAATTTTAATGGCAAGTAACATTCGCTCCACACAAGTGCCAGGCAATGGCCATCTCCAACAAGACAGAATCTAACCACCTCTTCTTAACATTCAATGGCATTACCATCACTGAATCCCCCAATATCAACATCCTGAGGGTTATCATTGACCAGAAACTGAATTGGACTCGCCATGTAAATACCATGGCTACAAGAGTACGTCAGAGGCTGGGAATTCTGCAGCGAGTAGCTCATTTCCTGACTCCCTAAAGCCTATCCACCATCTACAAGGCACAATGTAGCTGCTTCACAGCTCCAGGGTCCTGGGTTCGATTCCCGGCTCGGGTCACTGTCTGTGTGGAGTTTGCACATTCTCCTCGTGTCTGCGTGGGTTTCCTCCGGGTGCTCCGGTTTCCTCCCACAGTCCAAAGATGTGCGGGTTAGGTTGATTGGCCAGGTTAAAAAAATTGCCTCTTAGAGTCCTGGGATGCGTAGGTTAGAGGGATTAGCGGGTAAAATATGTGGGGGTAGGGCCTGGGTGGGATTGTGGTCGGTGCAGACTCAATGGGCCGAATGGCCTCCTTCTGCACTGTAGGGATTCTATGATTACAACAGCTCAAGAAGGCAGCTCATTACCACCTTGTCAAGGTCAATTCAGGATGGTCAATGAATGCTGGTATGGCCAGCAAAGCCCAAATCCCAGAAACAAATGTAAAAAAAACTTCCACTGGCGTTTAGCGCACCTTGCCAATATCCGAGGTTGTTCAAAGTACATAAAAGTCATAACATGGAAATAGGTCATTTGGACCTAGCAGTGCATCTCAGCAGTTGCCCTTCACTTGGGAAAATAGTTCCTCTATCCCTTTTCCCTCATCTGCTTTTGTGGACATTCAGCAACTGGAGGTGGTCTGTTTCTGTCCTATGGTGTCATCATTTTAAATATCTCTACTATGTCACCCTCTAATGAATAACCTTTCAAGTTTTTCATTATATTTGTATTTCTTCATACCAGGTATTGTATGTGTTTTGGGTTAAGTGTCCCAGTTTCTTACAATGCTGGTACAAAATTTATATTGCCATTGCTTTCACTCGTCATCTCTGAATAAATCTGCACTTCATAACCACTGTATCTGGATTGGTGATTAATCAAGGTGGAATAACCTGTATAACTGCTCTAGTCACTTCCAGTTATGGGTCCAGACTATCAATGGTTGAATTCATTAAGAATGAGAGTGTGGGTGAAATTTTTTCTCACTGGCTGGAGGGAGGGATTGGAAAAGTTGACCTGGTGTCCAGCTTCTGTCCCCAGATGTGTTTAGAAGAAAGAAAAGGCATGCACATCATCTTTTGTGATCCAGGATGTTTCAAAGCCAATGGAGTACATTTTTTTAAAGTTTTAATGTTTTAATGTAGGAAATGCAGCAGGTAGTTTGCACACAGCAAGCTCCCTCAAGAAGCAATGACCAGATATTCCATTTTATCCATTTGTTGAGGGGTAAATCTTGACTTGGCCACCAGGGATAATTCTTAGAAATAATGCCATTAGATCTTTTGTATTCCCCTTGGAGGGCAGGTGGGACCTCAGTTTAGAATTTCATTCAGCAGACAGCATCTTCAACAGGCAACATGCCCTTAGTACTGCACTGGATTGCCTGCCTTGATTTTTTTCTGCGGAGTCTTGAACTTGAACTTACAATCTTCTGACTCAAAGGCAAGAGTACTACAAGCTGAGCCACAGCTGACATAACATTAGAAGAATTCCCCTGGCATTTCATCCTGTTGTCCCAGTGAAAGGTCACCTGAAATTTGCTGTAAAAACTGAGGAGCACAAGTGGATCTAAATACACTTCCTGCTTTCATTGTTTTCATGCAGGGTAGTCATTTAACTCTTCCTCCTTGCTTCATTATTTGTGAACAACTATTCATCTTTCTGGACAAAGACATTGATGCTGTCCAGGTGAAGTTTGGACAGGTTAGGCTAATACCTGCTGGAGTTTATAAGAGTGAGAGGCAACTTGATTGAAATATACAAGATCCTTAGGCGCCTTGACAGAGTGGGTGTGGAGAGAATTATTTTCTCTGAAGGTCATGAATCTTTAAAAATCTCTCCCTCAAAAGGCAGTGGAAGTAGTGTCTTTAACTGTTTTTAATGCGGAAGTAAATAGTTTCCTGATAGGCCTAAGGAGTCGAAAGGTTATCAGGATAGGCAGGAATGTGAAGTCGAGGTTGCAATTAGATCAGCCTTGAATAGCAGAGCAGGTCTGAAGGGCTGAGTGGCCTACTCCTCGTATGTAGGTTCATGGATATGTATTATATAGATTTGTAAATTTTGTGCAGCACAGGTCTTGGGTCACCTTTGCTTCCTACAATCATTACAATTGGTTCAACTTTCCAGATTTTTTGTGCTTTTTTTTCCATCCTCCCACACTGCATTTGTAGGTTTCAGATACATTAGGCACGTCTATAGAACAGCGGAACAAGGGGACATCCATGTGAAATCAGAATGAAGTCAGCAGAGCATTCAGGAAAGGGGTAAACTTGAGGGTGAATGCTACAGGAATAACATGGAATAGTTTATTGGCTGGTTTATAATTGGCATGCACACCAGCTTTGTTATGGGAATTACAGCAGTGTTACGCAGAAGTGCTGATTAGGAAAAGTTGAGTGGCCCTAACCAGTGTTTCTGGCTGGATGCCAAAAGTTAATTGTCATTCTGTAAGCTTTAAAGAATGTGTTGCAATGAAAAACATAGATGTGGTTATTTTATCGTTGTGTGGCCTGTTATCCTTTACCACAGCCCAAGCCATGTAATCCTTGAGTAAACATTCTCCGGTTTTGAATACAAGTCAGGATTACTTCCACCAGAACAACTCTCAGAAGTCTCACAACACCAGGTTAAAGTCCAACAGGTTTATTTGGAATCACGAGCTTTCGGACCACTGCTCCTTCAACAGGTGAATCCTGCTGAAGGAGCAGCGCTCCGAAAGCTCGTGATTCCAAATAAACCTGTTGGACTTTAACCTGGTGTTGTGAGACTACTTACTGTGCCCACCCCAGTCCAACGCCGGCATCTCCACCTCAGAAAACTCTGTCATTGTCATTATTTACATATCTTATGAAATTAGGAGTCATGCAATCAGCAATGGTAGCTGCAGTGTTTACAGACAAACATGCAAAATGCACATTTCCCATTGCATTTGCTTTCTCTACAGACTGAGGGAAATGATACATTGATTGGATGAATTCACAGCTGGTGCAGTGCTTCACATAGCACTGGACCACAATCCCTGCAGAGCATCTACTTCCTCTATAGATATTTCCATAACAGATTCTATTTCACCCACCAGAGACAATTAAGACTTCTGCCTATCTTTTCAAAAAATGTTATTTATTGTACACTATATTCCACCGAGACAGGAGGTCTTGTTGCGCAATCGGTAGCATTCCTGCCTCTAAACCAGAAGTTCCAGGTTCAAATTCCATCCCAAGACTTGATGGCCAAGGAAGGTGCGTTCGTAATGCGGTCAAACAGTTAAGTATAAACCTGCAAAATCCTTCTAATATGCCAATGGCAAGTGGTAAGAGCGAGCAAGACCCCTGGTCAGCCATGTTTGATGCGGAGTGGCACCCCTCAAGCTATCAGCCTCTGGTGACAGGCTAGCGACATGTTCCAGGAAAAATCTCGCTATGGGAACAGATGAAGGTCTGCCTTGTGCACCACTAGGTGCAGAGAGAGAAATAACAACAACAACAAACAATATTCTGCCAGCTGACACACCACCACCTGAATGTTCACGTCCAAGTCACTTACCATCCTGACTTGGAAATATATCATCATTCCTTCACTGTCTCTGAGTCAGAATCCACCCTAACAGCACTGTGGGTGTACCTACATCACTGACTGCTATGACTCAAGAAGGCAGCTCACCACCACCACCACCTTGAGCAATTGGGGATGGGCAATAAATGTCGGCCTAGCCAGAGACACACACATCCCATAAATTAATTTAAAAAACTCAAATGAGAGCCCAAGTCCCAAAAACATCTTGTCTGCTCTTGATCCCAACGAGTCATGTCCTTGTGCAGATCGGGATTCCAAAATTTCCAAAATAGTGATCCTAACACCATTGAATTTTGTTTTTAAGTTTGAAAGTGACATGCTCCAATCACAAGCAAGAATCTTAAACTTAAAAAAGCCAATTAAAAACATATGAAGGGAGAACCGTCTAAGGTTGATTGACTTAAAAGGTATGAAGTTAAATGAACAGTGGGAAACAAAGAAACAATTCAAAATGTTCAACAAAAATACATTCCATTAAAAAAACAGAAACTGAGCAAGAGAGATCCATCTGCGACTTAAAGAAAAGATTCTCAATGTTAAAAAATAGCAATTCTGAGAACTGGGTGTCCTCAGAATGCCACCGGAGGTTGATAAAAAGGAGTAAAATAGAATATGAAAGTATACTAGCCTGATATATAAAAACAGATTGTAAGAACTTTTAGTGGCTGTGCAAGTTATGATTTTCCAAAATTCCTCAGATTTGGGAACAGTCCCCCTTGACTAGAAGTTGGCAAATGTTACATCACCTTTTTGAGAAAGGAGGGAGGGAAAAAACAGTGAACTACAGGCCAAGTAGTATAACAATGCAATTGGAAAAGCATAGAATGCTTCAAGTCATCTTGGTTTTACTAAAGGGAAAATCTGTTTGAGAAATTTATTGGAGTTTTTTGAGAATGTAACAAGTAAGGTAGATAAAGGAGAACCAGTCGATGTTGTATACTTGGATTCCCTAAAAGCATTCAATAAGGGCCAAGACAAAAGATTAATAGGAAAGATTAGGGCTCATGGAATTGGGGATAATATTTTAGCCTGGATAGAGGATTAGATAACAGATAGAAAGCAGAGAGTGGGCATAAACAGGACTACTTCAAGTTGGCAAGCAGTGAATAGTGGAGAGCTGGTAACTCAGCTATTTACAATCTATATTAAAGACAGATGAAGAGACAAGAGAAGAATGGATCTAAGTTTCTGGTGCCGAAGCAATGCTGGATGGTCGAACCCATTTCAATCTGACATCAAGGCCGCATTCGACCAAGTGTGGCATCAAGGAGCCCTAGCAAAACTGCAATCAATGGGTATCGGGGGCAAACACCCTGCTGGTTGCAGTCATGCCTGGTACATCGGAAGATGGTTGTGGAGGGTCAGTCATCTCAGCTCCAGGACATCTCTGCAGGAGTCCCTCAGGGTAGTGTCCTCGGCCCAACAATCTTCAGCTGCTTCATCAATGATCTTCCCCCCGCCCCCCCCCCCATCATAAAGTCAGAAGTGGGGATGTTCGCCGATGATTGCAACTCCTCAGATACTGAAGCAGTCCACGTTCAAATGCAACAAGATCTGGACAATATCCAGGTTTGGACTGACAAGTGGCAAATAACATTCATGCTGCAGAAATACCAGGCAATGACCATCGCCAATAAGAGACACTCTAACCACCGACTCTTGATATTCAGTGATGTTACCATCACTGAGTCCCCCACTGTCAACATCCTTGCGGTTACCATTGACCAGAAACTCAACTGGATTCACCACATAAACACAGTGGCTACAAGAGCAGGTCAGAGGCTAGGAATACTGCGGCGAGTAACTCATCTCCTGACTCCCCAAAGTCTATCCAGCATCTACAAGGCACAAGTCAGGAGTGTGATGGAATACTCCCCACATGCCTGGATGGGTGTAGCTCCAACAAAGAAGTTTGACACCATCCAGGACAAAGCAGTCTGCTTAATTGGCACCACATCCACAAACCACCATCCACACCCTGCACCACTGACGCTCAGTAGCAGCAGTGTGTACTATCCACAAGATGCACTGCAGCAATTCACCAAAGATCCTTAGATAGCACCATCCAAACCCACAACCACTTCCATCTCAAAGGACAAGAGCAGCAGATACATGGGAATACCACCACCTGCAAGTTCTCCAAGCCACTCACCATCCTGACTTGGATATATATCACCCATTCCTTCACAGTCGCTGGGTCAAAATCCTGGAATTCCCTCCCCAACGGCATTGTGGGTCAACCCACAGAACATGGACTGCAGCGATTCAAGAAGACAACTCACCACCACTTTCTCAAGGGCAACTAGGAATGGACAATAAATGCTGGCCAGCAGCTCTGCCCATGTCCCACGAATGAATTTTTAAAAAATCATTTTAGACTTTCTAGTAGTTTGTGATTACTGAGTGACTTTGGGGGGCCATTTCCGAGGGCCCACATTGCTATGAGCCTGGAGTCACACAGACCAGCAGATTCCTTCTCTAGAGGACATTAGTGGACTAGCCAGGTTTTTGCAACAGTTAGCTTTTTAATTCCAGCCTTTCATTGATTGAATTCAAATTCTACCACCAGCCTCAGTATGGTTTTGAACCTGGGTCCCCAGAGAATTACCCTGGGTCTCTGGATTATTTGTCCAGTAACAATACCACGATGTCGCTGCCTCCTCAAGTCATACTAAGCCACAACATATTTTAGGAATACAACTGCTATTTACCACAATTTTTGAAACCTTTAATTTGATCTGAAGTTCTAGCAAGGAGTTTGAGTTCTGCAGTTACATTAACTTCCCCTCATTTTAAAAATGTATTTCTCCCTTTACATCCCTCTCATGTTATCTATTGCTCCATGGCTGAGTCAGATGTTTCATGCATTGCCTTACTCTCTGTTTTAACCATTGCTTTCTCCACTATTGAAATATTTTGCTTCTCAAAACAGCATTATTTTACATTGGGAAACCATAATGAAGGTCCAAGACCCACAATGGAGGGCAAAACCAAAGCTGAAATAAGAAAGAAGATGAATTATGAGATAAAAATTGTGAGGTGGTCCAAAGTTTGGGTTTGAAAAGTCTGAAGACCATAGGAAAAAAATGAAGTGTGTAAGAAGCTGCAAGATTTTTAGGTTTTGGTAAATATTGAATCAGAATGGGGGATTTCTGAGATAAATTTCAATCCATTGAAGATGTTGAGAGTGGGGAAAACACATATAGGAAAGTAAATTTGGTTGTTTGGAACAAAGGAGCCAAAAGAGCTCAGAGGAACATTAGTCAAATTAAGAGACCAGAAGGGTGACATACTGATTATTAAGCTGCAGACCAACTTAATATTGGATGTTGTATGACCTAGTGCCTTGTAGATGGTGGATAGGCAGTGTAAGGCAGATGTACAGAGTAGTAGGTATGATCAGACTCACTTAAGTTAAAAAAGATCATCGTCACATAATTATTTGAAAATAAACAGCGTGATATGATGCCCACATTTCTGTAGGTGGTCTTACTTAACCAAAATAAAACTTAAGTATTTTACCAAACATTCCAATACAAAGCCACCTCTTCCTCCTGTATCCTGACTGCCTTGCACTGTCCCCAACAAAGTAGGCTGACTTTTGATAATTGCTTCTGTCTTCATGACCCCTACCCTTCCAGACAGACTGATTTCAAAGCATTATCCAACACAATGATTGAAGGGTGTTGCTCCAATTATCCAGTCAAGCTAACAAGTTTAACCTGTGGGGAAAACAACTTCTGTTTAGCATATTAATTGTCCTTTATCTGGGAGTTTAAAAAAAATCTATTGAGAATAAAATACCAGCACTAAAGATTCCAAATCTTTACCGTAAAAATATGATCAAAAATGCTGAACTGCAGTGAGTTCAAAATGTCATGCTTTTCCATTGGACTCAAAATGCCTAGACCCTGCCCAAGAAATGCTCCCATTTCATATACATCAATCCTGCTTAAAAGAAGGTCACGCCCTAAGAGTTTTTATATCCTTTGATTCACCACAAGCAACCCTTTGGGAGATTTACTGATATTACATAGTAAAGCATTCTATTGTTAATTTAAAAATCTCGAATTTATTATCAGCGCACTGCAGAGTACTTATTAATAAACATTAGGTTTAAACACACGGACACACACACCAGCTCACACGCAGACACATGCCCACACTCTCACACAGTGATAGTGAACAAAATGTATTCTCTAAAGTTTCTCTTATGTATTCTGTGTAGTTATATATGCTGTTAGTTTTTTAAATTCAACTGCATTTGTTATTGCTGCAAACTTGCAAGTTTTTAATTCTTGCTCCTTGACAAATTTCAATCGTTAGCACAGTGATTAGCATTGCTGCCTCACAGCGCCAGGGACCTGGGTTCGATTCCAACCTTGAGTGACAATCTGTGTGGAGTTTGCACCTTTTGTGTGGGCTTCCCCTGGGTGCGCCAGTTTGCTCCCACAGTCCAAAGATATGCAAGTTAGGTGGGTTGGCCGTGCTAAATTTCTCCTTAGTATCCAAAGATGTCTAGTGTAGGTGGATTAGCCATGGGAAATGCGTGGGGTTACAGGGATAATCATGATGTGGAGATGCCGGCGTTGGACTGGGGTAAACACAGTAAGAAGTCTAACAACACCAGGTTAAAGTCCAACAGGTTTATTTGGTAGCAAAAGCCACTAGCTTTCGGAACAGGTTGTTCCTTCGTCGGAATTCCCACCCACCTGACGAAGGAACAGCCTGTTCCGAAAGCTAGTGGCTTTTGCTACCAAATAAACCTGTTGGACTTTAACCTGGTGTTGTTAGACTTCTTACTGTGTTACAGGGATAAGGCAGGGTTCTTTCGGAGAGTCGATGCAGATTTGATGGGCCAAATGGCCCCCTTCTGCGCTGTAGGAATTCTATGTTTAATCTTTATTGGGGCAGAAATTTCTGAAACAATAACATCATTATAATGATACATTGACAGGATTCATCATTATTAAAAATCCAGGAATTTGGGGAGTAAATTGCCAGACAAATTTATGCCCTTCCACTGTTAGCCATGCCAAATCTGATAAAGTCCTTGCTTGCTTCAAGACTTCCTATTGAACTTAGTGCTCACAAAATTGTTGGATTTTCAGCATTTAGACCTGGAAATGTCACACCACCGGGATCCTGTATGACATGATTTTGGAGACCAATGAAGCTGTAGAGTCCCAATTCAGAATTCTTTCAAGAGGTTTTCTTTTATGCACATCAGTCTTGTTAACTAGCAGTGCTGGGAGGCAATAATTTTCGGTGCCTAATTGTTTTGATACTCAGAAGAAAATGCGTCCATCAAAAGCAAATTAGATTAATTTCTTTCAGAAAATCACATTTTGGGATCGAACGTGAGTACTTTGAGATATGACAGGAGGTTAGTAAGAACATGAGACCATATGAACTCAAATCTGGAGTAAGACATTGGGTCACGCAAACCTGCTTCACCATTCAGTGATCATGGATGATCTCCTAACTCAATTCCACCTCCCCACACTATTGCCATTTGCCTTAATTTCCTTAGTATCCAAAACATTATTGATCTTGAATAAACTGAGCATCTGCAGTAGATGGGGTAGAGAATTCTAAAGATTCACAATGCTATGAGTGAAGAGATTTCTTCTAATCTCAATTGTAAATGGTTAATCCCTTATTCAGTGACTCCTAATTCTAGATTCCCATCTTTCTGGCATTTATCTAATAAAGTCCTTTAAGAATTTTATAAAGCTCAATGTCATCATTCGTTCATTCTTCTAAGTTTCATGAAATATAGTCCCAGTCAACTCCATCTTTCATCATAGGACAATTCCACCATCATAGGAATCAATCTAGTGAAGCTTTGTTATGCTCCCTCCAAAGCTAGTATTTAAGGAGACCAAACTGGACACTACTACTGGTGTGGCCTCACCAAAATCTTATCAAATTACAGGAAAATGTCTTCGCTTCTGGCCTTGCCAGTGGTGCTCGCAACGTTCAAACAAATTTACAAAATACTCTAATCCCTTTGCAACAAAGACTGACATTATTTGCTTTTCAAACTGCTTGCTGCATTTTAACTTTCAGAGATTTGTGTGCAAAAGCACTCAAGTCTCTCTGAATACCAATATTTCCCAGTCTCTCACTATTTAAAAAAGATTCTGCTTTTTGATTATTTTTCCCATAGTGGATAACTTCCTTCATATTTCCCCACATTGTCTATGTCCCTCTGCAGCCACTTTGAGTCCTCCTCACAGTTTACTTTCCCACTGTGTGTCATCAGCTAACTTGGATACATTATACTTGGTCCCTTCATCTAAATCATCTGAATCATGTCCTAATTAACAGTCACTTGGACAAGTGTGGATTAATTATCTCTGCCTTTGACTTTGGCAGTATCACCTTTCTTAGTAAAGAAAGACACACACACACGCGCGCACAGTACTTTAGTACCAAAGCCATGCCCTGTGCTTCCATGCATAGATCCCCTTTTTGGTCCCTAATTAGTCACTATTCTTTTGCTGTTTATATGATTATAAAATACTTTTGGATTCCCCTCTATGTCGGCTGTCAATCTCTTATTGTCTCTCTTTGCCTTGCTGATTTCCCTTTGCACTGCTTTTCTGAATTGTCTACTTAGCCTGGTTCTAACTTTCATTAACAATCTGACATCTAGCATATGCATCTTTTTTACTAATTCATCTTACTCTCCATCTGTTTTGTCACCCAGAGACCTCCGACTTTGTCCTACCCTTCCCCCTTGTAGAAATGTACAGAACTGCCTGTCAACCTTTACTTCCAACTTAACTGGGGCAGGACAGATCCATATTCAACCCGTTATATTTAACCCTTAGCCAATTCATTATTTTTACTTTGGATTGCTCCTTGTCTTTTTCGAAAGCTAATCTAAATCTTATGATGCAATTAGCATAATTTGAGGGTAAAACTCAACATTGCGTGCCCATTATAGCCTCACTAAGAAGTGAAATACAACTGGCAATTAGAGTCTTCTCACTGCTAATTACCATAATCGTTTGTTGGTGAACTGACACCCACAATTTACAAGAAACAAAGACATGATCAGAGTCCTTCTTATGAATGACATGACACAAGCAGTCTCCAAGAATTTCATTTAAATACTGCAGCAGCCACTGAAGTTGTGCTTGCATTTGGCATTGTTGGATAACATTAACATTTGTGTTAATGATGATCTGCCTACATTGCTACTGAATTGCAGGATTTTTCCACAATGCATTCGAAAACAAAATACTACTTTGAAAAGTGCAAACACTCATTCATCATGGAGTGCGCAGCAAGTGATGGTGATCCACATCCAGTTGCTTTAGGAGAGCAACAGTGCAGAATTGTGGGACTGAAGCACTCCACTTAAATAATTTCCCTTCTATTCTAAAAGCTGCAATGACATTTTTATGACCGTAGTATGAAATATGAACTGCTTATTGAAAGCCCTGATGGTAAACATGGAAGGTATCAAGAGAAAAATATTGTGGATGCTGGAAATCTAAAATAAAAACATAAAATGCTAAAAGTGTTCATCAGTTTTGGCAGCATCTGTTCAGAGAGGAGGAGTTAATATTTCAGGTTGGTGACATTTCATTAGAGCTTGTTATATCAATAAGTTTCTCCCTCTATTCCTTCAGGTGGGGAGTCGTACTGGGGAAAACCTTTCAAGGATGAATTCAAACACAACCTCTCACATGCAGGCCGAGGCATCCTGAGCATGGCCAATTCAGGACCCAATACCAACAAGTCCCAGTTGTAAGTAGCTTTCTAATAATCTCCATTTTTATTGTTTGGATCCTTCAAGTGAACCAAGGTAGTTGCAAACTGTTTTTTGTTAAGTGTATTGAAAGCAACAGGTTCATAAAATTCCCTTCCTGAAATTTATTATTTAAAACGTTTTGACTACTTCACTTCAAAGGGAAAAAGTGCAAGATTATGGTTCCCTAGACATAAGACACCGAATGAGAATTCCACATAATGCAGGCATGAAATATATACCAGTTACCTTGATATCTGTCGTTCACTGCACTGAATTAGTCCATTAGTTTCTGTTGACATGGTGAGTTGTTCAATTCAGCAAAGTTATTATATGATTTTATTATACCAGTAAAGGTTTCCCAAAAGTAACCCAAATCATCAAAAACCCCTAATAGCAGGAATCTTTGGCAGAGACTTGGGAAGAGATCAGTCCTCTGAGCAAAGAAACTATCAGAAGGACAAAAATAAAAAGAGAATTATTTATTGGTAAATTTGGTGCATCTTGTGCATAGTGAGACTGCAGTTATAGTCTAATGTTTAAGTAGAACTGTTCTACCCTTTATGGTTACTGAGTTTAGCAGGGGAAATGTATTGTAGGACTAGGCAATCTGAATCTAGTTTGTAATATGGTCACATTCTTTATGTACAATGTTTACTTAAAAAATCTTTATGACCTTAATTAATATCTACTGAGTAATGGGAAATAGTGAAGATTTTGTTTCATTAAATGGATGGAATAGTGAGAAATGTAACAAAGGAAATGAGTTCACTGTTGGACTCCACATCTCCATTAAAGCAACCAAATTGGAAGTCATTATAATGTCATTAAATTTCAAAGGATCAGATCCAAATATTCAACATTTACATTCAAAACTAATAGGTATGCTTTTTTAGTGCCTCTTCTTCTACCAATTGCCTAATCACAAACATATTCACTTCAGAAAAGCAGATAATGGGTTTTGTATTGAATGAAGCCTTTACACTATAAATAAAATCTTTTTAACCATCGACTAATGATAGCCATAAGGAAAGTGTTTGTTTAACATGTATTAAACATAAAACCTATCTATCTTTCTACCTAGAGAGACCATTAGTTTCTGGCTTATATACGTTGGTGTCCCTTTTTAAGATTCTTTAAACCTGGAGATGAAAGCTTTTTTTAAAATTGTGGCTTATCTTTTGGTCTAATTTGTTCCTTCTTGTTGCTCACAGACATCAATCATTCACTGTTTCTATTTACACTCAACTTAAAACAGCTATACAATGGGTGTTGAAAATGACAACCACAGCTCAGGAGTGTTTTTATAATGGTCTCTTCTGTTTTCTCAGCTTCATCACATTCCGTTCATGTATCTATCTGGACAAGAAGCACACCATCTTTGGAAGGTAAAAAATTGATAATCTCAGCACATGGTAGTGAGCAATTGAAAAGGAAAAATCCTCCCTATTTTGAAAATGCACAGTAGATCAGTCCGCAGCTGTAAAGAGAAAAGACACATTAATATTTTGGGGGTACACCTATGCCAGTGGACTTTTACAAACCTGAGAACAAGGAAGACCGGAGTCAATTCTAGCTGCCATCTTTCTTCCCCTGTCTCTTTAACCAAATTTTTGTTTTCATCTTCCTACTGCAGCAATGCAATCATGTAAGGAAAAGCAGGAAGCAAATTGCATCCTCCATGCTATAAATTTTAAGCTGATGTTAGAGGGACAGAGAAGAAAGAGGAAATGTGTCATTGTTTTCATTAGCCTCACAAGACATAGGGCTGGATTTCATGGCCCCTGCTGGGCATATTTTCAGTCGTGGAACACAAAATATGAGAGGTGCCCATCCATCACTTCCCCACCCAGAGCTGTCCCCCATACTATGCAAGGTTAGCAGCACTGAATTCTGCCGTATTTCATTAAATATTTTTAAAATTGTATTTTTACTGAAGATTTTCCATTTTATATAAAAAAGCACAAACTTTGGAACATTGGTAGAGTCCAACAGGATAATTTTCAAACAAACACAAGTAGGAAGACAAAGAGAAAAAAAGAATTACCAAATGGATTTGGATTATTCATTGCATCCAGCGCCTCCCACCATACAAGTAACAAAAGGATATATCAAAGGATGGGAGGGATAACGGTCACAATTGGTTCAGCAGTGTACAATCAAGAAAATGGCAGTCAAACCAGTTTGTATGTAGGACTTGAAAAATATTAAAACCGAGACTGGGAAGTAGAGATTTGTGGGAGGAGATGAATAGGGTTCTGCTCTTCCAGTACCAGACATGCTGGAGAAAACCGTGGAGAATGTTTAACAGTATAGATTTTCAAATTCTGGTCTTCAGACTGTATTGATTCCATGAGGGGACCATGTGTGCTTTATAACAGCATCAGCTCTCTCTCCGTCTTAATCAGATTTGTCTTTTGTTTGTTGCCTTACCAGCATGTTATTTTCTGTTGCTGGATACTAACTTAAAAATGTTTGCAATTTTAGTAGCCTACATTCATTTCATTGCTAACATTTAAACGTAAAGACTCCTGTCCAATCTCAGTGGTTGCATTTGCACAGGCCTCTCACACCAAGACGTACAAAATCTGTTGGCTTGTAGTGTAAGAAATCATTTCAATTTTGCTTCATGGTTACCCTGTTGTAAATTTTAAACAGAGGTTGACCATTGAAAGGAGGGAAAAACATGAATCCTCCTCCCACTGATGTATGAAATTCAATATCTATTTGCTATATTTCACAGTTTCAGTTTCTTTCTAGATTTGTCCACAAGTTGCATTCATACTGTGCATCTCTGTGAATGTTTATATGTAAAAGTTGCTTTGTTCATAGTAGGTACAAAAGTCCAATTGAACTGAGGATCTATCTGCAAAGCAGTTGAGATCCTGAGAGCTATGTTGGGTTCTGATAGCTCCCTCACATGCTGTTCTGGTTTGAAATTCTTCACAATGGACTTTCAAAAAAAGGAGCAAAACCTTTGCTGTGCCCGTTTTCCCAATCTCCACCCCGCCCCACTTATTGTCCCCAAAATATTAAGCTCAAAATCCATTTTGTCATTTATAAATCACTGCACAACCTCTGTATCCTTCCTTATCCTGTACTCTTCAACCTCCCAGTTCCCTCCCTCCTACCCCATGACAGTCATCTAGGCCTAATGTTTAAAACCCCTCTCTTAGTTCTCTGCAAAAACCTCTTCCCAAATCCCTTTTTAGTCATGATTTTGCTCATCTCTGCCAACCATTGAATTACTGCTCTGTGTTCATTTCCTCCCCCGTGAATCATCTTAGGACATTTTCTATGTAGAATGCATTGGGGAACATTTAGTTTATTCAGTCACTTATTGGAAGGTGTAACTCAAGATGGCATAGAGGAACAAAGGGAATACAAATACACCATCACAAATTGTGGCACCATAGCTTAGCAAGATCACAAAAAAAGCAAACAAAGCACTAAGCTTCATTTCCAGAAGGAAATAATAGAAAAGTAGGGATAATTTTCTCAATCTACATCAAATCTTGGTTAGATTAGATTTAGAATACTGTGCTTTGAAAGGGTATAGAGACACTGTGGAGAGTGCAGGGAAGATTTACAAGGTTGATACTAGAAATGTGAGAGGGATGCAAAGAATTGACAGTCTGGGTTTCATTTCTCTTGGGGGAAAAAAAGGCAGACAGGTGACCTAATAGAGGTCTTTATACTTATAAAATGTTTTCTTACAGTGGATAGTGAAAGAATGTTTCCTCTAGTTGTGAAGAGCATAGCCAGAGGCTATCGATATTAAATAGGCACCAAGGAATCCAATAGGGAATTCAGAAGAAACTTTTTTATCTGAAGAGTGGTGAGAATGTGGAACTTGCTATCACAGAAACTAGTCAAGGATGCTATAAGAAAAAGTTAGACAAGCATGTGTTAGACAAGAAAGGGATAGAAGGTGACAATGATAGATTTAGATATGGAAATATGGGAGGAGGTTCAAGTGAAGCATGAACTTCGTATTGTGTATTTGGGACGATTGGCTTGTTTGTGTACCATATATCCTGTTATTCCAACCAGTGAGGCCAAATGCCAGGACTCGGCCTTTCTTTTCCACACCTTGATTAATCCTAGCAGGGTTTGTGTAGCTCATGAGGATGAAGGTATTAATTCAGTGTCTGCTCTTAACTATTCATCTGCTGATCACCAAGAATTCAGTCCAACAGGCTTTCTTGAACTTAACCACAAAGGGTTTGTTATTGTGTTAAAAACCCACCCAGGTAAAGATATTTAAAGAAGGTACACCCATGTCCATACCTACACGCATGCACACGCAGAATTACAAGTTATACAATCAAGGAGGCTAATATTTGGCCCAATTAAGCTTCAGTGTTAAAAAGCAAGAATATAGAGAGTTCACTGTTTGATTTCCTCACTGAGGCAGTTTTTTAAACAATGGTCCCGTTTTTTTTCCCCCCCCGGAAACACCACTTTGGGATTTTGAAGTGTCCTTCAAATTCATTATCTCTCTGATGTATTCCAAACAGTATCAGAGACATGGATCAGAATAGCAGGGAGAGATGCTGTCATTTTTCCATTTGCAGACATCTTCTCCAGACTGCCAGGAGGAACCAGGATGTTGTAATAAAATACTTTTCAAGATGGTGATCCTGGTCACACCACCTACCTCTATATAATGAGTTAAGCATTTTACAGAAGGTAATTGATTGGCCTATACCTGGACAGACCTTTGCCATTATGTTATTAACTAGATGATTCATTTTTTTTTAAATGTTCCAGTCATCACCTCATGAATGGACCATTCTTTCCTTTGCTAAACTAGGAAGAACATATCAACACCTCTATAGCCATTGTCACATAGACTTTCTGTCTCTGCCTGAAATGTAGCTTTATAGAAATTCAAATGGTGATAGTGATATCTGTTTCAACTTGGAGTTTAGTTTTGATATCAGCAGGTGTGAAATTCATAGGAGATTTGCCTTGGCATGTCCTAATTATAATCCACATTGGAAACTTCCAGAAACTGACCAACTTGTAATACCAGACCTGTGGCAGCCATCTTAAGTCAATGTTTTTGCTTGGATTAAAAATTCTTTCAATGTAGGTCAATATATATTTTGACCAGCCGATGAAATTAAAGATTAATATTCCGCATCCACACATCATCATCTTGACACTATGTAATGTAATTCTATGCTGCCATGTTCTTTGCATGCAATCTTAGAAAGCTGGTAAGTTTAGATCAGACTAGATGTTGAGAAATTGAAACCATGCCGTTAGATCTGAGTTCCCCGAGTCATTCTCACATCCAACAGGCTTATTTAATTTTTCCCTGCTTTATCTGTACAAGGGGTTGCAGTTTTCTGTGTCTACAAATAACTTGACACTACATTTATTGATGAATCACGTCATTTACACAAATGTTTAACCACCAAACTGCAACAAAAGAATGCGAATCATTGCGCCTGGAACAAAACTCACTGTAGTTTTCCGATTCCGTGCTTACATTGTACAAACATTGACTCTTCTATTTCACTGCAAACAATACTCTGGTCTTTTGTTGTCTGTAATTTACAAAGATTGAGAAAAGTGATTGGACACATTCCATTGAGCTAAGTAGCTGTTGCCAGGAATTGAGGTGCGATCTGTTTTCTATTTAAAATGTTGTGTATGTAAAATTAGATATAATATTTCAATTCAGACTATTTATTACAACAAGACTGTGAGGGCGATTCTCCCAGCCTGCTGCGCTTTTCGAGCAGCCCAACAGCCCAGGAGACATCAGCGGAGGCCATTTAGTGGGCTCCCACTGGGCGCCACGGCCTCTGCGCTTCTCCGGGGCCAGCATTTCTGGAAATTGGCGCGGAGCTGATTTAAATATTAAAATCAGCATTACCATCTTATTAGCGGACCGGGGACTGCAATCTGGAGACTTCAGTCCTGGGCCAACTAGCGTCTCACCCCCACAGGGAGTGGTTCACTCCAGTGGGGTTTACAACAGCTCCCCACTAATGGGGAGCTGGCAACGTGACCCCACTGGACTGAAGGGAGGCCATGGAGGCCTGCCCCATCAGGAGGTCGAGGGTAAGGGAGATGCCCCCTGGGCATTGCCAGCCAGGCAGTCTCAGCCTGGACCCTGGCACTGCACACCAGGCATCGTGCAGTGCCAAGGTGGCGAGCCAGAGGGTGGGGCCTACTCGAGGCGGGACCTAGGGAGTGCCTGCTGCCACTCAGCATAGGAATCGGTGGCAGAGGGAGGGTGGGTGGTGATCGAAGCTGGCATCCGGGCCAGGGCTGGCAGCACAGTGGTACTCCGGATCCGCCAATCTCCACGCTGACAGATTGGTGCACGTACAGTGGCCCGCTCAGCGCTATGCTGCCGGCCTCACCAGCGGGAATAGGCCCTGCCCTCTGGTTTTCAACGTGAATCTCCCTGTGGCACTCTGCAGTGCTCAGAGTGTGGGAGATTCCGTTTGAAAACCCCGCTTAAAAAAAAGTGGTATGTACTCCAGTTTTTACGCTTTTTTTTAAGGAGAATTACCCTGGTAACTTGAATGAGCCAATTGGTCGATGGACAATCTACTTCATGATCCTGGACTGGTTGGTCTCTCATATTTTCACTGAGATGTGCTTTCAGTTTTCATATCTCCAAAATCTGCATTATTGTTTATAGTTTTCCAGGACTAACCCTGCTCACTGTGCACTGCCTCTCTTGAATTACAACATCAAGCAATTATATCAGGCATAGAGTCATAGAGGTTTACAGCTGGAAACAGGCCCTTCGGCCCAACTTGTCCAGGCCGCCCTTTTTTTTTACGACTAAGCTAATCCCAATTGCCCGTGTTTGGCCCATATCCCTCAATAGCCATCTTACTCATGTAACTGTCTAAACGCTTTTTAAAAGACAAAATTGTACCCGCCTCTACTACTACCTCTGGTAGCTTGTTCCAGACACTCACCACCCTCTGTGTGAAAAAATTGCCCCTCTGGACACTTTTGTACCTCCCCTCTTACCTTAAACCTCTTCCCTCTAGCTTTAGACTCCCCTACACCTTTGGGAAAATATATTGACTATCTAGCTGATCTATGCCTCTCATTATTTTATAGACCTCTATAAGATCACCTCTGAGCCTCCTACGCTCCAGAAAAAAAAAGTCCTAGCCTATCCAGCCTCTCCTTATAACTCAAGCCATCAAGTCCTGATAGCATCCTAGTAAATATTTTCTGCACTCTTTCTAGTTTAATAATATCCTTTCTTTAATAGGGTGGCCAGAACTCTACACAGTATTCCAAGTGTGGCCTCACCAATGTCCTGTACAACTTCAACAAGACGTCCCAAATCCTGTATTCAATGTTCTGACCAATGAAACCAAGCATATCGAATGCCTTCTTCACCCTGTCAACCTGTGACTCCACTTTCAAGGAGCTATGAACGTGTACCCCGAGATCTCTTTGTTCTATAACTCTCCCCAGCACCCTACCATTAACCGAGTAAGTCCTGCCCTGGTTCGATCTACCAAAATGCATCACCTCGCATTTATCTAAATTAAACTCCATCTGCCATTCGTCAGCCCACTGGCCCAATTGATCAAGATCCCACTGCATTCCTAGATAAGATAACTTTCTTCACTGTCCACTATGCCACCAATCTTGGTGTCATCTACAAACCTATTAACCATGCCTCCTATATTCTCATCCAAATCATTAATGTAAATGACGAATAACAGTAGACCCAGCACCGAATTTCAGAGAGCATACAGCATTCAATATTTAATACACTTCCCATAAAAACCTGCATGTTGTAGACCTAGATATACTAACAGATAGAGAGGGGAGAAGCAGTGACTGGTTTTTGTGGTCAACTCAAATACGTAACAATTTAGCACAATGGAATTTGAAATACAATTAAAAACAAATTATACAAGTTTTTAACTTCCAACAAGAACAGGACTTCAAACGAATAACTAATTGGATGGGGTATAATGGTGGTTCAGGCATTCTATCTTATTCGGTGACCTAGCCAAGCGTGAATCTGTGGCCCATATAAGGATATTTTCCATTGAAAGAAAACAACTCGCCAAGGCTCCTTCATAGCACCTCCCAAACTGTGACTTCTACCACCTAAATGAACAAAGGCTGCCGATGCATGGGAACATCGCCACCTACAAGTTCCTCTTCAGCTCAAAGACCCCCATGATCTGGAACTATTTTTCCATTCCTTCACTAACAACAATGTGGATGAAACCTATATTGCATGGACTATAGCAACTCAAGGCCATTAGAGATGGGAAATAAATGTTGGCCTTGCCAACCATGCTCACACCTCATGAATATAAATATAAAAGGCCAGCCAATGCACCCAGCGACTCAACGTGAAACATTGGGCTGGATTTTATATTTTTTTAGGTGGTACAGATCGCAGGTTTGGAAGGTGCTATGAAGGAGCTTTGCTGAGTTGCTGCTGTGCAGCTTGCAGATGGTTCACACTGCTGTCATTGTGGATCATTGATGGAGGGAGTGAATGTTGCAACGGAAGCGATGGTTGTGGGCTCTGATCAGCAGGTTCGTGAGTTCACTTACAGAACACAGGTTAGCAACACCCCATGACTACGTTCAGGACTATCAGTGAGTTTATGGAAGAGAACCGGGACTGAACTGAATATTTGGAAAGGTTAGAACACTTTTTCTTGGCAAATGGAATTGCAGATGAAGCTACAAAGTGCTTGATTCTCCTGAGTGTGTATGGGGCGAAGATTTACACACTAGTGAGGAATTTAGCAACCACAGAAACCAAGGGATGTTTCATTTGAGGATTTTGTTGCTTTTGTCCAGAATCACCACAATCCTAAGCCCCCATTGTCCCCAGTGATTGTCCAGTGGTTCATTTGCGTAGTAGTTTTAGTAAGACGGGACAATCTGTAGCTAATTTTGTTACTGAATTGCATCAGCTCTCTGAACATTGAGAGTTTGGAGCAGTATTGCAGGACATGCTCCAGGATAGACTAGTCTGTGTGGCATTAATGACAACAGCATTCAATGTCATTTGTTGGGAGAAGCCACACTGACTTTCAAGAAGGCTTTATAAATTTCTCAGGACATGGAAATGGCTGCCAGCAATGCACAAGATATTCAAAAGGCCAATGGCAGTGCACAGGCAGGTTCAGTGCATTGAGTAAAGAAAGAGGCTGCTGAATCCATTTCTGGGCACGGTAAGTTACTACGGGAGGTTTCTGCCAGATCTTTCAGCAGTGTTGGTGCCACCATATCCAATACTTCAAAGAAACAAAATAGAAGTGGGGGCCAGCACAAAAGAAATCTTTCAAGGACATGAAAGCACTGCTACAATCAGCTAATTTGTTGATTTGTTTTGATCAAGGCAGAGAACTCATTCTGTCATGCAATACCTCGCGCTATGGTGTTGGGCAGTACACTCTCACCTGATTAAGAACACGTCAGAAAAACCCATTGGTTTTGCATCACGTACACGGATAACAGCTGAGAAGAGATATTCGCAGGTAGACAAGAAAGGTCGAGCCATTGTTTTTTCCCTGAAACAATACGTTTCATCAGTACGTTTATGGTCGCTCATTCACTATATGGACTGACCAAAAGCCATTGAAGAGCCTTTTCAGTGAATCCAAATGCATTCCTCCCATGGCCTCAGCAAGAATACAGTGCTGGGTGCTCACATTGTCAGCTTACCAGTATAACATTGTGTACAGGGCAGCGAAGAACAATGCAAACATAGACGCATTGAGTTGTCTTCCAATAAAGACATTATTTCCTCCAGAGACAATTTAATGCTAACCAAATTAAGCAGTGGATGGACCAGGACCCGGTTCTATGGCAGGGGAAGAGTTTCCTTATGCAGGGATGGCTTACTGTTACAGAAGATGATGAATTTAAGACCATATACAATGTGGAAAGATGAACTGAGCATGCAGGATGATTGTAACCTTTAGGGGTCCAGGGTGGTCATTCCACCCCCTGGACCACAAGCCTTGGATGAAGTTCATGAGGCTCACCCGGGTGTCTCCCGAATGAAAAGTTTAGCAAGGTCATATTCTTGGTGGCCTAATATCGATCAGGGCTTGGAGAACATGGTGAAATCTTGTTCTGTGTGTCACATCAACCAGAGAATTGTTGCAATGTCACATAGATTTAATTAAAATAGAATATGTTCTTATTTTTATCATAGAAATATAGGAGAACAAGAGGAAGAATTTTAAAATAGCAAAACAAAATGTGAGAGCCATATGCAAAGAGAGAAAAGCAAGAAACAGACAGAGTGGAAGAGGGGCAGGAAAATTAGAGTGAGAAAATAGTTGAAACATTTACAATCTTTGATGAACACGATGGGGGTTGAACTATTGGTGGTACTTAAAACCCTGTTCTTAATGATTGGGAGAATTGACATTTCCCAGCACATCTATTCTGTAAAAAGTGTCCACAATCTGCATTAGACCAAGAGTAAGAGAAATTTTTGTACTATCAACAAATCCAATTGGACCCAAAAAGGAATCATATTTTCAGTATTTGTGTTAGCATTGGAGTTATCTGTACAAGTGTGCTATGTTTTTCTTTTAAAGTTTTTTATTTATTAGTCACAAGTAGGCTTACATTAACACTGCAATGAAGTTACTGTGAAATTCCCCTAGTCGTCACACTCCGGCACCTGTTCAGGTCAATGCACCTAACCAGCACGTCTTTCAGACTGTAGGAGGAAACCGGAGCACCCGGAAGAAACCCACACAGACATGGGGAGAACATGCAAACTCCACACAAACAGTGACCCAAGCTGGGAATTGAACCCGGATCCCTGGTGCTGTGAGGCAGCAGTGCTAACCAATGTGCCACCATGCCACCCCCATGTCAGCATTTCTCACCTCTACTTTTCAATCTTGATTTCTTGCAGTGATTCATTAGAAAGTATGGAAATTAAATCAAAGTTCTTCAGGTATGTTCCATGCAGTTATGAATAAAGCTCCTGGATTAAAGATATGGAGCTGATCTCAGCGATATTCTATTATATTTAAGCAACGAAGTGTTAACTCATTTTAGTATAGTTTTCAAAACGTTGGATTTTCACACATTCTTCTGAACTAATTGTTCTGGTGGACTATTTTATAGCACATTTCCATCTTATTTCATTATTTCTTTGTGTCTTGAGTTTGGTGATTTCTTTGGAATTTTTATTCTCTTCGGAGATTATGGACCTGGTGCAGAATCAGAGCAGCGGCACTTTTTGTGCTGTGGAACTAACCTTTCAAATTAGAGAGCTAGTAGTTAGAAAGGGAAAAATACTTTGAGTGTACAGTGGTGTTACATGAGCTATCCGCGAATGGTGCCATATGCTGAAATCACACTTTGTAAAAGGAGAATGATGTGTTTTGAGTTTATGGTTTGTCCAGAATTACATGTCGTGCTCTCATGTTCAGGGTTTAATCTTTGGTACTTAACAAAGATTATTTTTTAAAGTCAAAATGAATCAAGCCTCTACCATTATGACATTGGCATTAAAACACCTGTGTTGTTCAGATTTGTAAGCCGAAGCAACTTTACAGTCCTGTCTGCCTCAAGGCACTACTGCTTTCATTTGAAGTGGAACCCAATTCCAGTTGAACAAATAATGCTTGCCAAAAAATTACTCCTGAAGCAAAAATATTTAGTCAGGAATTATAGTCAAGCTTTTGTACCAACAACAAACTATGTGTCAACATTTTTGTCAGGGGCAAAACTCCATTGTTTGGAGGCCAATCATCTCAGCCATTGGCCATCACTGCAGAGGTTCCTCAGGGTAGTGTCCTTGGCCCAACTATCTTCAGTTACTTGATCAATGACTTTCTCTTCATCATAAGGTCAGAAATGGGGATGTTCACGAATGATTGCACAGCATTTAGTACGATTCACAACCCCTCAGATAGTTAAATTCCTTGTCAATCACCTTCCCTCCATTCAAAGGTCAGAATTGGTGATTGCAGAGTGCTCAGTTCCATTCATTACTCCTCAAATATTGAAACATACCTAAGTGCAAGATCTGGACAACACTCAGTCTTGGGCTGAAAGTGAAAAATAACATTTGCAGGCAATGTCCATCTCCAACAAGATAGAATCTAACCAGCTCTCCTTGATGTTCAATGGCATCATCTTCATTGAATTTTCCACCTAGAAACTTAACCATACTCGTAATTCTCCTCCTGACTCCCCAAAGCCTATCTGCCATCTACAAGGCAGAAGTCAGGAGTGTGATAGGATATTCTCCATCTACCAGAATGATTCTTCTTGGGCTGTCCCTCAGGATCGAGGACAACTTGCTTCCACTCCAATTCATTAGAATCTGAGATGGCTGATGAGGCCAATGTACAATCTGCAGACTCTGCCACATATAGGACAGGTGCTGCTTGAAGGATTGGGTAGATAGGTTCTTCGGAGGTTTCTGCACTCCCCTCAATGCCATGAATTCACCTCTGCACGTTCCCACAAAGTCTCTCAATGTGTTCAGTAGCTTCGCAAATGGGCATTTTCCATTTTGATCAGTCACAAGCTAGTGCCTCTGCTGAGTCGGTGGGGGTATTTGGTCTCTTCAGACGTGCTTTGAAGTTTCCGCTGTCCTCCTGGTAGTCTCCTGCCACAACTGACTTCTGAACAGAGCAATCACTTTGATTTCAATTGTCTGGATCATTGCAGCTCTGATAGCACTCAAGAAGTTCAACATCATCCATGACAAAGCTACCCTCTTGATTGACACCTCATCTTTCACATTCACTTCCTCGATCACTAGCACACAATAGCAGTGGTGTGCACCATCTGGGAAGATGATGGCATAGCGGTAATAGCACTGGACTAGTAATCCAGAAGCCAAACTCATGCCATATGGAAATATGTTCAAATCCCACCACAGCAGCTGGTGGAATTTAAGGGTCAAGTGGCCTGTTCCTAATTTGCATGTTCATACCAGAGATAGATTCTTGATAAACAAAGGGCTGAAAGGTTTTCAATGGTATGTGAGAATGTAGAGTTGAGGTTACAGTCAGATCAGCCATGATCTAATTGAATGGTGGAGAAGGGTTGAGTGGCCTACTCTTGTTCCTAATTCATATGGTAGTATCTACAAGATGCATTGCAGCAACTTGCCAAGTCTCCTTTCGACAGCACTTTCCAAACTTGTAACCTCTGCAAACTAAAAGGGCAAGGCTAGCAGAGTGATGAGAACATCACCACCTGTAAGTCCCCCTCCGATTCACATTCCATCCTGACTCAGATATATCATTGCTCCTTCACTGCCACTGGATCAAAATCCTAGTACGCTCTAACCAACAGCAATTTGAGTTAACCTACACAACATGGATCACAGTGGTTCAAAAAGGCTGTTTACCATCACCTTCCCAAGAGCAATTTCGGATGGGCCTTGCAAACAATGTCCACATTACATGAATGAATGAATAAAAAAGACTGAGTTTGGTGAAGCCGCAATTACATAGAGCACACTTCCACATATGCAGTTGGACTGCTTGTGACATCAAAGCAAGCGACTGAAGAGCTCTGAATATTAAAATTAAAAGCTTAACTAGATTTTTTGAATTCTCTCTGGATTAGAGTATCATGTTAGCCAAGGTAGAAAATGGCAGTCAATAAAGTCTGCTACAGGGTTGCACTATGCTGTACGTTTTTTTTACGAGTATGCAAACATATCCACATGTGCTTATGCTGTATAATTTTCCTGTATTAGAAATGTGCAAAAGCTAATTGTGGTGTGAAGGATGTCTAGATTGTCATGCGTATAGTGCAATGCAGCGTTATTTTGGTGATTGGAAAGCTTCAAATAACATCCCAGCATTATAAAAGCCTTTAACCCTCTGAAATAACTAAATATCAGTAATGCCAGAGACGCTGATTCAGTTCATTCTGTGACTATTAACCAGGGCATGGGGAGCCAGTATATGAACTGGAGCAATGATACATATTGTGGTGCTCGGAAGGAATAGTAACTAGGCATGATAGTGTATATCAGTTGCTTGTGGAATAATATAAATAGTAACAACTGGGGTAAGACAGAGCTGAATAGACCACAGCTCACAACAGACTGGAGCACCACACAGTAAGGGCTTGGGAGAGGGGGCAGCAAAGACTCAGGGTGGCAAAGGGAACAAGCTTGCAGAGAGGACATGCCGGAGAGATTAGCTGAGCAATTAGTATCTCTGATCGCGCAGACACAAACCAATACTGGCACTGTATGTGCATGCATACCAATGATCTCAGCCATGAAAGAAACTACACAGGTGCTGGGGAACACAGTGTGAGCCAAGTGGGCATGTAACTGTTCCTGGTGCCTGACCAATCGACATCAAGAGTTAGAGTGATTAAAAAGAATATGTATATTAATAGCATGATAATGGTAAAGTCCCCAACATGTTTATTTTACTTCGCAAATCCTTTCTTAAATGCACAAACTCAAAATGATCACATAGAATTGTTGAGTGTCAAATAATGTTGATGAATGCCCCGCCATTAACATTGTAGGGATCGACATTGATCAGTATCCCAAATGGACCATCCACATAAATGCCATGATCAACGGAGCTGGTCAGAGGCTGGGATTCTACAGTTAGTGGCTCACCTCCTGGCTCCCCACTGGCTCCCCACCACCGACAAGATGCAAGTTATATATGGAATGGAATATTCTCTACTTTCATGAATGTTGTTGCATTCATGTAAGTCAGCACCATCTAGGACAAAGCAACCCAGTTAATTGGCAGCCCATTCACCACCTTAAACAGAATCATAGAATCATAGAAGCCCTACAGTGCAGAAGGAGGCCATTCGGCCCATCGAGTCTGCACCGACCACAATCCCACCCAGGCCCTACCCCCACATATTTACCCGCTAATCCCTCTAACCTATGCATCCCAGGACTCTAAGGGACAATTTTTAACCTGGCCAATCAACCTAACCCGCACATCTTTGGACTGTGGGAGGAAACCGGAGCACCCGGAGGAAACCCACGCAGACACGAGGAGAATGTGCAAACTCCACACAGACAGTGACCCGAGCCGGGAATCGAACCCGGGACCCTGGAGCTGTGAAGCAGCAGTGCTAACCACTGTGCTACCGTGCCGCCCCCCTCTATCACTGGCTTACTGTGGTTGCAGTGTGTACTATCTACATGATGCATTGAAGAAACTTGCCGAGGTATCTCCAACAGCACCTCCAAAACCCACAACCTCTACCACCTAGAAGGACAATAGCAGCAAGTACATGGAAACATCGAATACAAGTTCACTTTCATGCCACTTGCCATTCCAATTTAGGCATATGTCACCGTTCTTTCATGGTCAATGAGTCAAAATCCTGAAACTTGCAACTTTATGGCCCTTTGGGAGTACCTTCACTCGTGGACTACAGAAGTTTAAGAAAGCAGCTCACCAACATATTTTCAAGGGCAACTCGGACAGGGCAAAAATGCTGACTTTGCCAGCAGTACCTGTGATTTCTTTTTAAAATGTGCAGCAGGTTTGTGACACACATCCCAAAAGACTGAACAATGTGTTTTCCTTTCCACTAGTTTTAGCTTTACCAGATGGAAATTCAATTGAGTCCAGGTTTTAGCACCATCAAAACTTGACCCCAATCTCTTTGTATGCTCGATTTAAGCTTCAGTGCTGTTAATGACTGTTCCACATGAAAGGCATAATAACCTTATTGGTCAGCATCAACCAACATTCCTTACTGCTTAGTTGACTGTAAACTGATATAAGCAGAATGTAGATCATACATTGCAGCAGAGACTAATAAAATCACAATTAGCCTGGGGAGAAGGAGGAGGTCCTTTCATCCAAGTAGATTAAACCACTGATTGACTGTTTTATGAGCACCAGTTTAATATGAGTGTGAAGTTGTGCTTGAAATTAGATTTTTATCTGTTTCTGAACAAAAGGCACGTACATGTTCCTAACAGATGATTGATATCCAGCACACAACTCTGCTGGTGGAGTGCCCAGATGTGGATCTAAAGTTGCATCACATTGCGAATTGGCAAAGCAGGTTTATTTCATTTTGTTCAATGATTTAACCAGGGACAGCAGGAGTGTTGTCGCAGGGCCAGATGTCTTGTGACATACTAATCTTGGTAGAACACACATATCCTTAATAAAATTAAACTAGGGTCATCAGTGGAAAATAAATTGTTCACAGCATAATGTATTCCCCAGGAATTTGGGTTTAGTAAGTGATGGCTGAAACTTGCCACAGGTTCATCTTGAAACTAATAATGTATGGGAAATAGGCTGAAGGGTGTGAAGCTGTGGCTACTTATTATTGGAATGAAGTGGGGCACTTGAGATGTTAAAAAGTAGATGCTATGACACTATCTCGAAGAACAAGAGACTTGTCCACTGTGTCCCAACCAATATTTATCCTTCAACCAGTGTCACTAAAGCAGATTATCTGGTCATTATCACATTACTGTTTGTGGGACTTTGTCTGCAAATTGGCTGCCACATTTCTTGCATTACAATAATGTTTTTAATTGAACATAATCTATTTTCAGCAAAACAGATCTCACCAAAAAATACCATATCCAGGAAGCATCATTCAGGCAACAGACAAATCTGTTTAGTTTCCATAGTTTTCCTTCTGCATCTGCTGTCTCTTTAGGCGATTTTGAAAAACACTTCTCTTTGAAAAACAGAAGTGCTGCTTCTATGACAGTTGACCTACACTCCCATGAATATGTCACCAAAAGAGCTAAACTAATTTTTAAGATTACTTTTCTCGCTGTGGGAGGCAAATTTGCAGATGCCACAAAACTTGGCCGTGTAGTTGATAGTGAAAAGGACAATTGTTGTCTCCAGAATAATATCAGTGGTTTGGTTGAGTGGGTGAATGGAATTCACTCTAGAGCAGTGTGAGGTAATGCATTTGGGAAGGGTAAACAAAGCTGGGAATACACAATAAATGGGAGGATATTGGGAGGGGTAGAGGAAGTGAGAGACTTGGAGTGCATGTCCTTGAAGGTGACAAGGCAGGTGGATAAGGTGGTAAAGAAAGCATATGGAATGCTTTCCTTTACTGGACAAGATATAGAATACAAAAGCAGAGATGTAATGAAAGAACTGTATTAAAAAACTGGTTAGGCCACAGCTGGAATTTTGTGTACAATTCTGGTCACCACATTACAGGAAGGACATGGTTGCTCTGGAGAAAGTACAAAGGAGATTTACAAGAATGTTGCCGGGGCTTGAAATTGAAGCTATATGGTAAGATTGGATAGGCTGAGGTGGTTTTCCTTGGAACTAATGAGGCTGAGGGGTGACCTGATTGAGGTGTACAAGATTATGAGGGGCCTAGACAGAATAGCCAGGGAGACCCTATTTCTCTTAGCAGAGGTCAATTACCAGGGGGCGCAGATTTAAGGTGAGTGGTAGAGGGATTAGAGGGGGCATGCGGAAAAACATCTTCACCCCAGAGGGTGGTGGATGTTTGGAATTCGCTGCCTGGTTTGATAGTGGAGGTAGAAACCCTCAATTCATTTAAAAGGTACCTGGGTCTGCATCTAACATGCTGTAACCTGCTCGGCTACAGATTGCGTACTGGAAGTTGGGATTGGTATGGGCAGTTCATTTTCTTTTGGCCTTGATGGGCTGAATGGCCTCTTTCTGTGCCATAACTTTTCTATGGTTCTCTTTATATCACCCAGTTAGCTCTTCAAAACACCTAGCAGTTAGCCCCGCTTTTGCCTCACAAGTCCCATGCACAAAGACTTAAAGTATTACAAAATCACCTGTGCAACAAAGCTTGTTGATCCTTATCTGGTGCCTAAGAATAAACTCCAAACTCTCTCGCTCAAAACTATCTAACTCCCTTAGTTTTGCGTCTCTTATTGGTTTATCATATTTGTTTTTATCGATACCCTCCAAAACTTCACTTCAATTATGAGGATTTCTGCTTCCAGTTCCATTAGGAGGCTGCTCTGTGGCTTAACTTCATTGTCTAATCTATTCAAGCAACAGCTTCTACTTCCTCTTTCATGTCTGTTAGAATTACCACTGCAAAGTTGTTTTCCCCTTGCAGTATTGGAATCTCTTCTTTGGTCTATTGTTTTCTGATGTAAGAGTCACTTTGCTCTTGCTATCAGTACTTGCAGTGTACTTTCTTACTTTCCACTCTCACCCCATTCTGACAGTTCATGAATCCTCATTTCTCGCCATCATCCTAAAGTTCAGCCAATATTTAAACTTGCTGTTAGTAATGCTTCCTGTACATCCAACCCTACTAACTAAACCTCACTGGAATATATGTCACCAAGTACCTGCTCTAGGCAATTGGCTTATCATAGAATCCCTACTGTGCAGAAGGAGGCCATTCGACCTATTGAGTCTGCACCGACTCTCTGACAGAGTATACTACCCAGGCCCTCTTCCCCGCCCTATCCCTTATCCATGTGAAGTTTAATTTGTGTCTTTCTTAGAAGTTTACTCAACAGCTTAGGTATCTTTCCAGTGAATGCATCAGTACTTAAAATATGGCTTAGCCCTGTTAATATACAGATTACTTTAGTGACTTCAAGGTGTTGTTATAACCAAACCTAAAGCTAGTAGTACTTTCATGTTCCTTAATCTTTCCCCAGTCATTGCTATTTTGTGAATCAAGATAATATTCTAACCAATCTTATTCTTAATATTCTAACCAATCTCGGGCGGCACGGTGGCATAGTGGTTAGCACTGTTGCGCCTTAGCGCCAGGGACCCGGATTTGATTCCCGACTTGGGTCACTGTCTGTGTGGAGTTTGTATGTTCTCCGCGTGTCTGCGTGGGTTTCCTCCGGGTGCTCCGGTTTCCTCCCACAGTCCAAAGATCTGCAGCATTGGTGGATTAGAAAAGTTAAATTGCCCCTTAGTGTCAGGGGGACTAGCTAGGGTAAATGCATCGGGTTATGGGGATAGGGCCTGGGTAGGCTTGTGATCGGTGCAGACTCGATGGGCCGAATGGCCTCCTTCTGCACTGTAGAATTCTATGATTCTAAAATCTGTCCCACGTACAATTGAAGTACAAGTACTATCTAGTGCTGCAGTTAAAGGAGTCCTTGGCCATCACATTCATCACAGTTATTTTGACTGGTATAATTTATTCAGATTCATTATTATGTGTCATTTCAAGGACCTGGTCTCTTTGCCTTGGGCAGTTCACTGCATAATGATACTTCAAGTCACATCTGAAGCACCTATTGACTGTTCTTTGGGCCTTCCTGGGATTACTTCACCCATTATGGGAAGAGAGCAGGAGTATGGCATTGAGATGGAGGACCAGCCATGATCATATTGAATGGTGAAGCAGACTTGAGGGACCAAATGGCCTACTGCTTCTATTTTCTATGTTTCTATTATTGTTCCGATTGTGTTGTCTGCTGTAATAGCTAGATCTGTCAAAGATGATTTCATTCTGCCCGTCTTTAATCCTCCTGTTGTACTAATGCCTTCATTCAGTATCTAGACACCATTGCATCTTTTGTTTCTTTGTGTCATAGCTGAAAGTCTCATTTGTTCTACAAAGGCTAAGGGAAATGCCTTGTTCCTCAATTTCTTTTGTTACGGCAACAACCATCTGATAACAGTCTCTCCCTGTGAGAACTGAACACCAGTTAGAACCAGTTGCAAGTCCACATAAGATTTTTTTTAAAAATTCATTCCTGGGACGTGAGTGTCACTGGCTGGCCAGCATTTATTGCCCATCCCTAGTTGCCCTTGCAGGGTAGTTGAGAGTCAGCCACATTGCTGTGGCTCTGGAGTCACATGTAGACCAGACCGGGTAAGGACGGCCCATTTCCTTCCCTAAAGGGCATTAGTGAACCAGATGGGTTTTTCCGACAGTCATCAGTCAATTCTTAATTCCAGATTTTTTTTTAATTGAATTCAAATTCCACCATTTGCCGTGGCAGGATTCAAACACAGGTCCTCAGAACATTAGCTGGGTTTTTGGATTAATAGTCTAGCAATACTACCACGAGGCCATCACCTCTCCAAGATGATTTGACACAATTCAATAATTTAAATAGGAATCCCCAAATTTAAATTTGATCAATCTTTTATGCCATCTGTTAAAGTCCATGATATATTCTCCTATGGAATGCCGTTCTGTTTCCTGAAATTTATCAAATTCTGACCATGCTTCATGAGCATTTATTGGGTTGTCTTTCTTCCAGATTTAATCTAGGAGCTCTAATAGATGGCCCAAACCTTCATTACTATTCAACTGATATGCATCCATTCCAAAGAAAAATACCTTTACTTCTGATTTTACTTTTTCTAGGAAGCGACAACCCGAAGGGCTATGCCTTTTGTAGAGTTCAGTAAGGGTTTTATAGGGTTGTAATGGGTGCCCTCATATCTGCTTCATTCCTACACTGGTTCATTGTTCAGACTCCAAGAGCATTGGAAGATAATCAGAGGCCAACACTTTAAACATGCTCTCTGCCACTTTCTACAATGGCCACTAGGATTTTAGTTTTATGTCTGGAAATATTCTTAGTTTCCAACCTTACTATCGGGTTGCATTCTATAAAACAAGATTGTGAAATATAGAACTGGAGCCAATCTTTACACCCTTTAATAAGTTTCTAATTACAGAAATACACATTCCAAACATGTTGCATATACATCTTTTAAAGAGTCTACTATTTATAGAGCACAAGTGAATCCCCTGTTAATGCCTACCACCTGCATACAATTAAGCACAGTTAATATACAATTAACACAAAGTGCCCTCTCGCCGTAGAGGCTAAATGGCCTTCTTTATCCATATTCACTTTATGTAAAAGCTCTGCAAGTGAAATTCTTTGTTTGTAGTAACCATCAACCTATTTGCAAACTAGCATTGTTTCCATTTGAATGGATGTGACTGGATTCCTTACTTGGCATATGGCTAATGTAATGCCAAAAACATTTATTATGATCATGAAACCACTGGCTTGTGGTTTACATTCTGAGCACAATATTAAATTTGAGAATAGACAGGTGTGAATGAGTAGCTGTCCTCCACAACTTGCAAGCAAAAAACCCCTCAAATACACAGAATCATTGAATGGCTACAGCAAGGAAAGAGGCCACTTGACGTGTCATACAGGTTCTCTGAAAGCGCAACTCCTCTAATCCCACTCCTACACCTTTTTTTAAAGCCCCTGTTTCTTTCTAGGTACTTAATTCTCTTTTGAAGCCTTCAGTTGATTTTGCCTCCACCACATTCTCAGACAGTGTATTCAGATTTGAACTACTTGCTGCATAAAAAGGGTTTCCTTGTGTCATCATTGCTTCTTTTGCCGATCAGTATCCTCTAACTCATCCTTATGGTAATGGGAGAAATTTTTCCCTATCTATTCTGTCCAGGCCCTTCATGATTTAAGCACCACTTTCAGATCTCCTCTTAATCTTCTCCAAGAAGAACAGCCACAGCTTCTTGAATTAGCCACACAATTGAAGTTCCTCATTCCTGGAACCATTCCCTGCAGGAGCAGAGGGACAATTCTCTTCTTTTCTGCACCCTCTCTAATACTTTCACGTCCTTCTATAAGTGTACTGTCCAGAACTGGACAGAGTACTTCAGTTGAGGCTGAACCAGTGTTTGTACTGCTTTTATCATAAATTCCTTGTGTTTATACCTTTGTGCACATATCCCCCATTCCCGCTGCTCCTGCATCCTCTTTAGAACTGTACTATTGCCTCTCCTCATTCTTCCTACTAAAGCAAATTCCAATAAAACCTGCCAAATATCTACCCATCACTAACTCGTCTAAATCCTCTTGAAGTCTATCACTGTCTCCCTGTCAGTTTACATTATGATGGGTTGGTCATGAGTTGCAACATTGCAATTTGGGTTCAATACATTTGATGCCCGATAGTCAAAGAAACCTGTGATCTGCAGAAACATGGTACTCAGCAAATCTGCAAGTTCCTGTTAATGAGCCAATTATTTGGATTCTAGACCCAGCATCTTAGAAGAGCTTTCTGTAAGCAGCGCTGAGATGCAGAAAATAACAAGCACTGGTTAATATTCTGGGTAAGAAGTTTAACAACACCAGGTTAAAGTCCAACAGGTTTATTTGGTAGCAAAAGCCACACAAGCTTTCGGAGCTGCAAGCCCCTTCTTCAGGTGAGTGGGAATTCTGATCACAAACAGGGCATATAAAGACACAGACTCAATTTACATGAATAATGGTTGGAATGCGAATACTTACAACTAATCAAGTCTTTAAGAAACAAAACAATGTGAGTGGAGAGAGCATCAAGACAGGCTAAAAAGATGTGTATTGTCTCCAGACAAGACAGCCAGTGAAACTCTGTGGGGGTTACAGATAGTGTGACATGAACCCAATATCCCGGTTGAGGCCGTCCTCGTGTGTGCGGAACTTGGCTATCAGTTTCTGCTCGGCGACTCTGCGCTGTCGTGTGTCGCGAAGGCCGCCTTGGAGAACGCCTACCCGAATATCAGAGGCCGAATGCCCGTGACCGCTGAAGTGCTCCCCAACAGGAAGAGAACAGTCTTGCCTGATGATTGTCGAGCGGTGTTCATTCATCCGTTGTCGCAGCGTCTGCATAGTTTCCCCAATGTACCATGCCTCGGGACATCCTTTCTTGCAGCGTATCAGGTAGACAACGTTGGCCGAGTTGCAAGAGTATGTACCGTGTACCTGGTGGATGGTGTTCTCACGTGAGATGATGGCATCTGTGTCGATGATCCAAGAATGTGTGTGTCCAAGAATGCAACCGATTCCGGAGAGTAGTCTATGGTGAGTCTGATGGTGGGATGGAATTTGTTGATGTCATCATAGAGTTGTTTCAGTGATTGTTCACCATGAGTCCAAAGGAAGAAAATGTCATCGATGTATCTAGTGTATAGCATCGGTTGAAGGTCCCGTGCGGTGAAGAAGTCTTGTTCGAACCTGTGCATGAAGATGTTGGCATATTGAGGTGCGAATTTGGTCCCCATGGCTGTTCCGTGTGTCTGGATGAAGAACTGGTTGTTGAAGGTGAAGATGTTGTGGTCCAGGATGAAGCAGATGAGATGTAAAATTGCATCTGGAAACTGGCAGTTGTCGGCGCTGAGCACTGAGGCCGTTGCAGCAATGCCATCGTCATGGGGGATGCTGGTGTAGAGTGCCGAGACATCCATTGTGACGAGGAGCGCTCCTGGTTCAACTGCTCCATGTGTGCCGAGTTTCTGTAGGAAGTTCGTCGTGTCGCGACAAAAGCTGGGGGTTCTTTGTACAATGGGTTTCAGGATGCCCTCGACATAGCCGGAGAGATTCTCGCACAGGGTCCCATTGCCCGATACGATGGGACGGCCGGGTGTGTTTGCCTTGTGTATCTTCGGGAGGCAGTAGAGATCTCCAACGCGGGGAGTACGTGGGATGAGAGCACGGAGGGTGTTCTGAAGGTCCGGATCAAAGGTCTTGATCAGAGTGTTGAGTTGACGGGTGTGTTCTTTGGTCGGATCTGCAGGTAACTGTCTGTAGTGTTCCTCGTTGTTTAGTTGTCGGTACACTTCTTTGCAGTAATCCGTTCTGTTCAGCATGACGATGGCCCCTCCTTTGTCTGCTGGTTTGATGACAATGTTGCGGTTGTCAATGTTCTTGGACACGACACACGCATCTCTATTAAGGACGGTCACCTCAGCACCTCACTGTACTGCAAGCCCACGGATAACCTCACGATGCTCCACTTCTCCAGCTTCCACCCTAAACACGTTAAAGAAGCCATCCCCTACGGACAAGCCCTCCGTATACACAGGATCTGCTCGGATGAGGAGGATCGCAACAGACACCTCCAGACGCTGAAAGATGCCCTCATAAGAACAGGATATGGCGCTCGACTCATTGATCAACAGTTCCAACGCGCCACAGCGAAAAACCGCACCGACCTCCTCAGAAGACAAACACGGAACACAGTGGACAGAGTACCCTTCGTTGTCCAGTACTTCCCCGGAGCGGAGAAGCTACGGCATCTCCTCCGGAGCCTTCAACATGTCATTGATGAAGACGAACATCTCGCCAAGGCCATCCCCACACCCCCACTTCTTGCCTTCAAACAACCGCACAACCTCAAACAGACCATTGTCCGCAGCAAACTACCCAGCCTTCAGGAGAACAGCGACCATGACACCACACAACCCTGCCACAGCAACCTCTGCAAGACGTGCCGGATCATCGACACAGATGCCATCATCTCACGTGAGAACACCATCCACCAGGTACACGGTACATACTCTTGCAACTCGGCCAACGTTGTCTACCTGATACGCTGCAAGAAAGGATGTCCCGAGGCATGGTACATTGGGGAAACTATGCAGACGCTGCGACAACGGATGAATGAACACCGCTCGACAATCATCAGGCAAGACTGTTCTCTTCCTGTTGGGGAGCACTTCAGCGGTCACGGGCATTCGGCCTCTGATATTCGGGTAGGCGTTCTCCAAGGCGGCCTTCGCGACACACGACAGCGCAGAGTCGCTGAGCAGAAACTGATAGCCAAGTTCCGCACACACGAGGATGGCCTCAACCGGGATATTGGGTTCATGTCACACTATCTGTAACCCCCACAGAGTTTCACTGGCTGTCTTGTCTGGAGACAATACACATCTTTTTAGCCTGTCTTGATGCTCTCTCCGCTCACATTGTTTTGTTTCTTAAAGACTTGATTAGTTGTAAGTATTCGCATTCCAACCATTATTCATGTAAATTGAGTCTGTGTCTTTATATGGCCTGTTTGTGAACAGAATTCCCACTCACCTGAAGAAGGGGCTTGCAGCTCCGAAAGCTTGTGTGGCTTTTGCTACCAAATGAACCTGTTGGACTTTAACCTGGTGTTGTTAAACTTCTTACTGTGTTTACCCCAGTCCAACGCTGGCATCTCCACATCATAATATTCTGGGACCCTGCAACTATACAGAGTCATGATCGCGCTCTTTGATTGGTGTCCCACTACTCTATTTTCTGTTTCGAGTGTTTGTGGGGTATTTATTGCATTGAAGCTAATTGTGCCCCACATTTGACCATGCTATTCAATCAAACCTTAGTTTCCTAGGAATTGGTTCATTGGAGTTGTCTGGATGATGGATAGGCTGATATTCTCAGCGAATGTTAGTGAATATTTATTAAGGAGAGGGTAGTGATTCTAGATGTAAAATGTTCCACACTGAGAGTGTGCTGTAAAGTATTATCTTTGCTTACCAAAGACCTGCAACTTGATTTCTGATGCAGCCCCTGATGAGAGATGATAATAACTGGTGATAATTAAACTCTGGAGCATTAGAAGATCTCTACACCTCTGAAGTCCCTGAAAGCAGTGCTCCAGATTTTAATTACTCTTACACGTGTGACTGTCTTTTGCCTGCAGATACTCAAATCAATGACGTAACTGCTGAAAATCTATTTTCTGAATGTACAGTTCATAAAGTGTGGTACTGTCTGATGGATAAGTGCAAGTTTTATGGTGTGCATTTTCTTAAAAGCTGCGCAGTTTGCACTCGGTAGAATTCATACCCTTGGAGTTGAAAAGCATAAAAGTAGATCTACAAAGGTGGGTCTTATAATCCAGATCTTACATTGAGCAGAACTTCATTCAGCTCAATTGTGTAGTGTTTCCAGATCTACTTGTGTCTTAACAAATGACTAGCACAACTCCAGTAGAAACAGAATTAGCTGCTTACAAGGTGAGTTGATTCCAGGTCAACTACAACATGTGGGCTAAGTAAGACCATTTGGAATTTGAACAATTTCTGCAAAAAAATGAGGAAAATGTGCACATAGGTGGCCTGCCATTAGGTGTCACTGTTACACCCATTTGCAAATTGGCCAAAGATGTTTAGTTTATTGTTAATATTTTATTAGTGTTACAAGTAGGCTTACATGAACACTGCAGTGAAGTAACTGTGAAAATCCCCTAGTCGCCACACTCCAGCACCTGTTTGGGTACACTGAGGGAGGATTTAGCATGGCATCCCCCCCCCCCCCGCCCCCCCCCCTGCTGCTGATGTAAGCTGGTTCATGCCCGTTGAGGGCGTGAACAAAATTCGCACATTCAAATTGCAATTTGAATATGTAATTTCAGGTTTTAGCCACATTCCAACCACTGTGCCACCATGTCGCCCCTGGTTGGTTAAAAGATATATCAACTGCAATGTAATTATCATAATTATGCACCATGGTTTTGGATTATTTCTCCAAGCTCTCGTCACTGAGAAACAGGGATACTACAAACACCTGAGTACTGCTATCTGCCTTTGGACAACATTCCTATGTTCCATATTGGTGAAATTCCTACAATGTTGCATTTTGTAGTACAGATAGAGGATGAGCAAAAGGAGGCTGTGGTGCTGACCAGCACCAATCTCGTAATATTGGCCTGGATTTTGTGTTTATGACGGCAAAACTGTTACTATTCACCGTTGTTACTCTGTGAACCTGACAGCACCTGCACTTTCACAGTTGGCTTTACGTGATTCCATGCTCTGCGGTGCACTGTTGAAATCCCTGTCGATGGACATGTGTTGGTAACTACTTAATTGATGTGAACTTCCATTTTTGCATTAATATTCTCACTGATAGCCAAAAAAGATTCTCACTGAAAAACCCTTGAAAACATTACGGGGCGATTCTCCCATCCCGCTGCGCTGCTCTTGTAGCACAGCAGGCCAGGAGATACCAGCGGCAGCCAATTTATGCTGGGCGCCAGGGTCTCTGCGCATCTCCGAGCCTAAGTTTTTTCACATTGACGGATCCACACTGAAAATCAGCGTAACGGCACTTTGCATTCATTAACATATCTTAGCATGCCTTTAGCGGGTCCCCACTGGTGGGGGGGGGTGCTGATTGCGGCGGTGCCACAGAGATTGGAGACAGACCTGGGGTGTTTGGGAGGGGGGGGGGAACGGTGGGCAGTGTGGGCAATGGTGGGGGTGGTTGGTGGCTGCCCTTGAGATGTCTGGGGATGGTTAACATTGTAAGAACAGCACATGTGCACTCACCCTTGCTGCCTGAAGGAAGTCATTCATTTTCTTGCAGTGCTGTTCTCCGGACCGAGAGATCAGAGTCCTGGCATTCACAATAGCTGCCACTGCCTCCCATAACGCACTTGCTGCGCAACTCCTTGGGCGACGGCCCTAAGTGGAGTACTGCAGCTGGTGCCTGTCCTCCACTGTGTCCAGCAGACGGGCATGCTCACTCTCAGAACATCTGGGACCACATTTCTTAGGGGCCATCTTCCTGGCATGACTGCCTATGTGTTCATAATTGCAGTTTATGTACAGCTCTGGCCTGTGAAGGGAGTAAGAAGTCTCACAACACCAGGTTAAAGTCCAACAGGTTTATTTGGTAGCACAAGCCACTTGGTAAGTGGGAGTTCTGTTCTCAAACAGGGCATATAAAGACACAAACTCAATTTACAAAATAATGGTTGGAATGCGAGTCTTTACAGGTAATCAAGTCTTAAAGGTACTTGGTAGCTTGTGCTACCAAATAAACCTGTTGGACTTTAACCTGGTGTTGTGAGACTTCTTACTGTGTTTACCCCAGTCCAACGTCGGCATCTCCACATCTGTAAAGGGAGTCCAGGTGCAATCAGTTTGAGCCAGTCATCGACCTGTTAGTTAAATTTCATTGTGAATATTGTACAGGCAGCCTGTTTTTAATAGAGGGTCAGCCATCTCCAAAGGTGCTGATTGGGTTAACTCAACAAGGTACTGTGTCCGGGGGGAGGGGGTGCAATGCTCGAGGCTCTCACTCAACAAGGGGGAATGCTCCCAAGTAGGGGGTGTGCATGGCAACAAAGCGCTCTGTGTGTGAAGGGTGGGGCGGGGGGGGGGGGGGGGGGGGGGTGGTTAGGACCAGGAGGCCAGTGATGTCTGGGTCAGTGGGGGATGGGGAGGCCAGCGATGTTCTTGTGGGGGGGAAGGAAGAGGCATGAGAGGCCAGCAATGTCCATGGGGGGAGTTAGAAGCCAGCAATCAGGCCAGTAATGTCCGTGGGGGGTTGAGGCCAGCGATCTCAATGCTGGGAGGACTTGTTTAATGACCTCCCAGAGATCGGCGCATACACGGGGGGGCCACTCAGCACGATGGTTTCAGCCTCTTTGGTGGGAATAGGCCCCGCCCCCAGATTCTTCGCGGGTTTCACGCTCGTGCCCTCTGCAATGCTCAGAGTGCGGGAGATTCATTTTGAAAGTCCCGCTGCAAAAACAGTGTGATTTACTCGAGTTTTTATGTGAATTCGACACTTAGAATTTTCTTGGGAGAATTGCCTCCCACATATTGTTGAGTGAGGTGTAACTGTGTTTTGAATGGTGCCCTAAAGCCATTATTACTACTAAACAAACTCTCTGGCCTTGAAAAACTAAATGTATATTCATGGAATGTCAAAGTTCTCCGTTCCATCCTAAAAATTCCATATATTTTGAAATAGTATCGTATATTTTTAAAGCGTTGTTATGATTTTTCTGTTTCAACCTTGCATGTCCCAAAATGTTTGTTTCTTATTGTAAATTATAAATCCTGAATGGCAAAACCTGCTTGTTACTTTTTGGTTTGTTGTTTGTGTGAGTATTTAAATATGATTGGCTGCTTGGCCTGCTTGATGACGTGATTATGCAGAATGCCAGAGGCCCCCTGTAGCTAGTGCAGAATGAAATTGGCATCAGGAAAGGTGAAATCCACATTAGGGTATGGTAGATTTTTGTGGATGCCACTGACCACAAAAATCTGAGCCGAATTGTGTTAATTAGTTCCCTCAGCAGATTTTACATTCTTTAGTGAGCTTGATTACTGGCATACATGCCTCATCCATTTAAATTGAACATAATCTAATAGTTTGCCCTGCTGAGTTTGGAGTGTTAAAGGTAGGTTTTTGTAGCAAGAATTTAAACATTTTTAGTTGCATTTTGAAGCTCACAACACCTTGGCCCAGCCTAAGCGAAGGTCCATTCATTCATGGGCACTCGGACCAATCGGAAGATGATTCAAAAATAAATGCTATCAAAATCAACCAATTCGAGGCTAGGTGGGTCTAAATGGTTACACTGCCAGCCTCATTGATTGATGATACTCATTCACGGGTTGGTGAGCGTGCTTGAGAAAAATCAGCTCTGTCCTGTGTCCTTATAGTAAGACGTCTCACAACACCAGGTTAAAGTCCAACAGGTTTATTTGGCAGCACTAGTTTTCAGAGTCTCAGGCTCCTTCATCAGGTGAGTGAGGACTTGTGTTCTCAAAAGGTCATATACAGACACAAACTCAATTTACAAGATAATGTTTCGGTATCTTGCCTGCTTTCTTGCATCTTTGTAGAAACTTGATGTCTGTGTCGATATGCGCGATTTTGGTATCTTGTCTGTTTTCTTGCACCTTTATAGAAACTTTTGATGTCTGTGTCGATATGCGCAAAACTGTGTCCTTATGACACCATCCTCAACATTATGCAATGTTGCCCTACCAGCTTCATTAGTCAATAACAATGTCAGTCATTTTAAGCCATTTATTTATAGGTCCATTCTGAGTCATGCTTGTTTGAATATTGGCCGACCTTAAGCTCGTGGCCATTTTTGCTCATGAGTTAAATCATAAGAGTTGTCCTCTTCACACTCAAACGCACGCACCCTGACACCCACCAGCATTCACCAATTCAGAATGTCTAAGAGAAAGGCCTTGTTCGATCTGCAGTGGTCAAAGAATTTGATTCCATAGCAAAAAGTAGGAAAGGAGTGTAACAGGCACTTTGTACTTTTTGTTGATGTGACATCGATAGCTAGTTAGCTGCCAAAGAAAGGGAGGTGTGAATCAGCACATTTGTCAGATAAGCACAAATTTAACACTCAAATTGCAGGTCCATCATCATTGAGATTTAAACTGTCTGAGTGTTGTCATTGAAGGGACTGCTGCTAAATTGTGTAAAATTTACTATATCTGAAGTGCCACCAGTCTTATTGGAGTATTGACTGCAGCATAAAAGTTGATAAAGTAATCTACAGTGATTCCTCTGTGGCGAGAGACCTGAATGTGGAAAAACAAAGACAAAAGCACTGAGTGTGAATGTTCTAGTGCCATATTCTGTACAAAGCACTTGGATTACACTAAAGCCATTTTTTTGGTGGCATCTGATGATTCAAACAAGGATGCAGCAAAGTGTTCCCCTTAGTTCTGAGCTATTTCAGTTTTGAGATGGAGGTCCAGCATTTGCTGTTGGATTTCTATAGTGATAGCCAGCAATCCCCAGAAGCAATTGTAGAAGAAATATTGTTCAGATTCTGTGCCTTTGATCTCAGCCTGGGGAGATTTTCTGCATTTTTAGCTGACAGCAGAAGTATTAAATACAGAAAGTACAACAATGTTTACCCAAACCTGAAAGGTGCTCAAAAGGATATTGTTGCAGCCAACTGGTGGCTTGTGTTTTGCACAAGGAAACCTGGATATTGATACAGAAAACATCATACTGCAGAACACAGCAATAATGGAGTTCTGTAACATTGTTGAAGTGGAGCAGTGCAATCTATTGAGGTGCGTTGTGACCAGGTAGCTTTCTCTACTGCTGGCTATTGACAGATTGTTTAAATGTTAAAAGCTGTGACAGGTTACTTTTAGACTGTAGATGAGGGAAAATACTATGGAGAAGCTTCAGGGACAAGAGGGTTTTCAATTAAGTGGCTGAGCTTTCTCTCTCTCAGCAGTACACAAACCTTTCAAGGACTGTATTGAAGTTTTAGAAGCCAAGACAGTCAGTGTTCTCTCAGTGTATAAGCTGATGAGTGATATGAGCAGGAATCTAGAGAGAAAGATTCAGGACAAGATTTTTACATTTGCAATGAAGTGCAGACTGAAATAATTAACGCCAGATGTGGCAGGAAAATGTGAGAGAGACTTTTTAAACTTTTTACAAGAGTCAAGAAATATTTGAATGACAGATATGACTTGTCTGAAAACAGCTTTCATGACAGAATGTCCAAGTTAGTCCTTGGAAATGCTGTGTCCTTTGAAGAATTATGCGACGGTATTTCAGCATGCAATCTTAGAGATTGGCACAGACGCACTATACAAGGAATTTGGCATTGCAAAAAGTATTAGTTCTTTCTCTGAGTTGAAGCATAGCCAAACAAGAGAGGAGAGGTTCCTGAAACTTTAAAGCAAAGCCCTGGGAAAAAAAATTGCAAACATAAGATTATCAGCTCCTATATATTCTCCATACTCTGCAGCAATGCTCATACAGAACATGTTTTGTACAAGATAGCCATCGCTTGGAGAAGCAAGAGGAACAGGCTGAAAGTGGATGGTATAAAACAACTCCAAATCTCCATCAGTTTCTCAGAGAATGCAAAGACGTGTACTTTGAGCTCTTGGTGAACAAATGTTCGGAATGTTGCCAGCGATAGACAAAAGCTTAAATACCAAAAGTCATTTCCATACTGGGTTCATTGGCTTTAAATTGTTGATATTGTTATTGATTACTATACTATATATAGACCATTATACTATATATATAACTTATTATTACAGTTATTGATAATTATATAAACACAATCAAAAATGTGCTTAATGAAATTGCAGAATTGCTCTGTACCTTTCTCTTTTTAATATCAGCGGTCTTAAACTCACTGTCATTTTTGCACGTGTGCCTGCATAGGTGTTGTGAACTGTGTATGATATTCCTGGCCTTTGCCAGTGGCCACTATACCCATAGTTGTTCAGACTGTGGAACTTTTATGGTAAGATCTTTAAACAGAATCGCCTGCAATATCAACCAGTCTGTGGTCCATGAATAGATCAAGCAAGTGACATATCCCGTGTTTTCAAGAGGCAGTACTCCCTCACCATTTTCTCTTTGGAAAGAAACATCAGCCGAACAGGGCACTGAGCTTTCATTGGGTTGCAAGATTGCCAAGAGTCAAATCTAGTAAATGCCATCAGGACGCTTCACAACAAGTCCACTGTTTACATAGAAGCAACGTGTTGCCAATCAAATAACGTTCAAGTAGTGTCTGGGCACACTAGCATCAAATTACAGAAACCACCAGATATCAAGTAAGGATCCATGCTCCTTTACAGTGAAAAGTTTAACAACACCAGGTTCAAGTCCAACAGGTTTATTTGGTAGCAAAAGCCACAAGCTTTTGGAGCCTTAAGCCCCCTCTTCAGGTGAGTGGGAATTCTGTTCACAAACAGGGCATATAAAGACACAAACTCAATTTACAGAATAATGTATCAATTTACAGAATAATCATTATTCTGTAAATTGAGTGTGTGTCTTTATATGCCCTGTTTGTGAACAGAATTCCCACTCACCTGAAGAAGGGGCTTAAGGCTCCGAAAGCTTGTGGCTTTTGCTACCAAATAAACCTGTTGGATTTTAACCTGGTGTTGTTAAACTTCTTACTGTGTTTACCCCAGTCCAACGCCGGCCTCTCCACACCTTTTACAGTGAAACAGTGAACTGAGAAATACCAAATAGCAATGAACCCTAAATACAATTAGGGACATACTGAAACAGTTATTGCAATAGATTACATTATTTGGAACACCAAAGCAAAAGATCCCGCTGTCTGATTCACTCAGAGTCCATTTGGTTTCAGACTAAGATGGATTCTCGCACTCTGGCCATCAAAATGTTAGCTATGCCTGTGCGATAAGAACTCAAAAATAGCTTCTGCTACTGATTGTTAAAAAAGGGTATTCTTCCTTTTGTGTACATATAGTTGAAATATGCATGATGATACCTGTAATTGGCACATGTCTGTCACTGAAAATGGTTTTCACTAGGCCAGCTTTGGTTAATTGTAAATGACATCTGCCTATCTTCATTTTGTATTAACCTGCAACAAAAGGAAGAGATCTATATAATCGGTGCCTTATTTTCCTCTGTTCACTTCTTGCTACACAGATGTGGCAAATGTCTTTTTGCATAAAAGCTTTTCCTGATAAATATATCATCCATATTATTCCAGCTTCAGGATATGTATTGTTTAGCTATGGTAGTTAATATTGCAATCTAACTATGTTTACTTATTTTATTTGCCAACAAATGTGATTTTTAATTTTCAGTCTGAGTTGTACAGTCTGACAAAGAGACCACGAGTATATGGCAAGATTTACATTATTTTCTAGTGTTTTGCTAGCAGGAACTAGAATTAATCACTTGTCCAGCAGAACATTATCTTATACTTTAAACATAAGTTTGCATATTGCTCCATGGGGCAAGTCATGTCTTTCAGAAGTAGACATTTGGGAGTATATTTTCAATTTGCTGCTTGAGCATAAAACTGATTCCACTGGAAAGGAAATTTGGATTATTTCTATAATGTGCAGCCAATATGCAAATCCAACCTTACCCTCAGGCAGCAAGTGGAAAATATTGCATTGGCTATGACATGAAGTACCTGGAGTGAACTGTACCCAGGAATGTTACCTTTTGTATTCCTAGCATTGGGAAAACAAAGCACAAATGCTTTGTAGCCAAAGACAGGCGATGGAATTGGAATGTTAGTGCATCATGGGGTAATGCCAAATTGGACAGAGAATGGTTGAAGCCTTGAAACCAAATTATTCAACTTTCCCACTCAAAGTGGGTTTATGCTGTGCATTTTTTTTAAAGAGCAAATAATCTGCTAGGATTATCCAGAAAAGTAAAGGCTGTCCTACTCATTTTATCAACTCCACTTTCTAACAGATATCTAACAAACCTCATTCCAGCAGATGTGCACTCTAAACTATTATTACGTTTTAGAAGTTTCACAATACATTCCACACTAAAAGACTTTAAGGATTCAATCTGTAAATTGAGAGATTTGAGAGATTATTGGCCTGTTTTAAACCTGTTTAAACTTGTTTTTAAATCCTTTTATCATTCTTTCATTCCCTTCTTTCCAATTAACAACAAAGAAGGTTGAACCTTTCCAAAACAACTTTCCATTTCCACTTAGCCACCGGGATCTGTTCCAATGAATTCTGTTCAAGACATATGAAAGGGAGACATGGATCACCTGATGTTGGTAATTCCATGATCTGATTCACATGGTGGTCCTTCAAGTGAGGAATCGTCGTTTTGTTTGATCCAGAAATTGTCCCCTAAATCACGACTGGATTTCTTCATTTGTCACCCTCTGTAACTTGCCGGATCACAAAATTGAAGAAATCATGTGTGTCCGCTCTTTGATGTAGGATTTTTGTTGCCCTGGTCTTTTGTATCTGTACCCTGTTTGGTGGATTTCTGGTTCAAGAGTTATTGCTTTTAGGAAGACCATTGAAGTTCCAGAATTGACCCACACCTTGATTCTAGACAAAAATCTCTCTCATTGCTTAGCATTACTGCACTGATCTGTGGGTCTCAAAATTCTCTGAAAGCTTCATTCAATGAGATCACACTGACTGTCGTCTTATATAATCAAAAGTGACTTTCCAACTACAAATGGAAGGAAGAAACTATTAAAATGGAAAGTTCAAGTGTTTTGAACATGTGTGTGTGTGAGATGTACTTATCTGACAATGTGTCTGAGGCAGAGTTAATTTTAACCTGTTTTCTCAAATGCAGATTATGACTCAATCTTTGTAGGTTCTCCTCCTATTGGCACAGAGATTATTGGGCTGGATTTTGCCACTATCCTAAAAGAAAACTGCTGTCAAAGATCTAGCGATCTTGCTAGCGTGGATTTCCACTTTCCAAAACAAAGTTTAAATTTGATGCCAAGCCAGTGGGAATTCCAGCACCCAGCAGCATGTTGACAGGCAGGGTGAGCAGCCAAACACACTGGAGTATTCTCACACACTGCAAACCAGGAAAGTATAAACTCTTAGTCCTACAGTTTAATTTACATTTCAAGAAGCAAAACAAATAATTAAGATTGAAGTTAAAATACTGTTACCAGGCTTCAAAAAGATTCAAAATATTGGAATATTTTAATCATAATGGAGAAAAGTGACATTGCAAAAATATTAAATTAGCTTTTCAGGACCAGTAAGGGAATTTAGGCAACTTCTTGCAAGCTGTCCCCAGCATACCCTCTAATTCTATTTTTTACTCTTGTTCAATGCTTTTAAAAGTCTGCTCTAACTCTTATCTTTCTCTACACCCTAGCTATGATTATAACACTACATTCTGCACCCTCTCCTTTCCTTCTCAATGAACAGTATGCTTTATCTGTATAGCCCGCATGTGACAATAATAAATCAAATCAAATCAATTATGAGCCTAGTGCACTGTTATAAACCTAGTTCCATCGCATGAATAGGTGGCACATTTTTCAACAGCAAGACTGACAATGTAAAAGTGGGAGTTTACATCAAGTCATTAATTGCCGAGAGGAACCTCAACAGTACACCTGGAAGAGCATTGAATCACTAGATTTGAATCAACTAGATTTCCATGTTATGATGTGCATATGTAAACTTGCAACATTGCTGTCAGTTTCGCTGAAGTGGTAAGGCAAACGCTGCCTGTTTCACCATCATTACCACCACAAATCCAAACTTATACTCAAAAGCTGTGACTACATAAATTTATATTGGGTTATCAATAGTCTGCCTTGCAGTTCATATCAAGTCTTTCACCCAATGTTTGGAAAATTTCTTAGAAACTTATTTAAGAAAGGGCTGGTGAAAATAAAGCTGCAATTTCATGCAACAAGAAAATGAAAACTATTCAGAAAGTTTGCCCAAGAAGAAACTGGATGATTGACACACACATCAAGGATTTGTAGTTCCATGTAGCCATCAGGATGTAAAGGAGAAATGAGTTACCAATACTGAGACCCTTGTTATAGTAGCAACTTTCATAATGATATAAGGTGACAGTCATAATTTGATTTTATGAATGAGGCATTAAACAGGCACTGGATCTACCACCTCAGGTGCCTGACAAAAACCCCACAAAGCGTTTGAAGAAGAGAAGGAGACTCCTCCCAGCGCGCTGGCCATCACTCCTTTTTCAATTAACTAAAAATCTGATCATTTAGCTCTTGCTGTTTGTGGGGGCCTTGCTGTGCACCAATTGACTGCCTTGTATCCTGCATTATAACAGTTATAATGGATGTGGAGGGATGCATATGTGTGGCGGTATATGGAAGGGTGTGTGTTGGGGGGTATATGGAAGAATGCCTGTGTGTATGTGGAAGGATATGTGTTAAGTATATGTGGGGATGTAGTTGGAGATGTATGGAAGGATGTGCGTTGATGAGTATATGGAAGGATGTGTGTGGGGGTATATGGGAGGATGTGTGTGGGGGTATATGGGAGGATGTGTGTGGGGGTATATGGGAGGATGTGTGTGGGGGTATATGGGAGGATGTGTGTGGGGGTATATGGGAGGATGTGTGTGGGGGTATATGGGAGGATGTGTGTGTGGGGGTATATGGAAGGATGTGTGTGGGGGGGTATATGGAAGGATGTGTGTGTGGGGGTATATAGAAGGATGTGTGTGTGGGGGGGGGTATATGGAAGGGTGCGTGTGTGGGGGGGGGGGTATATGGAAGGGTGTGTGTGGGGGTATATGGAAGGATGTGTGTGTGGGGGTATATGGAAGGATGTGTGTGTGGGGGTATATAGAAGGATGTGTGTTTGGGGGGGGGTATATGGAAGGGTGTGTGTGTGGGGTATATGGAAGGGTGTATGCCTGGTGGTATTGGAAAGATGCGTTTGTAAGGATGCACCTGTGGAGTTATATGAAGGGATGAGTGCGTGATTACATACAGGGGTGTGTATATACATAGGTGCGCGTTCATAAATGTAGATGTCTATGCACATATAGATATGTGGGTGTAAATAGTTATGGGATGTGTATGTGTGTATATGTAGGTGTGTGTTTATGGACATGTGTATGCGTAGGTGTGTATATGCACACAGGTATAGGATGAAAAACCATATAATCCTTCCTGTAGTTGAAAAGGCTGCCGCTATTCTCTGGAAAATTGGCTGCTTGGGTGGGATGCCAGAAGACAACTGGTGCCTGTGGAATTGTATATCACAACACATTCAAACCCTTGCAAGGAAAGGTTGACAAAAAAGCTGTGATTTTAAAATCTTATTTTTTCTCTTTGCCAACTTCCATTGGACCAGTTCAGTTTTTTTGAGCAGTATTCTCATTCTCCGGGCTGTTTCTGTAAGTGGATACTTTTGCAATTTCTGTGCTTTTTTTTCCACTATCAAAAAGATAATATAACCTGAATCTAATCATTAATCCTGATTGCAGTATACTGCATGCTGGAATTTCCACCAAACTTCTCCCACATCATTAAATGGATATGTGACAGAACCAGAGTTCTGCAGGCTGAGCCAATTAAATTTAATTTACTTAGAGAAGGATGATATGAGGAAAAAGAGAGTTGATATATATTGGCCAATGCATGCAATTGTATTTTAAAATAAATGCAGTCCTTCACTGCGATCGAGATTAATCAAGTAAGAGATTGCTGGTATTGCTACTAATTAGTGCTGCAAGTACTGCAGAGTCAATGTTGGGAATTATATTAGTCGTGATGCATGAATGGTCCAGCAGGAAGAATTGATGCAGTGTGATTGGCTTAAGATTGATGTCACTATCACTCTGTCTTGATAGTTGAGCCCTGAACTATCGACTTGATTCTTCCTTTGCTGATGAACCAGACCTTCAGTGATTATAACATACAAATCATTTTAGGTGGCGTATCCAACATTTTCACATAGTGTCATTAATTTGGGGAACATACTGAGTTCAGGTATTCAAAGAAACACAAGATTGATACTGTTCAAGGTTCTATAAGCAAAAGATGTCCTTTCATTGTGCAGAGTTTCATGCAATCCTCTCTTACAGACTGTATTTCTGGTGACCAGTTTCCCTCCCCAGCTAGCTTTATGTTTGGCACCACTTGGCTATCAATCCTTCAGTTTTATGATCTTACCAGTTTGTTATATATCCTGCAAAAAATTGAAACTCTCTTGGGGTCAGATCACTAGTTGAGGTTTTTTGACATAGTATGGTATTATTTTGTGTCCTTTTTCTGTTGTTCTTTGCTATAAGTTTAATGAGGAATGCTTCGAATTTTGTCACAGTGGCAAATGAATATTTTTGTTCCTGCATTTTGTGAACTATGCTCCACATCTAACGAATGAAATGCCAATGACGAGTACCAAATGATGTGCTCCAGCCTGGAGACTGCTTATTTCTTTATTTTCCCCTCTTCATCTCTGATATGCATGATAACTGGAATTGGTTTAACTTTTGAAGTTTCCTTTCATGTTCTGGGAGATATCCTCACCTTATGTGCAAAAGCCAGTATTGGCGCATAAATAAACTTCATTGCTTCTAAACAATTGTTATATCAAAGTATTTCTCAAAATATCCTGAGGAAGACTTCTGTTTTTATGTTTGTATGAAAGATGTCAATGTCACAGAATGTATTATTTTTTTCTCCAGCACTTTTCATTGAAACACAGACTTGCTCTACCCTACTTCAACAATCTGCATTTGCATAGCATCTAAAAGATAGGAAAAAGATCCTAAAGTACTTCACAGAAATGTGGTCAAAAAAACATGATAGCCAAGCCAAAGAATTTACAAATTTGGGTGTACATCTTAAAGAAACATTTTCTGCTGCGCCAGCACAGCATCATCTTGGCCATTTAGCTCTGCACAGCAGATGGCTGCAGTCTTGAACTTTGGTGAGATGGCCTCTAGCCCATTACACTTAGGACCATTACAGTTTAGAGTGAAAGAAAGACTTTTCTTTCATCAGTCTAGACTTGCAACCAGCTTCCAGAAACAAAATGACAATTTGCTAACCCACTACAGCACCCACAGTAACCCATTTGTTTCAGGAGTGAGAGAAGCCCATTCAGCCCTTTGAACTTGTTCCTCTATTCAGTTTGACAATGGCTGATCTGTACCTTATTTCCATTTAGCCAACATTGTTCCCTATCCACTAAAACCCTTACAAACAAAAATCTATCTCAGTCTCAGAAATTTCATAACTCAGCAGCCACAGCCTTTTGGGGCAGCAAATTCAAGCTTTCTACTGCCCTTATTGTGCTTTCTACTGTCCTTACCGTGCTTCCTACTGTCCTTACTGTGCCTTCTACTGCCCTTACTGTGCTTTCACTGCCCTTACTGTGCTTTCTACTGCCCTTACTGTGCTTTCTACTGCCCTTACTGTGCTTTCTACTGCCCTTACTGTGCTTTCTACTGCCCTTACTGTGCTTTCTACTGCCCTTACTGTGCTTTCTACTGCCCTTATTGTGCTTTCTACTGTCCTTATTGTGCTTTCTACTGTCCTTACCGTGCTTCCTACTGTCCTTACTGTGCCTTCTACTGCCTTACTGTGCTTTCACTGCCCTTACTGTGCTTTCACTGCCCTTACTGTGCTTTCTACTGCCCTTACTGTGCTTTCTACTGCCCTTACTGTGCTTTCTACTGCCCTTACTGTGCTTTCTACTGCCCTTACTGTGCTTTCTACTGCCCTCACTGTGCTTTCTACTGCCCTTACTGTGCTTTCTACTGCCCTTATTGTGCTTTCTACTGCCCTTACTGTGCTTTCTACTGCCCTTACTGTGCTTTCTACTGTCCTTACTGTGCTTTCTACTTCCCTTATTGTGCTTTCTGACTTCATTCCATTGAAGCTTTGACTTTATAAATGTGAATAGGTTGAGCAGCACCAGAACTTGGAGCTTTAGTAGCTCTGAACACCACACCATCCTAACCCAAAGCAATGATAGATAAGCACTACTGCTGATTAGCAAGGAGAGCAGGTGTTGGTGTCAGCGTTTGAATGTTCCGGCAGGGCTGGATCTGGCGTATAACCAGCTCCCTTTGATTACACGCAATGAGTTATGAGTTGAGTGCGGATCATTCTCGGAAAGCTCAGACTCTATTTGCCAAATAGCACAGATTGCAGTTTTGTCATTTCAGAGAAGTTGGCTTCAGCTGTGTTTCTACTTTGAACATATCTACTTCATGTGACATCTTTCATTAATCTTTCTCAATAATTGCAGATACTGGGGATTATACTTGTTATTCAATCATATGCTAGCTGGGAAATATGGACATTTTTATTTACAGAATCAGATGAGAAGTTGCAGACAATGTGCTCTTACTTCATGCAGTTGTCTTGGTTGGAAATTGAGTTTTTCTTTCTTGTCTGAAATCTATTCTCAACATTGTTTCAAATTTGTGTAATCTGTTCATGGTTGTCAGGTTCTCTGTCAAAGATGATTGTAAGATTTTTACAGTCCAATGCATCCTATCCTCAAGGTTCGTTTAATCTGTTATTGAATATCAATCTATTGGATGTAACAGTTTAGTTTGTCCTCTCTCTTTTGTCCCCAGAAGATATGTTTAATCCAGTCTTGCTGTCCAGTTTTACTCCTCTGGCATACTACTCAGATTGGAGATGCGTTGTATACAAGATAATGCAGAAGCTGGAATGTGTTGCATGCAGCCTTGGGCTCAATTGGGAAATTGCACATGATGGCTAATCTGTATTCCCACTCCATTTACTCACTATTCATATACTGGTGTTCATTTCATGCAGGATAGGATGCAAGCTTGCGACCATTGCATATAGCAGGGATATAGCATAGACTGAGTATTCATTGATAACAAAATAGAGCAGATTCTGCAATGTGTTATAAGGCAGTGTCATATCATGCAGTTGAGAGACACCCGTTGCTTGCATCAAAATCCTTTTAACCCCTTCACTTGTTACTGTCCTATATGATACTCCAAAAATATAAAGAAAGCCAACAATGTTTGACTTTGTTGCATGTTAATCTCACTGGTTGATAAACAGTTTAGTTAAATACTGCCTATTCTATTTGAACTGTGTGAGTGTTTCATTGTACAGTTAACTCATTGGCCTCAATTTTCCATTGTTTTACATGCTGAAAGATGACTAATGTTTTTTCCCATTTTACTTTAGCGAATATTTCTCGGCAGGAAATCAAATATTTTGGCTGCATTTGCACAGTGCTGAATAATGCACACTTTTGACTCTGATCCTGGCCTTTTTCTGTCCGGTCCTGTACAAATAACAATAAATAGTTGTCTGAGGGGAAAACATCTATTGTAGTCTGCAACAACCTGTGGCCTCTTCCTCCTCCCCAAATGAGACCCTGCTGCTTTGTATCTATTCATAGGATCAGGAACTGGGAAATGTTCCTGTTGTGTCTCTGTGGCTGGATGTGACATTACCGCTTTGGAAATATTCAGTGCCATTATTATGTTGAGTTATATAAAAGTTAGCTCAAGCCTTATAACTCTTAATAGATGAGTGCGGTCAATAATTAATTGTGAAGTTCCTTGAAAAGGATTGGATTTTTAGATCACCAGGAAGCTAAGTTTAAAAGGCAATTTTTTGTAGGTCAGGACCAGCCATCTGCCTCCACATTGCCTATGGGACATGGAGAGGAGGATCTGGATTGAATCCATCCTGGGAAGGGTTTGAAATAGTGCCTCAGTTGGGCATCTAACTTGCCATAAATCCACGACACCAAGTTTTCATGAATTCAACAGTTACAATTTCTTGCAGAATGGATTAGCCGAAATAAAAAAATTCTTGGAAATGTATGGCAGTTTTATCAGTTCCCCAAGGCTGTAGCTGAAAGATTAATCTCTCTTCCCTTGCTATGTTTGGTGGGGTTGACTCAGGAAAGATTAATTGCCATGACACCTAGAGAATTCGTTGCTCCAATTTAAATCTTTCTTCTTCCATCTGAACAGTCAACCAGAGAGACTATTTAATACCTTATCCAAGCAAAGGTATCTACGCCAGTGCAGCACTCCCCCATTGCGACATTGACTGTCAGCATAGATCATGCACTGTTTGTCCTGTGTGGGGCTTGTATTCAAATTTCTGATTCCAAGGCAAGAGTCAAGCTGACCCAGGTCAGCTGAATCAGTTCAGACATTCTTTGTTTTTAACAAAACACGTGTCAGATGCTTACTTGAGTGTAGCTAGGTTATTGTGCCACGACTTAAAACTGTCACTGACATTAGATGGAGGCTCGGTTACAGGGTATAGCAGTCTTTAATGTGTGACAGGAGGTCAACTTGTTGTGGGAAGCATGTGCTCCAAATAATCACCTGCCTATGACTAATACAAAATGTGACCAGTAAGTACTTTTGGTTTATTTTTTAAGCATTGACTCCTAATTAACGTCAGAACTATACATGCAGATTTCAGCCATGGAAATTAGAATGCAGCTACTGTTTACTTGCAACAACGACATTGGGGATTCTAAGCAAGAAAATTGAGGAGCCACATTTAATTAAAAATTGTATTAAAATTGCAATTTCACAGATCTGATTGGCTCAAAACCGTGCACCTATGGTAAATGTGAATCTTTAGAATGATGTTCCCTCAATCTTGTCATTGTCAACTCTGTCATCCGAGTCATTGGCTTTGAGTTTTGATCAGGTTTCCTTTTATAGGTTAGATGTTTGATGTTCATTTCTAATTGGCTGTTCCTATTCTTGTTGCCTATTAAAACCTTTTTCCCTTGACACATTCCAACAAAAAGCATTGGGAGATAGAGCTGCCAGAACTGTTCCTCACCAAGCTAACTGTAAATACACCACATACCAATCATGAAGAAATTCAGACAAAAGCATAAATTTGGTTCCCAGTGGTTAGCACGGCTGCCTCACAGTGCTAAAGGGCCCGAGTTTGATTCCTGGCTTGTGTCACTGTCTATGTGGAGTCTGCACATTCTCCCCATGTCTGCGTGGGTTTTCTCTGGGTGCTCTGGTTTCCTCCCACAGTCCAAAAGATCTGCTAGTTAGGTGCATTGGCCATGATAAATTCTCCCTTAGTGTACCCGAACAGGCGCTGGAGTGTGGCGACTAGGAGATTTTCGCAGTAACTTTATTGCAGTGTTAATGTAAGCCTACATGTGACACTAATTAATAAACTTTTAAACTTAATCTTAAAACTTAAACTTAAACCCCTTCTCTAAGCAGCTGGCTGTCTAAAGATCCCCGGGTACATTTTCTCCCTGTCTTCCTCCCCTCCTTGGGCTTCATGATCCCTGCCTAGCAGCTGTTTCCTTTTTTTAATTCCGTGAACATCACAGCCTCCACATGGCCCATTTTTACCCGATATTCACAGAAACTTACTTCCAGTAGGTGAAAAGGCTGACGTGCTTTTATAGCTCATCCTTCTTGTCTTGCACCAGCACTCCTTCCCCACAGTCAGTATAACAGCTGCAGGATACTGAGGCCAATTGTAACCACCACAGACTGAAATCGGCTAATTTAGGTCAGGCTTTACAATCTGGGGCTAACCTGGTTTGAATCGTGATGCACTCCTGGTAGAATGGCTGATCTTCTGCTACTTCAAGGGACAGGGAGGAAAGGAGGATTCTTTCTGAGTTATCTGCCAGACCAGGCTTCCACCAAATTATTTGTTGGCAGTGATAATGTAGTTAATATGGCATCTGTTCTAAATTGTTCTGGGTTTGAGCAATACTTCCCTAGAAATATGTTTCATACAGATAATGGTCTGAATTATTGAGCATTCTCAACCTCAAACATTGTTTCTCTTTTACTTTCATTATCATTGTCACAGATCAGCTTTTGTTGCAACAGGCATTCTGTTTGTTTGCACACAGCAGATATTCAATATCATTTTCACATGTGGAAAAATGTTTATATTTTAATTGTAGAGGTGTCCTTTAAGAGCTAGTCTTGTAAAGAATCCAGAAATAAGGACATTGAGTACAATCAGTGGAGTATAACTGATTAAATTCATTATAAAAATGAGATTGCTTTACCTTCACATGGGTGTTAAATTTTATGATACCGATTGCTGCTAAGAGACTGGCTAAAGGACATATATTTTTTGTCTAAATTTTGACTTAATGGCTGCCTTGCTGTCATTGTACTTAGCAAATTATATAACCAGCTGAAGGCAACATCTTGAATTTTCTTGTTTATAGTCTTCTGGCTAGTGAACTCGAGGGACAGTCTAACACAATTTTCAAGTTTATACGCACTTCGTGATCAGTTCAGGTTATAATTGACTGACAGTTCCGTCTTGAAAATAAGTGGCTAGTTTTCAAAAACCTATGAAGCCTTGGTAACTTTTTCCAGAATGTAATTGCTTTTGGTCAATAAAGAAGGCACTTTAATACTCTCTTGAGAGAGACAGTTTCGAAGCCTTAGAAAAATAGCCAGAAGACAGTTTGAGAAGAGCTCACAGACTAATGTCCCTAGTAGCAAAAGGAAATATGAATATTTAGAAATATTGGAGGCGATTCTCTGGCCCTGTGCACAGACACAAATCACGTTATGGCCAGAGAGTCTCATGATGTGATTTGCGACAGGGAGAACCCCTTTTGGAAAAGTTTATTAGAGTCAAGTACACTTACATTAACACCGCAATGAAGCTACTGTGAAAATCCCCTAGTTGCCACACTCTGGCGCCTGTTCGGGTACACTGAGGGAGAATTTAGCATGGCCAATGCACCTAACCAGCACATCTTTCAGACCATGGGATGAAACCAGAGCACCCAGAGGAAACCCATGCAGACATGGGGAGAACATGCAGACTCCGCACAGACAGTGACCCAAGCCAGGAATTGAACCTGGGTCCCTGGCGCTGTGAGACAGCAGGCAGCAGTGCTAACCACTACGCCACCGTGCCGTCCTCTTTCTCCCACCGCTGCCACCTCCCCCATCCTCTCTGCTCCCCCCCCACCCCAGCTGATGATGTAATCTGGTTCATGCCCATTGAGGGCGTGAACAAAATTAGCACATTCAAATTGCTATTTGAATATGCAATTTCAGGTTTTAGCCACATTCACCTGGCTCCCAGAATTCAGCCTTCTGCCAGCTCAACGGGAAGCCAGCAGGAATCACTACTGGTTTCCACAAATGGAAATCAGACATGATGGCCACTCTGTGGGGCTCAGAAGCCATTGGAGCATCCGGGTGGTCAGGGACATGGCTGGGCAGTGCCCTGGCACTGCCGAGGCCCGGGGCCAGTAAGGGACCATGGGGTGGGCTTGAAAGAGAGGGAGCCAGACAGGGGGGGCATAGTCTGAAAGGGGTGCCTGAAGGAGCAGTCCTTAAATGAACTCATAGCGGGCTATGGCGATGTCCAGATGCCGGTGAAGATGAATGGGGTGGAGCGGTCGGGGGGTGTCAGCCGTGCGTGCGTGTGTAATATATAACTATTTATATATTTCAAATTATTCACAATTTCTTAATAAGTGTCCTTCAAATTTAAATCTTTAAATGAGGGTGATTGATTTTCTTTCGTTTCTAAAGACTGATTGAAGGCAGCACACTGTACTCCAAAGAAAAGAGCTAGTTATTGTAATATGAGCGCAGCAAGGCTGTAACTCTGGAAAGAAAATATTAAATTACCTGAAGAGTGGCCTGTTCAAATATATCACAATGAGAAAATGGGAGTGAGAAAACTCTACATGAGCACATCAACCTGCCCTGCGCTGAAAAAAAGCCCAAAGACTTACAAAAGCAGCCACATGCTTTGGCAGCTTGTTAGCAAAACCCACACAATCTTCAGGGCTGGATACTCATCAACACTGAGGAGATGTGGAAGCAGCTCACATACCCATCCTTGAGCTATGAATGGTGTGTCAGAGTTTGACCGAGGAATGACATATAGAATCTTGACCAAGACCACTGAGATTCAATAATGAAGGGATAAAATGGTTTTTATATTTGATTTTACCTGGACTTCAGTGAATTCCAACAGTGGCCAGAGTATCTTGGTGTCTTGGGGAAATAAATAGTGATGTCTTGAGGAGTGTACATATAACACAGAAGGAGGTGCTAGAAGTCTTAATGTGCATCAAGGCAGATAAATCCCAGGGACCTGATGAAGTGTATCGCAGGACATTGTGGGAGGCTAGGGAGGAAATGGCGGGTCCTCTAGCGGAGATATTTGTATCATCGATAGTCACAGGTGTGGTGCCAGAAGATTGGCAAATGTTGTGCCTTTGTTTTAAAAGAGCTGCAGGGAAAAGCCTGGGAACTTCAGGCCGGTGAGCCTCACATCTGTGGTGGGTAAGTCGTTGGAGGTTTTTTGAGAGATAGGATCTACAGGCATTTAGAGATGCAAGGATTGATTAGGGACAGTCAGCATGGCTTTGTGAGTGGAAAATCATGTCTCACAAATTTGATTGAGTTTTTTGAAGGGGTAACCAAGAAGGTAGATGAGGGCAATGCAGTTGATGTTGTCTACATAGACTTGAGCAAGGCCTTTGACAAGGTACCGCATAGTAGGTTGTTGCATAAGGTTAAATCTCACGGGATCCAGGGTGAGGTAGCTTGATGACAGAAGACAGGGTGGTTGTAGAGGGTTTTTCAAACTGGAGGCCTGTGACCAGCGGTGTGCCTCAGGGATCGGTGCTGGGTCCACTGTTATTTGTCATTTATATTTATGATTTGGATGAGAATATAAGAGGCATGGTTAGTAAGTTTGCAGATGACACCAAGATTGGTGGTATAGTGGACAATGAAGAAGGTTATCTCAAATTGCAACGGGATCTTGGTCAATTGGGCCAGTGGGCTGACGAATGGCAGATGGAGTTTAATTTAGATAAATGCAAGGTGATGCATTTTGGTAGATTGAACCAGGGCAGGACTTACTCAGTTAATAGGGCATTGGGGAGAGTTACAGAACAAAGAGATCTAGGGGTACAGGTTCATAGCTTCTTGAAAGTGGAGTCACAGGTGGACAGAGTGGTGAAGAAGGCATTCAGCATGCTTGGTTACATTGGTCAGAACATTGAATACAGGAGTTGGGACATCGTGTTGAAGTTATACAAGACATTGATAAGGCCACACTTGAAATACTGTGTACAGTTCTGGCCACCCTATTATAGAAAGGATATTATTAAACTAGAAAGAGTGCAGAAAAGACTTACTAGGATGCTATCAGGACTTGATGGTTTGAGTTATAAGGAGAGGCTGGATAGACTTGGACATTTTTCTCTGGAGCGTAGGAGGCTGAGGGGTGATCTTACAGAGGTCTATAAAATAATAAGGGTCATAGATCAGCTAGATAGTCAATATCTTTTCCCAAAGGCAGGGGAGTCTAAAACTAGAGGGCATAGGTTTAAGGTGAGAGGGGAGATATACAAAAGGGCCCAGGGGGCAATTTTTACACACAGAGGGTGGTGAGTGTCTGGAACAAGCTGCCAGAGATAGTACTAGAGGCTGGTACAATTTTTTTTTTTAAAAGCATTTAGACAGTTACATGGGTACGATGGATATAGAGGGATATGGGTCAAATGCGGACAATTGGGACTAGCTTCGGGGTTTAAAAAAAAGGGCGACATGGACAAGTTGGGCCGAAGGGCCTGTTTCCATGCTGTAAACCTCTATGACTCTATCTATAAAACAAGGTGACTAATGCAGCTTAATCTGTAACATGACACTAATTCTTAAATAATTCCTGGAGTTTGATGACATTAGGCTTTCTATCCCTACCCAATTCCTGTGATCTTACTGACCATCTGGATCTTGTATATATGTGGGAGCTTTGCAACGATTAGGGCTTGTCCTGTCACTGTCCTTTCACACTCCAAACTGAACTGTATTGTAACCCAGCTGAGTACTGTAGACTGAGTATAGTTTCCAACGATCGGAGTGTAGAGTTGTAAAGCTGTAGTCTGAATTGCATTGGAGCAGCAGTGCCCTATTGAATGGCTAAAAACTGGCACAAAGTGCCAAAGAATTTGGACTCATTTAATACTGAATCCTAAGGCATTTACAGACACATTAGCAGTCCAGTGAGCCAAGCTCTCCTTTGCTTCCTTTCTTATAGATCTTTATTTTACTGTTGTGGTCAGTGTTCTCCTGAAATTTATTTTCTTCTTCTCCCTAAACTACAAATACCCTTAAAGCACTTGTTTGTTGGAAAAATGAAGACTTGAGGCTTAACATCCAGGGGGAGAAGTTGGTTCATGCCATATAATACCACCTTTGACCTGCTCTGATGGTCATATAAATACTGTGGTGACCAGAGCAGGTCAGAGGCTAGAAATCCTGCAGTGCATTACTCACTTCCTAAGTCACCGTCCACCATTTACAACGCACAAGTCAGGAGTGCGATGGATGAGTGCAGCTTCAACAACACTCAAGATGCTCAACACCGTCCAGGACAAAGCAGCCCGTTTTGTCCACAAAGCAACAGGACCTTGCACAAGCATTCACACTCTTCACCACCGATGAACAGTAGTACCCGTGTGCACCATCTGCATGATGCACTGCGTGAACTCATCAAGGTTCCTTAGGCAGCACCTTCCAAACCCATGACCACTACCATCTAGAAGGGCAAGAGCAGCAGATACCTGGGAACACCACGAACTGGAAGTTCCCTGCAAGCCACTCACCATCCTGACTTGGAAATATATCACCGTTCCTCACTGCCTCTGGGTCAAAATACTAGAAGTTCCTCCCTAACAGCATTGTGAGTGTAGCTACATTTCAGGGACTGCAGCAGTTCAGGAAGACAGCTCATCACCACCTCGAGGGCAACTGGGATTGGGCAATAAAGCCAGCAATTACTGTAAAAATGAATTAAAAACAAGCAGCATTGCTTCTAGTGGCATGACAAAATCTTTGACTCCCTGGAGGCAGACAAGTGCAGGCTGTTACCTGTGTGGACTGTGCGACATTTGATCATTCTATCAATGAGGGAACCGACCTGGTCTGCAGCAATGCCAACATGCTTTTCCCCCAGAGCTTTGGGACACTATAAAAAACAATAATTTCCTATGCCAGGTGTAGCATTAGAAAATCTTTCTGCTTCAAGACCTCCATGCTAGTGATCACAAATGTGTGTTTTAATTTACAAAGCCCCAACCATTGCAGTTTTGTTGTACATTGACTGTAAGAGTATCATAAATAGGAACAGGTATACGCCTTACAACCCCTCCAAATTTCTCAGTTATTCAGTAAGGTCATGCCTGATCTCATACTTCAACTCCACTTTCCCATCCTATCACACATCTATTCTTTGTTCTTTTATGTGAATGGTGTGTGTGTGAAGATCAAATAATTCACTTGACCCTGCAGTGGAAACAACAATACAGTTGACTTTGGTGATCCCTGGATAAGAAAAAGAAAGATTGGCCCTTATGTCCTTTCCTGACTTCTGTCTAGTTCCCTCTAATAGAAAGTGCGCACGTGGATGTTAGTTGAAGACAGGTGACCTCTCTTATAGCCCGCAAGCACTTAAAGCCTGTGTGTGAATGATGGCCCTTTGAGTGAGATAGTAAAGAAATGCTTGCACTGTGGGATCACAAGAGTTAGTGTTCTGAGAAAATAAGGAGAGAAAATGGAGGCAGGAGACTGATTGTTTAAAACTGATTGAGTTCAAGAAGTTCAGTAGGTTATTTCAATAAGCTTAGCCAGGGCCAAGGAGTGTGCAGCTAAGTGAGCTCAATAACTTGCATCATCTGTGGATTACCGAGAGGTAATCAGAAACCTTCAGAAGAGAGAGCTACTTCAGATACAATTCCAGTGCCAAGTCTAGCTGATCCTGGATCCAAATGGGATTATCCTAATGAATAGTTTGTTAGCCTATGTTCTGCTTGCAAGGTGTCAGAACTAAATCTCTTAAATTCGACTCTTCCACTCTGTGTACGTTCGGAAAGTGAGTTTTAAGAGTCTGCTGTCTAGATAATCATTCATTGAAGTGCGGTATTAACCTGTTTGATCATTAAAAACTCAGCAGTACTTCAAGTTAAACTGCATTGTTTCTCGGGCATTATGTACATTCAATGTCTGACCCTGAGTTTAATTCAGTGAAGCTCATTACCCTGCGCCAGACCTCTGAACAAAGTTGAACTGTGACTTGTCCACATCTTGTAACCTGCTGTTTAGTAAGCTAGATATGAAGAACGAAGCTGTAACACTAATCTCTCTCTTCAGTAACCTAAAGTCTGGATTTTCTCTGCGCATTCCCAGAACTGGTGTCAGATAGTGATATTCAGATTCCATAACCATTTTCATTTATTGCTAAGAGTGTTGCAATAGCTGGCCATTCTGATTATATAAGACCTGCATTTATATAGTATCTTCCAGGACTTCCCAAGACACTTCATAGCCAGATTTAATACTGTTGAAGTGTAGCCAACATTGTAATTTACAAAGTGCAGCAGACAATTTGCACGTAGCAAACTCTCACAAACAGCACTGCTACGTAAAGCTTTGAATTACTGTCTTTATTACGCTTTTGGGTGCAGCCCCCCTTCTCCCAGAAAGAAAAAATAGTAAATAAAATCATCAAACTACAACCAGCGGCATGTGTATGCATACCCATCATTATCTACGTGACTAACTGCAGGCTTTTCCAGATGAGAGACTGAAGAACATTGTGGTGTCATTGGTGGTATTTTGATTTTGTTAACACTTTTTTTTAAACTTAACTCCCACCTACACTGAAGCCACGTATTTGAAATATTTCAACTCAGCACAATTTGGATTTCTGTGTTTCAGACTAGTCAACTGTCTCTAATGATTCTGTAATTCAACAGGGGACACCATATCCGTTCCTCCAATCCTCATGCTGGATTTTGTTCCACTGCCAGTTAAGATTTGAAAATGGGACATGTGGCTCCTGCAGGGGTGGTGGAATGTGGGCAGTAAAATCACTCAGTGTATCGGTGGTGGTGTTAATAGATATTTAAGATGCCCTTCTTTACTAGGGCCAACTCCCTGCTAAGCCCAGAAACCAGATTGGTGATATAAAGCGCTCATTGCTGTACCCAGCAGACTCCACTGTAATCTGTACACCCTGTGCACTTGGCTAGTGCTCCCTTTTAGTTTTTGTTTTGTTGCCATTGGTAACCTGCTGGGTGCATATTATTTTTCCAGTGTGATTGCATAATATGGAGCCAGACCCGTGGAGAACGAACAAAACAAATGCTTTCAGCTACAATGTAATTTCCTGTCAAATACGCACACTCTATACCTCAAACTCTTTTCCCCATCTGAGCTGATTCAGGTTAGGCCAGTTGAAAATCAAGTTACTCCACACCCATTGCCAAGCAAGGTTAGGCTGAGATATCAGAATTATTTCAGTGTTTGTATGTTACGCCATGGTGCCTAAGACGCAAAGCTCCGTTCCAGAGGTTTTTCCAAAGCTGAGTGGCAGGGATTCATTTCCAGACCTTGTGCACTGAAAGTACAGCCTGTGTTTAACCAAGGCTCTTTAGCTCTGAAGTTAGCACATTCCTCGGGCTGTTGGATGGACTAACATTAAATATATTCCTGTTAAATTTATCAAAGTATTTCACGGAGCTCTGTGATATATGCCAAAGAATTTATCCCAAAGTCTAAAATATAACTGGATTTATTTTCGTATGCTAGTGTATCCCTAAAATTTGCTCTCATTCAGCAGTTCTGTATGTTTCTGTCATCACTCCTTTTCAGATGCCCCTTACACTGTCTTCTAGCTTTTGCTGCTGTTAGTTGTTATCCCATTTACAGCAATCACAGCACAGTCAATGAAGATGGATTTTGCATTCTACATGTGCACAGGCCGAAACATCACATTTGCCAAGTGTGTATGGTTAAACTGTGTATTTATTTATAGCTGCGTGCCTAAGGCAAATGCATTGTGCACTCACTGTTCTGTTTGCTGCATATTTGTCTTGTTTCCACAATACTCAGCATGAACTTCCTGTTTATTCAGAGTAAGCAATAGATTAAGCTTTTGCTTATTCAGTAAAAATAAGGGATGAAGTGTGAAATTTCTATTTATTCAGCGAAACCAGCAGTAGCACTTTCGTGATCATATGGATAGAACTTCATATCTCAATTGACGTTATCACTGATACTTTAAAGGGCACTGTCTTCATTCTAGAATCATAGAATCTCAACAGTGCAGAAGGAGGCCATTCGGCCCATCACGCCTGCACTGATGGCAATCCAACCCAGGCACTATCCTCATAACCCCACGTATTTACCCTGCTAATCCTCCTGATACCAAGGGGCAATATAGCATAGCCAATCAACCTAACCCACACATCTTTAGAGTATATGTTGGAAAACCATTTTGTTATTTGTAAAGGGAGACGTCAGTTCATTTCCATTTCCAGTGTGATGACATCACATGAAAATGTCATTTGTTATTACACTATGCTTTTGTAAAAATAATTGAAAACAAGCACTTACATTTATATAGTGCTTTTCATGATCAGAGAATGCGCTGAAATGTTTTATAACCAATTTCATACTTTTGAAGTGTAGTCACTGTTGAAATGAGGGAAACACAGCAGCCAATTTTTTTTTTTACTATTCATTCGTGGGACATGGGCATCCCTGGCTGGCCAGCATTTATTGCCCATCCCCAGTTGCCCGAGGGCAGTTGAGAGTCAACCACATTGCTGTGGCTCTGGAGTCAAATGTAGGCCAGACCAGATAAGGACAGCAGATTTCCCACCCTAAAGGACATTAGTGAACCAGATGGGTTTTTACAACAATCGACAATGGTTTCATGGTCATCAGTAGATTCTTAATTCCAGATTTTTAAAAAATCAAGTTCAAATTCCACCATCTGACGTGAATGGGATTTGAACCCAGGTCTCCAGAACATTAGCTGAGTTTCTGGATTATTAGTCTAGCAATAATACCACCAAGACATTGCCTCCCCGAAGCTGGCACGGCTGACATCCTTCATTTCCCTCGCAAATGTCCATTGGAAGAATAACATTGCAATTTTGTTCGACTTGAGTTCCAAGCTCTTTATCAAAGTGACTAATTTAAGCCATGACTAAAATGGCTTGTATTTATGAAGAAACATGCTACATTCGCAAAGTAAAGGCAATGGAACACTAAGCAATGATTGATAGGCTTTTCTTCAAATCTAACACAAAAGGACAGGAGTGTAACACCTGAGAAACCACTTGCGGCTCATGTAAAGTTGGCTATCATTTCTCAGACACCCAGGTACATAACAATATCACAATGCTCTTAGTTAAGATGCTGTATCCTTTACAGAAAATTTCCTGCTCCCCCCATGCCCCGCAGTTCTCTCTTGCTAGTGCACCAGATGGCACTGCAGCTGTATAGTAAGGCAATGTGAACCATCTGGGCTAGACTTGTAAGCCCATGATATGTCCATACTGCACATACACATTCCTGCTAATTGTCTGGGTCAGTCTGCATCGAGGGTCACAAGCATTAATAGTTTTACATGCATCCAGGGCATTGAGTGCACAGACAGCTGCTGACTGCATGTAAAGCTGACAAAAACAGAATGTTACCCACCCCAATATCTACTTGAAATGAGATACCAGAAGAGGAATTCGAAGACTGTCATCATATCTCCGGATTTGGCTGACAGTTAGTAATTGTTTTTGGCTTTGCTTTTGTGCCGTTAAGTGGAACCCCTTGATTAGGTTGTTTGTTTTCCTGTATGCATTCAGTTAGGGGGTTAGTTCAGACACCTTGGATCTGAGATTGGATTACATCTTGAATTCCCTGTCTGTATATCAGAATATATGAGATACATCTTCACATGCAAACAAAGCAGCATCTGTTCATGCTTCAACCTTGACTAGCAATGTCAAGTACTTCTAACCGCAAGTACCAAATTGTCCTTGAGATTCTATTAGAATGCTTTCAAGAGCCAACAAAAGTAAAGGATATAGGCTATCTCGTAGATACAGTGTACCTGGAGTTTTGGAAGTATGTGATAAGCTTCCACTGCTGAGGATTCACAGAAGGTTCGTGAAATGAATCCCAGATTAGCTAACTGAATTGAAAATTGACAAATAAACACAACTGTGCCCCAAAAAACCAACAATTGGATTTCTGCAAGGGTATGTTCTAGGCTCCCTGCAATTCGTGAATACAACAATGTAATGGAGACCTCTTCTAGTTACATCAGAATTGCTGAAGGCACCAAGTTTTATGGCAGGAGACCAAAAAGAGATTAATTACATTGAAAAGGCTCTAGACAGAGTAGATGAACCAAGAAATGGAGGTTGAACATTGAAGAAGAGAAAAAGTACAATCAGTTCCTCTGCAATCCTGAGAACTAGAGCAAAAGTTTCAATATAGGGTCTGTGTGCCTTTGAAGCAAGTGCAAGTCAGCAAGATGCTCTCTTACGTTATGTAGGCAATAGTCTTTCCCCTAGCCATTATATATATGCTTTCCCCAAGGCAATCTCTAATTATTTTTTAGTAGCCTATGGTTTCTGATTGTTGTTAATATGGTCCATCTTTGAAGAGTTAAAACTATATTTTGAAGCTTGGGATAGGCTGGGACCTTCTCGAGTCTGCATATTGTGAGGGACTAAAACCTCACATTGTATAGTTTTATATATGCTCGTCACTATTTCTAAAATTTTTAAAACACAGACCTTAAAATGACTGAAACTGTCTGTGACCATCACCACTGCCCCCCCCCCCCCCCCTCCCCAGGGGAAAAGAGAAGCCACTTGGCAGTTTAGGAAAGCTCACACCTCATTGGGCCCAATTCTACCATCAAGTTGCGCCCATTTTCGGGCGCGAATACTTGGTAAAGTTGGGCGTGAGGTGAGTAGCGCAATCCGCGCCCGCCTCCACGCCGGTTTCCCCCTTTACCAAGACCCAAAAATGGCTGCAATCAGGACCAGGCGCGACAGCCATTTAAATGCATTTGCATGCATTTAAATTGACTTAATGGGCTGTACACCCAACCTTACTGGCACTTCCCCTTTATCACCACGTTCCCCCATCCAGAATCGGCGCAAAAGGGACATGTTCCACAAAAGTCCGATTTGGGTGCTCCAGTTAGTGAGGAGTGGCGGGGGGGTGTGGATCCGCTGCCACTCTGCCTGAGATCAGTGAGGGGAAGGGGTGTCCGCTGCCGCTCTGCCTGAGATCAGTGAGAGGGAAGGGGGGTCCGCTGTCACTGTGCCTGAGATCGGTGGAGGGGGAGGGGGCTGCGATCAGTCTGGATGGCGGAAGGGGTGGGGGCTTAAGGCGGTCAGTAATGTTGTGGGGATGGGGCAATGTCTGTGGGGGCCAGGGGGAGGCATTATCCGGCCCGGGAGCAATATGGCAGGGGAGCCACATTCTATCTTTTTTTTGCGCATGCGCAGTTGGAGGCGTCGATCGGAGCTGCGGGATTTTGGGTGCATTAAGCCCCACCCACAGGCTTATGCAGCCGCGATTCGGACTCGCTGATATTTTTGCAGGCAGAGTGCGTTTGGGGGCGCCTGAGAACGGGTCTAAAAGTCGGATCTGAAACACTCCCAGTTTCAAGTCCACCCAACACTTGAAATCAAAATGGTAAAATAGGGCCCATTATCTCTGAGGAGCTACCAACAACAACCCCCCCCCCCCCCCCCCCCGTGAATTGCACAGCCCAACTTCAAAAAGAGCTATACAAAGGTCATCTGTATTTAACAACCCAGGCTGGCTAGAAGGAGATGGACTGTCTGCTGAGGCAAAGCCCCACAACCTTCCTTTCAATTCCTAATGGCTAAGACTCTTTAAAAGCCAGACAGTGGATACATATCCTTCGTCAATGGTAGTGAAGAGGTAGGAGTCTTTTGACATGGGCCTCTTGTTTGTGGAACAAGTTGTTGTTGTTAGCATATCTTCACACCCATACTGTTTTTTTTACCCTTTGGGGCATAGTGAAGGAAGTGGTAGAAGGATTTCCGAGTAATATTACCTTGCTGAACTGAAAAGCTCAGTCTGTTTAACATCTGACTAGCAGGCCACGCTGAAGGACAACTGGCCCCATCTACAGTACTTCTGCTGGCAGTCTGTACCATTGCTGACAAGATGTGGAGATGCCAGAGTTGGACTGGGGTAAGCACAGTAAGAAGTCTCACAACACCAGGTTAAAGTCCAACAGGTTTATCTGGCAGCACAAGCTTTCAGAGTCTCGCTCCTTGAAGAGGGGTGAGACTCCGAAAGCTTGTGCTGCCAAATAAACCTGTTGGACTTTAACCTGGTATTGCTGACAACACAGATTCATGATCATTATTATTCTTGTGTGAAGTCAGCAACACCGGAAAAATGAATTATCCAACATCAGAGCCCTCTGACCTCTCTGAACAAATGCCTCATTGAACCTTGATTATAAGCTCTGGAGCTTATTTGAAACTATTTATTTTCTCTACTGTAAATCTTTCTTTTCCCTATTGCTTAATTTACTATCTGAATAGAAAAAGAACGTCACGGACCTTCCTAGCTATGAGGAGAGGTTGGAGAAACTTGGTTTGTTCTCAATGGAACGACGGAGGTTGAGGGGCGACCTGATAGAAGTCTACAAGATTATGTGAGGCATGGACAGAGTGGATGGTCAGAAGCTTTTTCCCAGGGTGGAAGAGTCAATTACTAGGGGGCACAGGTTTAAGGTGCGAGAGGCAAGATTTAAAGGAGATGTACGAGGCAGATTTTTTACACCGAGAGTAGTGGGTGTCTGGAACTCGTTGCCGGGGGAGGTAGTGGAGGCGGATACGGTAGTGACTTTTAAGGGGCGTCTTGACAAATACATGAATAGGATGGGAATAGAGGGATATGGTCCCCGGAAGGGTAGGGGGTTTTAGTTCAGTCGGGCAGCATGGTCGGTGCAGGCTTGGAGGGCCGAAGGGCCTGTTCCTGTGCTGTAATTTTCTTTGTTCCTTGTTCGTGTTTTGAGTGTGTGCAAATAAACTAACTCTATCTTGAGATTTCTGTGGGTTATTAATGGAAAATTGGATTCCACCTAAACAGTGGGGCTGGAAAATACATCATCACTTATAAAGAGGAAGAAGAATCAAATCACCTTTCTGCTTACGGACAGATGGTAGAGGAGAAATTAGTGCTGGTTAAATTAACCACCATCCTGTCTAACAAGATTACAATTATCGTATTACAACATTTAACCACTTACACAGCACACCACACAAAGGAACAAACGATATTGTTTTGAAATGTTCATACGTTGGGGAGGTAAAATGAAGAGGAAAGAAAATTTGGTTTGTAGCAAACACAGGAACAGAACTCTACTGTGCAAGTGCACACAGCTCAACAACACTGAAATATTCATTGTCCGCGGACATCCGCAGGCAAAGGAATAGAATATATGTGTGATTACCAACATTCACTCAAAGTATCCAGTCAATGTGACGTGATTGTCAATGACTCTATTTGTGTCCCAAAATATACTTCAGAAGCACCGCATTACCATTCAGATTAGGTATTTCAATCCCACACTAAAGCCACTTTGCAATACTATTTTGTGGGCAGTTTTGGATACCTTATCTTCAAAAGCACATTTGTTAGAGCAGATTAGGGGAAGAGCATAGGATGGTTCCAAAGGTTAAAATATTAAATAATTGTGAACAGGGTGCTGATAGAATTGAGTGCTTTTCTGTTGAAGAAATAGAAGTTGTACTCGTCTCAATTTTGGTTTTCAGATTGCTTGAAGGCACATTAAGGCTACTTAATTTTTGCTATCATCACAGAAGTGAAAGACTTGCGGGAAATTAGTGGGTTGATCAGGGTTAGAAAGGTGTGATTGCTTTTTCTTTCCCTGCACACATTTTGTGGGTTTGACCCCCATGCAAACCAATTAATGAGTCAAATTAAAGGGCTTTGCAAGGCTGTGCCAGTGGCTCAAGTTTGTCACAGCAGCCTGCAGCAGAGCTAGACAAATCCTGAGTTCAGAAGGTCATGTCGGAAGAAACAATGACTTGAATTTATATAGTGCCTTTGACAACCTCAGGAAGTCCCAAAATGCTTTATGAACAACTAAGTATTTTATTTGGTGTAGCATAGGAAATTTGGTAACCAATGTGTGCACAACAAGGTCCCACAAGCAGCAGTGTGATAATTACCAGATAATCTGTTTTATTGATTGTGACTGAGGGACATAAATTACCAGGACACTGATTTTGGTTTAATTAGGTTTATTATTGTCATATTTATTAGCATACAGTGAAAAGTATTGTTTCTTGTGCACTGTACGGACAAAACATACTGTACATACATAGAGAAGAAAGGAGTGGATGCAGAAAGTAGGGTTTCAGTCATAACTGGAGAGTAGAGAAAGATCATAATAGAAGGCAGGTCCCTTCAAAAGTCTGATTGCAGCAGGGAAGAAGCTGTTCAGCAGGGAAGAAGCTGTTCTTGAGTCAGTTGGTACATGACCTCAGACTTTTGTAGGTGGAAGAGAGTATGTCCAGGGTGAGTGGGGTTCTTGATTATGCTGGCTGCTTTTCCGAGGCAGCAGGAAGTATAGTTAGGGTCAATGGATGGGAGGTTGGTATGCATGATGGACTGGGCTTCGTTCACAACCCTTTGTAATTTCCTGTGGTCTTGGACAGAGCAGGAGCCATACCAAGCTTTGAAAGGATGCTTTCTATGGTGCATCTGTAAAAGTCGGTGAGAGTCACAGTGGATATGCCAAATTTCCTTAGCCTCCTAAGAAAGTAAAGGCATTGGTGGGCTTTATTAACTATAGCATTGGTGTGGAGGGACCAGGACAGGTTGTCTCTGGACACCTAGAAACTTGAAGCTCTCTAGACCATTTCCACTTCATTCATGTTGATGTAGACAGGGGCGTGTCCTCCACTACGCTTCCTGAAGTCAATGACTATCTCTTTTGTTTTGTTGACATTGAGGGAGAGATTATTTTCGTCACACCAGCTTACCAGATTCTCTGGTGAGACTGGTCAGGCCTTCCCTGCGCATGATGCTGTGGGTTAAAGTAGGATTTATACAGTTGACCTCTGTCTCTGGATAAGGAAGGAAAAAAATAGCCAGGGTTCCTGATCAGTATCTATAGGAAAGAGCTTGTGTTAGCTTTAACTGAAAACAGAGTTGGCTCCTGAAGCCTGTGGAATCCCACACTAGCTGACATCAGCACCTGACAAAGGAGGGGAAAATATTGATGAAAGAAACGCAGCACTCTCATGATCAAAAATAAATATTAATATCAAAATGCAGACATTGATGTAGAGAATTGAAGTTTAACAGGAAAGAGAATCACAGAATTCAAATTGTCGTCTCCTTGCAGTAGTGCTCTCTGGGTATGTTTAGAAGCAGAAACTCCGCGCTTCTTCCCCACCTTCTTTAAGGCACAAAATACAATTGTAGCTATCCCAGCTGAGATAACTTACCTCGACACAGAATGGGAATTAAAGTTGGAATAACCTGGATCTGTATCTGTATTCTAGTATATCTATCCCTGTGGCACAGTGGTTAGCACTGCTGCCTCTCAGCGCCAGGGACCCGGGTTCGATTCCCGGCTTGGGTCACTATCTGTGCGGAGTCTGCATATTCTCCCCGTGTCAGCATGGATTTCCTCCGGGTGCTCCGGTTTCCTCCCACAGCTCGAAAGATGTGCTGATTAGGTGCATAGGCCATGTTAAGTTTTCCCTCAGTGTACACGAACAGGCGCCAGAGTGTGGCGATTAGGGGATTTTCACAGTAACTTTATTGCAATGTTAATGTAAGCCTACTTGTGACACTAATAAATAAACAAAAATTAAACTTACTTTCTTGAAAAATTCTATTTTTATAATGGTCCTGGCTAACTGAGGTCACACGGGATTATACAGAGCCAGCGGAGTAAATAGCGAATCGGCAGAAGAGGAAAATAAATCTTCATTCTGGGAACTTGCAAAGAGCAGATGCAAAATGTTTGTGTGGCTCAGTAGGTACAGTCCAATCTGGGTATTATATTTGGTTGTACAAGTGTCTTGTGAATTCTTTACTCATTATTTAACGTCTCTCTCTTAATTTGATCAAATTCCCTATTGAATCTACTCACTCTCTTCCCCTGGATGTTAAACAGGAGGATTGTATACTAGTTTGAATTGGGCTGTCTCGGCAGCAGTGTGCCTGAATATAGGTCATTCTCTCTCCCTCTCTCTCTTGCGTATGCAAGGAGAGTTATTCTGTGTCATGATCCTGAAGCAAAGAAACTGGGGCACTCTGTATTATTTACCCTCCATGTCATAGCATCACAGCGTAGAGACACAGGGCCACTAGAGTAACGACTATAGATTTGACCTTTTGATGTTTAACATCGTCTGATGATGACACTTATGTTATTTAAACATGGTGTTTGTAAAGAGGGAGACACTATCGTGGACCCATACACCTAATTGATCCAGAAAGATGGCACTGGGTTGCCTTGTTATTATTGACAAAGATGGAAATGCCTGTGTCCATTCTATGGAGGCACTACCATTAAAGGAATTGAACATGAACTCTGATTTCAACAGAACAAAAACCTCTAAAGCCAAACCACAAAGTTTTTGCATTACTGAATATTACATTCTCCTCGATAGATACAATTGCCATGATTAGTGAGGTGAGTTTTATGCCAAGGGAACCCAGTCAGATAAAAATGCCAGACTTGCATTTATATAGTGCCTTTCACAATTTTAGGAACTTCCAAAGCACTTTACAGCCAGTGGAGTACATTTGAAGTGTAGTTATTGTCGTAATGTAGGAAATCTGGCAACCAACTATGCATAGCAGGATCCCATATACAACAATATAACAACACCTGTTTTAGTGATATTGGTTGAGGGGTAAATGTTGGGAAAACACCCCAACTCTTCAAAATAATGCCTTTGAAATCATTTCTGCCCACTAGAAGGCAAACGGGCTTTAGTTTAACAAAGAATGTCACCACCACAGTGTCACACTTCCTCTCTACTGCACTGACGTGTCAGAGTGTGTGCTGAAGTCTTCAGAGTGGAACCTTCTGATTCACATAGCCAAATTTCAGTCATCCTTATACCAGATATGCTTCCATAGACTAGCCATGGCAGGAATATTCAGAATGCTTGCAAGTTGTTCTCTTCCAGTCTACACAAATGCTCCACACTGAGCCAGACTGACCATCTTAATTTAATAAAGCAAATTACTGCGGATGCTGGAATCTGAAACCAAAAGAGAAAACGCTGGAAAAGCTTCAACAAAGGGTTATCTGGATTTGAAACGTCAGCTCTTTTCTCTCCTTACAGATGCTGCCAGACAATCTTAATTTGGCTGTCAGTGTAACTTTTAGCATACTGAGGATTATTTAGCTAATGTTGTCCAATCACAGATCACACTTGTTGCCACACAATGGCAATGCAATGTTGTCCAATCACAAGCTTATACATCAACAGCGAAGCTGTGTCCATGTGCTCATTTGCCATTGCTAGTCTATTCAACAATGTTCCACTTAAAGAAGGTAAGAAGTTTAACAACACCAGGTTAAAGTCCAACAGGTTTATTTGGTAGCAAAAGCCACACCTTTTGGTAATTTGGTAGCAAAAGGTGGCTTTTGCTACCAAATAAACCTGTTGGACTTTAACCTGGTGTTGTTAAACTTCTTACTGTGTTTACCCCAGTCCAACACCGGCATCTCCACATCACCACTTAAAGAAGCCATAGATATTTGCACTCAGCTTTATATCATAGTAATTGGACCTGCCACCATTGGGTGAATCAGTGTTCACATGAATTCAGAAACTCGTCCAGTTCAATTTCAATGACACTATGTGTGGCCAAATAGATGGTGTTGCCATGGGGTCCCCTTTAGGGGTCCTCTCTCCACTCACATTGTCTGTACTTTTAAGACTTGATTACCTGTAAAGACTCGCATTCCAACCATTATTTTGTGAATTGAGTTTGTGTCTTTATATGCCCTGTTTGTGAACAGAACTCCCACTTACCTGATGAAGGGGCAGCGCTCCGAAAGCTAGTGGCTTTTGCTACCAAATAAACCTGTTGGACTTTAACCTGGTGTTGTGAGACTTCTTACTGTGTTTACACCAGTCCAACACTGGCATCTCCACATCATGTCCCCTTTAGGCCCAGCTCTTGTAAACATCTTTGTTGGCTTCCACGAAAAATGTGTCTTCAATGGAATGATGCCTAATCTCCTACCCTTGTATATTTCAGATATGTGGATGATATGTTTGCTATTTTTAAATCTATAGCAGCTGTGACGATACCTTACCTTTAAGAAATATACTTCTCATCATGTTTCTGGTGAAGGTGTGTTTATGCCTCAACTCTGTTTTAACGATGCAGAATTGTCTATAGCCGGCAACCCACCTGCTGATTTTGCAGAAGGTTAATTGCTCCTAATTCTTGGAGTGTTTATTTTAATCTGGGTTAGTGCATTATTGTTATTCTTAGAGTTTTTCCATAGGGTTTTTGAGTAGGGTTTGATTAAGTTGACTGATGAGAGGAAAATCATGTGTGGGTGGAGCTAGGCTTATAGAGAGAAAGAAACAGGCAGTTGCTGTTTGTATTTGGATGAAGCGCTCTCTCTCTGAAAATTGAAGTCTGGGACCTGGTAGAAAAGAGGTATCTCTTTCTTCAGAGGTCTGCAAAAAGCAAAAGATGTTCTCTCTCTCTCTCTCTCTCTCCCCCCCCCCCCCCCAACCCCCACTTTCTCATTGGATTTCTGCTGTGTAAATTCAGGTTTTTCTCTGGAGGCTGCTATCTGAGAATCAGAAGATAGCTGTCTCTCTGTACCTCTATCCAGATGGGTTAAAAGGCTTGAGGGCTGAGAATTCACATAAGTCTCTGTGTCTTGCTAACTGATTCTGAGGAGGAATTTACATCTATTGGGATATTGCTTAAATTAGAACAAGTAAAATAAAAGGACAGTTAAGGATCTTGTCATGTTTAAATATTTCAATTGGTAAAAGTTATGCTAATTCTTTTTGTTATATTTTAACTGTGTTGTTCAATAAAGTTCATTTTAATGAAAGCTTCCTGGTGGGTTAATAGAATGACACTTAAAGCAAAACATCTCATCCTCTCACTAATGCCAAAATCAAAAATAGTACAGATCTAGGCTAACTTCATAATATTCCTTGTAATTCCTCATCTGGTCCCTAACACAACATGTAACAACTTCCTTGCATGTTTTAATGGGCTCTATCCTGCACTCAAATTCACCTTTGAAATAAGCAGTCAAATGAATTCCCTTTCTTTGATGCACTAGCTATGAAATCTTCCAGAGGTTCTCTGACTTGTGAACAAGGACATCAACATTTCCCCATCTCTTACCATTTAAGAAAGACTGTATTTCTGTTTTTCCTGTGGATAACTTCACATTTTTCCACATTATATTCCACCTGTCATGTTCTTGCCCACTCACTTACCCTGCCTAAATCCCCTTGAAGCCTTTTTGCATCCTCCTCACCACTCGCATTCCCACCTAATTTTGTGTCATCAGTCAACTTGGAAATATCACATTTGGTCCCCACATCCAAATCATTTGATATAGCTTGTAAATACTGGGACCCAAGCACTGATCCTAGTCACAGCCTGCTAACCTGAGAATGACCTATTTATTCTTACTCTGTTTTTTGCCTGCTAACCAGTTCTCAACCCATGCCAATATATTACCCCCAATCCCATGTGCTTTAATTTTTCTTGCTAATCTCCTGTGTGGGACCTTATCAAAAGCCTTCATAAAATGCAAATACATAACATCCACCAGTTAGTTCCCCATTATCTATTCTGTTGGTTACATCCTCAAAAGTCAAACATTATTTCCCTTTCATAAATCTATGTAGACTCTGCCCAAACCTGCCATCATTTTCAAAGTGTCCATTTTCACTGTTAATGTCAGGCTAACATTTCCCATTTTCTCTCTCTCCCTCCTTTCCTAAATAATGGGGTTACATTTGCTACCTTCCTATCTGCAGTCGCCATTCCAGAATCCATAGAATTTTGATTGATGAGGATTTGCTGTCTCTACAGCCACCTCTTTCAACACTCTGGAATATGGATTATCTGGCCTAAGGGATTTATCAACTTTCTAGAAATCATAGAAACCCTACAGTACAGAAAGAGACCATTCGGCCCATCGAGTCTGCACCGACCACAATACCACCCAGGCCCTGCTCTCATATCCCTACATATTGACCCACTAATCCCTCTAACCTACGCATCTCAGGACACTAATTTTTTTAGCATGGCCAATCAACCTAACCTGCACATCTTTGGACTGTGGGAGGAAACCAGAGCACCCGGAGGAAACCCACGCAGACACGAGGAGAATGTGCAAACTCCACACAGACAGTGACCCGAGCCGGGAATCGAACCCAGGTCCCTGGAGCTGTGAAGCAGCAGTGCTAACCACTGTGCTACCGTGCCGCCCCTTTCAGTCCCATTAATTTCTGCAGTAGTACTTTATTACTAATTTGTCAATTTAGACAGATTGTTTAGTTTCTCGTGATACCCCATTATGAATTATCCTGTCTGTGCCTGTAGTGGGCCCACATTTGACTTTGCTAATCTTTTCCTTTTTCCATACCTAGAAAAGTTTTTACAGTCTGTTTTCTCGCTAGTTTACTTTCATATTCTATTTTCTCTTTTTCTTATCAGTTTCCTGGTCCTCCTTTGCTGAATTCTAAAATGCTCCCAATCCTCAGGTTTACTGTTTTTTCAGCAACTTTATAAGCCTCTTCCTTTGGTCTCATATAGTCTTTAACGTCCCTTGTTAGCCTTGGTCATCTTTCCTGTTAGGTTTTTGTGTCTCAAAGGAATGTAACTTTGTTATAAATCCTGTATTAATTCTTTAAATGCTAACCATTGCTTCTCATACCATCGTAATCTTCTTTGTTTAGATTTAAGACCCTAGTTTTGGATTGAACTATATCACTTTCAAACTTAATGGAAAATTTTATTATATTATGGTCACTCTTCCCTTGAGGTTGCTTTACAATGAAATTATCAATTCTCCCTTTCTCATTGCACAATACTAGATCTAGTTGTTCCTCCACATACTGCTCTGGTAAACCATCTCGTATGCATTCCAGGATCCTGTTCTCCACAGCATTAGTGTAAATTAGATTTATCAAGTTTATAGGTAGATTGAAGTCTCCCTTTATTACTATGTTAACCTTGTTACATGCACCTCTAATTTCCTGATTTATGTCATGCCCAACATTACCACTACTGTTCGGTGGCCTATTAAACAACTGATATTTGCTGCTTGCTATTTCTTCGCTCCATCCAAACTGATTATAGATCTTTATGTTCTGATCTAAGATCCTTTCTCACTAATGTACTGATCTCATCCTTTATTAACAACATCAATCCATCTCCTTTTCCTTTTTTGCCAAATGTGAATACTCTTGAACGTTTGGTTCCCAGCCCTGGTCACCCTGCAGCCACATCTCCAAAATGGTAATTAGATCATACCTGTTTACTTCTAATTTTGCTGCCAATTTATCTGTCTTGTTGTAAATGCTGTGTACATTCAAATGCCTTTAATTCTGTCTTAATATTTTTGCAATCTGCCCGTACACTCTAAGTCCGTATGCTCTCTCCCTTCCTGCCACACTCAGATTATCAATTCCCTTATTGCTACCTTCCTCTCTTGCCTTATCCTCTTGCTTTATCACATGTTCCTCATTTGTTCTGTCACCCCCACTATTTAGTTTAAAGCTCTATCTAACACCTTAGTTATATGAACACTGATCCCAGCATGGTTTGGGTGAAGACCATCCCTATAGTACTACCCTGACTTTCCCGGTATTGGTGCCAGTGCCCCATGGAGCAAAACGTATTCCCCCCATGTCAATCTTTGAGTCACGCATTTAATGCTCTAATCTTACTGAGACTTTTCTAATTTTACGAAGACTTTTAACCTTTAGAGCCTAATGAAGAGCCTAATTTTAAATTTTACTAGTTAATTCAATATAAAATCGTACAGAAAGCAAAATAAAGGAAGGGAAAGAAAGATGAGAGATATAAAAGAGACAAAGAAAATGTTTTTAATTTTTAAAAAAAGATCTCCAATAATAATTAAAATCTCAAGGTGTGACACTCCCCACTTAAAAAAAAGTAAAATTGCAGTGCTGGAGAGGTTGATTGACAGTAATTATGCTACTGAAAGTTCACTTACAGTAGGATAAGCCAAACCCTTTCCGGTACATTTAGTGGTAACTAGTGGGTCAATGCCGCAATTTCCTGATTTTACGCATTTGCCTGCATATGTGCATATGCTGGAAGTTGCTGTCCAATTTATTCCTCAATGAATGTGAATGCTAATAGCTTCAACTTTATTCCTGTGACAAAATTGAGGCCATTATAACTAATTGAGGTGTGAAAGTGCATAGAGACATCTGTATTGTGTCCCATTTACCTAGCTTTTCTATGGAAGAACTAATAACACCGAAGGGAGCAAACAAAGAGAGATAGACAGAGTGAAGAGTTTCAAATAAATCAAATTGTTCAAAGAAATACAGTTAGTTTGAGAAAGAAGCATGAATCAGTGATTTCAGGGGAGGATGCACTTGACAGCTGTGCCAGTACAATATGTGTGAAAGACTAAATGTTACTGGATGGGAAGACCAAGAACAACCAGGTACTATTACAACCTCTCACACACTGTGTTTAACTCACCAGGTCATTGAAGTCACTTAGCAGCTGATGGAACCAGACAGTTAGCTATAGAGTATGTCTCCATTTAATACCCCCACAGTGTTGGTAACCCGCTTTGCAGCAACTGGATTGGTTCTTTATGCCCTTGGCTGGGGAGTAGTATGTGGTGAAGGGAGAGCCAAATATTAAAATACTTCTCAAAGATCCTCAGTCTGGCTTTGATTGTGCTTCTACAGATTTGAGTGTGCTCAAGTCCTTAATTGTCTGGCGAATCAGCATTGTCAGCACTGAGGATGGGATTTAGTGTGTACAGTAAAATGGCTAACACAGTCTCAACAGATGTTACATCTTTTATTTATTTTTGACCTTCATCTTTAATTCATATCACACATCTTTGAAAGTGTGTCAACTGTGAACTCTCTACGCAAAGTAATCTTTAAGCCTTATGGAAAAAACAAAACCAAGCATTAGAAAGATACCTTACGTTGATACCAATGACAAAATGATGTTACTAAGTACTGGAGTTTATCTTTCCTTAATGTCAATGCATTTAAAACGTTTATGAAAATGTTACTGCTTATTATGAAACTGTCTAATAGAGCAGTGATGGTTGGGTCATTCGAAACATTGTAAAGGAAATGTTTTCTTTTATTCTCACGGTGTGAGCATCGCCAACAGCACGAACATTTATTGCCCATCTCGAGTTGTCCTGGGGAGGTAGTGGTGCACTGCTGCAGTCCATGTGATGAAGGTGTTATTATAAAGAGAGTTCCAGGATTTTAATTCGGTGTACATGAGGGACCAGGATACAAATCCAATAGCCTGATGTGTGACTTAAAGGAGAATGTGGAATTTTTGGTGCTTGCATCCACTGGTGCCCTTGTACTGGTTGGGGATTTGAGAGGTGCTGTTGAAGAAATCTTTGCAAATTGCTGCAGTGCATCATGTAAATAGTAGACACTGCAATTATGGTGGTGTCAGTGGTGATGATGAAGTAATTGGATGTTTAAGATGTTGGATGGAGTGTCGTTCTAGTGGGCTGTTTTCCCCTGAGTGGTGTTGAGCTTTTCTTACATGGTCGCAGCTGTACCCGTCTAGGCAAGTGGAAAATATTCCACTATACTTTCTGACTTGTGCCTTATAGGTGGTGAAGAGTCACGAGGGTGAGCCACTTTCTCTGACCTGCTTTAGTGGCACAGCATTTATCTACTGGCCCAGTTGAGTTTCTGGCCAGAGGGACAGTCCCACCAAAATCCAAACTTGAATCAAGTTTATATTTTAAGAAATAATGTAAATGTACAAAATTGTCGTAGTTGACCCCTGATAACCATCTGCAAAACACATCAAAATATCTTGAGACTTTTTGCACATGATGCAGATTAAGCTCTCAAATGGTTGGGCCTCACTAACAGCAAACAAACAGTAATTCACATAATCTAGTGTAACATAGCAGTGAGAGTATGGATAAGGCAAACAGGGTAACCTCCTCTGGGGAAATCCCACAATCCCGGTGATCAGTCATCTATTACTCTGTTCAGAATTTGAACACATTGGATTCCTATGACAGGCTGGTTCTAACTCATTACCTAGTGGCAATGGGAGATTCTTACACAGTCTAATAATTACGAGGAGTTGAGTTCTTTCAGTGTTGTAAGCTTCATGGATGAAGTGCTGTATAAGAACCTGATCAGGTGATACAGTGCTTGTTAGACAGAACTGAAGGTTCATTAATTTTTCAGAGTTTCAGGTTTTTGTCAACTGGCAGATTGATGCTCTCAGAGTAAGAAAGCAGAAGGGTAAAATCTCCATATGTAACCGTGTTTACCTGAATATCTGATGCATCTTATATTTTCTTGCAATTTTGTTTTCCCTCAAATACATGTGAACTGTACGTGCATCAGTTAGAGGACAATTAGTATTAATTTTCTTGTGTTTGAATTTCAGAGTGGTTGGTGGCTTTGAGACCCTGACGGCCATGGAGAATGTAGAGAGTGATGTGAAGACTGACATGCCAAAGGTAAACCTACTCTAAAGATATCAGTCTTTGAGGCCATACACCGATACACCGGTGACAGATGTTGTCTTTGCCAATGCTGAACAACACACCAGAGTCATAACTGATGGGCATTGCAATCTCAGGGCACTGGATTCAGTACCTAGACTGGCCAGGTGGAGCCTGCATTAGACTTGGTCATTGTGTTGTTTCCTGTGATCTCCATAACTTGGCCCTCCAGAAAGGTATGAACCTTGAAGGATGATGAGCCCTCAAAGGGCACAGCTTATTGCAGGAGAGGAGAGAGGATGGGGTATTAGAGGCAGAGGGAGCTGCTCTCCCTCATGGGTGCCAAGCCTCCAGCTCCCTGTGACAACTTGCTTTCCTGTGGTGCAGTATTAGGCTTTATACTTGCTCTGCACAACCAGCAACCTCAGTGATGGCTGCCTTTCCCTTCTGTAATCTGCCTCCATTCCTGTCCCTCCTGGCTTTAATTGGACAGGAAACCCACTTCCATTCCAATTAAAGACTCAGCCCCAGGAAAATCCCAAACTCAGTCAGTTCCCCACCAAAGGCAGATTCCTGTCCCACTCCTGTTTCCCGTCTCCAAGGGGGAAATATCCAGCCCCATATTTCTGTTTTTCCTTTTTCTACATTAATACCGAACAGCCAGAGATGAAACTATTATATTTTAATTTATGTAGCTGTTGCTGGAATTGGTTCCCGGCCTTGCCTTCCAAGTTTTCTATCGCAGCAGCTTTTTTATAATTATTCGTCCTTCCATTCCCTATATCATGTGGCATTGCTTTATCAATGCAGCTTTGTGAAAAGATAACCTTATCCTTAATTAATGCATCCACAGATAGAACGATCTCCTGGCCTTCACTCTCATTCCCATCCTGAGGATGAACCCTCTCACCTATTTCGACTGTCCAAAGCTTGGTTGTTTTATATTTCTTTCTTTTCTGAAACTGAAAGTCTGATTGTAACCTGATTAGAAGCGCCCTTGCTCTGAAAAATTTGCATTTTTGTAGTACCTTTCACAGAGGAAAATGTTCCATGGCGCTTCACATAAATATGAAATCAGAAACAAAAATCATAGATTTAGAGTTCTAAGTCTATCAGAATTTAGTTCTAAGTAACTGCTGCTTCTCAGCGCCAGGGACCTGGGTTCAATTCTGGCCTTGGATGACAGCCTGTGGAGTTTGCACATTTTCCCCGTGCCTGTGTGGGTTTCCTCCCACATTCCAAAGATGTGCAGGTTAGGTGGATTGGACATGCTAAATTGGCCCTAGGTTTCAGGGAGATAAGCAGGGTAAATGCTTGCAGTTGCAAGGGTAGGGCCTGAGTGGGATTGTTGTCCCTGCAGGCTCGATGGGTTTCTATGAATGGCAGACCGCAGCAAAACATATTTATGAAAATATATTTAAGGACTAAGCCTTTGTGAATACAGCTTACTCTTGTATTATTGCCTCGAGCTACCTGGGTGTTACCCACCCTTAATGGGAGATTTGAACCCTGTATATCGAGCTTGAATTATTTGTCAGCAAGAGTATTATGATCTAGTTTTATTGCAAATGGATTTTGTGATATTGCCCGTCAACACTCCTCATGTGTCACAGATGTTTGAAGTGTGAAGGTCACCCATACTTACTGTAAGTGGCTGAATCCCTTAGAGAGTTGGTTTAGCTTAGGATAAGGATTCCAGTCATTTCATAAGATGAAAGAAAATTTGTTCAGTACTCCTTATGCATCAGTACACTTAACACAAGTGAGCAACAGGACTGAAATAATAAACTTGCATTATTAATTTAAAAAAATATATTTATAATAAACACAGAAAACATGTCAGCTCTTCCATTGTAAACTGTCTCGTACTTTCCCCAAAATGGCCTGGCCACCTTCTTTCTATACAATGTTCTAAGCAGAGATCCAATATTAAATTCACTCAGTACATCTTAGCTCCAAATATGACTTTATTCATTGGTAAGAGAAGTGGTGATTGAATTTTTAACTCTGATACTTAACTGTAAATAGATGTAACTTAAATATATGATCAGCTGCTTTTGTACACCATGCTTTAATACTCGTTGAATTCATGGGTTGCTTAGAATTTGGGTCAGGAGTTTCATGGCTGCATGCATGCCTCCTTATATGTATTCTAATTCCCAGAGGCTGTGTGTGTCACACTGCAACATCGTTCATTTAACGCCCATTTTGGCAAGAGCTGAACTTTTTTCTCTCTCTACCCGCAGGAAGAGATCAAAATTGAGAAGACAGTCGTGTTTGTGGATCCTTTTGAAGAAGCAGATGTTTTGGTAAGTGCACGGAAAAAGATAATCACAAGCTCAGACGCAGACATCTTCTGCTTTAAATCTGCCAGAGCTCACTCATAATGGCAGTAAATCAAGAACGATAACATTATTTAAACACCTGATCGGACATTGCGCCCCATGAAAGTTGTCTGCCTTTAATGGAACATTGATCTCTGTTCCTATAGCTTATACTGTAATAGAAACACCTTCTTTAATCACTTCTCCCGAGGAATGCCAGTCGTGACTCAGTTGGTAGCATTCTTACCTCAGATTCAAAGGTTATAGATTCAAGTCCCACTTCAGAGATTTGAGCATAAAAATCTTGGCTGACTGAGAGAGTACTGCCCTGTCAGAGGTACCGTTGAGATGCCAAGGGCCTGTCTGTTCTCTCAGGCAATCATAAAAGTCTCTAAAAAAGAGTAGAGGAGTTATCCCTGGTGTCCTGCCCAATATTTATCTTTTGAGGCCAAGATACAATAAAGAAAGGACCTCTAATTATGCAACACCTTATCACATCCTCAGGACATCCCAAAGCAACTGACATCCAGTGAATATTTTTCACATTTAGTCACTGTTGTGGAATCAAGCACAACACTGTTTCGGAGTAACGTACATTGCAACTAATAGGAAGAATGTATTGGATGGCAAGGATGAAAGGGGGACAAGATGTGGCATCAAAGACCCTCCCACCTCTCCCTCCACTATTATAACTGATTGTCTTTATCAAATTGTAAGTATGATTAGTGGATGTTTCAGGTCTCTCAAAGGCTTTGGATGCTGGGAGCAAAATTAAGTCCAGGTGAAATATTTCATTGACAGGACGTGACTTTATCGAATGCCCTCACTTATATTTATACAGTGGGCAGAATTTTATGATTTTTATTTTGGGCAGGACCCACGGCATCAGAGCCTGCCTCGCCAGCAACCTCAACCCCTGACAGAATAAAACCCCTGACACGCGTTCTGAATAAAAAATTTTAAAAAGATCTCCCCAATGAAAACAGGGAGATCCACAGACACTGGGGCCGCCCCCACCTAAAACCTCCCCAACGGAGGCACCCCCTCCTCTCCCACAAACACGTCTTTCCCAATGGGAGCCCCCCAGCCCTGCCCCCTGGAAGTGCCCAGGCATGACCCTTTCTCCCTGGGAGCTGTACTTACCTGTGTGTTCCTGGTGAGGATCATTCGCCAGGTCCCTGTTGGTCCATACCTGTTGTAAACCCCACTGACGTGATGTTACGCCAGTGACAGGGGTACTCCGTAGGTGAGGGGATAATACAGCGGGGTGCCCACTAATGATATTTAAATGTATGGTAATTAGGTTCCTAACCTTTCATGGTAGGAACTCCATTACGTCATTGGAGGGGAGGGGGGGGGGCAGGGAGAATGTCAGTAGGAAATCCCTCTGACATATAAATTGTTTGGGGACTCACATTGGATTCCTCGCCCCAACCGGCTTTCCTGCCCAGCAAAAACAGGGGCAGAAATTCCCCTCCACCAGTACCTTTCCCAAGCTGCTTCACGTGAGCCTTATCAAACATGGTTAAATAGATTGTCTCTATGTCCGTCTTAATGGAAGAATTAGAGACTGAAATTTTAGAGAGAGAATTCCAGAGCATAAGACCTTGTCAGCTGCCAAAGACAAAGTAATTGAAGTTCAAAAACTCGAGGCCAGAATTGGTGGAACTCAAAGGATTGTCAGGCTGGAGGAGATTACAGAGATAGGAAGGTGAGGCCATGGTGGAATTTGAAAATAATTAAGAGAATTTTAAAATCAGTGCTACTTAAATGGGAAACAATGTCGGGGTGATTGGTGAATGGAAAATGGTGCAAGATGCAGGCACAGAGATTTGGATGACCATTTATGCAGGATCCATTCACAGAGGATTGAATATAGCAGGCCAATCAGGAGTGTGTTGGATGTGAGATGACAAAGAAATGAATGAAGCTTTCAGCAACAAATGTGGAGTTAGAAATTTTTAATAATGACACAGAAATGTCGGGGTCAGTTATGTCTGGTTCGGGCTCAGTCAATTGCCAGCCAGAAGGATGGAGTCAATGGCTAGGGATCAGAGTTTGTGGTAAACTCCAAAGTAAATCTTGGTCTTCCCAATATTTAGTTGGAGGAAATATCTGTTCATACACCAGATAAGCAGTGTGACAATTGAAGGGATTGAGAGAGGTGATGGTGGGGTAGAGCTGGGTATTGCGCACATGTGGAAACTAACACTGTGTTCTCAAATGGTGTCACTCAGAGGTAGTTGATATGAGAACAAGGAGGGGGCCAAGAATAGATCCTTGGACACCAGCTAACGGTTTGGAAGTGGGTAGAGAAGCCATTGCATCTGGCTATGACTGGACTAAACAGGAATGGAAACTGGCAAGTGCCATCCCAATCAATTAAACAATAGTCGTGAGGCTTTGGAGGAGGATGGTGTGGTTAGTCATGTCAAAGGCTACAGAAACAATAGGAAGAATAAGGAAGGATATTTGTCACAGTCACACTGGATGTTGCTTATGACTCTGACAGGAATAGTCTCAGTGCTGTGGCAGAGAGAGGAACCAAAATGGTGGGGTTCAAACATGGAATTTCAGGATAGATGGACACGGATTTTGGGAGGTGACAGCATGTTTAAGGACTTTAGAGAGGAATGGGAGATTGGGGATGGGGTAGTAGTTTACTGGGACTGAGGGGTCAAGAGCTGATTTATTTTTTGGGGAGAGGTGTGATTATGAGGACCGTGAAGGAGAGGAGAACAATAGCTGTGAGAGAGAGAGAAAACTTCAGCTAGCATGAGTCAGGAAGGGAAATTAGATGGTCAGCAAGTTAGTGGGAGTAGAGTCAAGGGAGCAAGAGGTCGATCTCATGGACAAGGTAAGGTTAGAGAGGTCCGGTTTAGGGCTAGAGCGGGGGAATCTTAAGAGCAAGCTTCAACTGGTGGGCTGGGGAAGGGGGAAAATAGCAAAGACAGCTGAAAGGATGCTCTCAGTCTTCCTGACATTATGGAGGTGAGGGTGGGGAGGCAGGTTTAATAAAAAGCTTTGCAGTATAGAAAAGAAACTGGAAATATCTTTACATCCTGGAATAATGACCACTTTTGGCAGATGCGAGCAGGGCCCCTGTATGTAGACCAACCATACCTGGTGGTAAATGACTAAACCGATTGTCCACTGTATCCATTCAAATCTGTTATGAACTCTGCATAGTGAACTCCCATTCCACTCATTTCCTTCCTTCTGAGTAATTAGCTGTCATTTTATTGTGTACTAAAAATTGTTTTAAAGAGGTGCTACCTACATCAGACTTCCCTTTAAAACCAGATTTTATAAGAATTATGGTATAGCTGAATATATTTAGATTTTTTCCAATTAAACAATGTACAAGTGAGGTTATTGGCCATGAAAATTCTCCCTCAGTGTACCCGAACAGGCGCCGGAGTGTGGCGACTCGGGGATTTTCACAGTAACTTCATTGCAGTGTTAATGTAAGCCTACTTGTGACACTAATAAATAAACTTAAAATTAAACTTAAAACTTATTGGAGGAGTTTTCCGAGTGTTTCTAAGCTGAAAGTGTGGAGAGCTAAATTGGCCTGCACAGTTGAAGTACTCTGAGTCACTGGCAATATCTGCACTTTAGTTCCTTTTCATTGCCAAACTTGGTAGCTTGTAATAGACATTTACCTCCAACGGTGTCATCAGCACCTACTGCATGCTAGGCATGGTATTACAGAAGTTTTGCAGACCTTTTCCTACCAAGGAGGAGAAGAGCACCATTATTTTTCTTACCAGTGCATCACACAACTTTGATTCAGTGATGTGTTCCAATGAAATTCAGGTTGTTTCATTATATTACCACAGAGAAAAGGTTTGCCAAATATTTTAGAACAAGACACGGCCTTTTTTAAATTGCATCAGTCCGAAGGATAATCGCAATCCATCACAACTGACTGATCACAATCCCTTTTTCAAAATTTAAGTTTAAACTTTATTTATTAGTGTCACAAGTAGGCTTACATTAACACTGCAATGAAGTAACTGTGAAAATCCCTTAGTTGCCACACTCCGGTGCCTTTTCGAGTACACTGAGGGAGAATTTAGCATGGCCACTGCACCTAACCAGCCTGTCTTTTGGATTTTTTCAATCCCAGTGCTTTTCTACCCTGGAAGTGATTTAGTCAGGAATGACTAACTACTTTCATCGAAGAAACACAAAAGGTCTTTCTAACTTTCAGTGAATCCGGATGAATCCAAATTGGTAACTGGAACTAGCCCAATGAACCTCCATTGATTTCAGCACAGAATGCTGACACTCAGTGCATTAGCTTGCTGCCGATTGAGGACATTAACCGTTGTGACTACAGGATGAGTGTTGTTGGATATCACAGGGTGAAAGCAATGTCCTGTGGAGTTGGATATATGCAGGATGAAAGCATTATGCAATGTGTGAAAGTTACATTACCAGTTGCTTCTTTGTTGTCAGATTGAAAAAGAAAGGGAGGAAGCTCGGAACAAGGAAGAAGAGGAAAAAGCCAAAGCAAAACCAATTGTGCCGAAAAGCAGTTCAAACGATGCCCCAAAAACCTACCGACAAGGTGTTGGTAAATACATTAATATGGGAGCTACGTAAGTGCCGTTTTCCATTTTCAGAGCACCTAAAATCTCTAAACCTTCACATCAAATGAACAGGGTTCTGGGAAACTCGGCATTCATTTCAGCAACAAATAAAGCAAGCGTCATCGAGATCAGCTCGCAGTTTGAGATCACACGCTAACAGTCTGATCCTTTCAGCTATTTGCATTTTCTTTATTAATAAAAACATTGGCCACAATTCTCCCAGAACATTGTTCAGTGTGGTCTCCGGTGGGAAACACGGTGCGATTCCCGTGAGTGGGGCAGCAGGCTCCCGATCACAATCCACCCACACTTACACATTTCGTTGGAGGTTGGGTGACTTTTGCCATGAAAGAGAAGCACAGGACCCAAAGACGCTGGCAAGACCAAGCTGCTCAAATTGGAAAGGGCGCCCCAATCTCAAAGTGAAGTTGAAGGTTCCCCGCACCTCCCCCACCCCCCACAGACACCACAACCCCACGCAGACATGGAGAAAACACCCCCAAACCCTCGACCATGGAGGGGCAACCTTCCCCCTACCCCCCAAGTGAATGAAACCCCATTGTGGGAGTGCCTATGACCCCGTCTCCTTAAGCACTCCCTTCAGGACCCACCCCTTTCATGCCTCACTCTCCATCGTGGCCAGTAGAGATTCCCACTGGTTTCACGTTGCGCCAGAGGATGGGAGAATCGAAGGGGCCCAGTGAATTTGGCTTAAAGTCGAATCTGAATATGTTCATGCAGATTTAAATGTGGAAATGAGTTCTCCCCAGTGCAAGTTCCGTTATGTCCCTTTCGCGAGAGTCTCCGGCTTTAATGTGATTTGCCCCTGTGCAACAGGTCTGCCTCCTTCTGCACTGTAGGGATTCTATGATTTATACTAGGCAATCTTCTTTGCCTTACAGTACCCCAACTCCACAATGGATGTGCTTAAGATCCAAGTACTTGGTTTATCTATTCATTGGTTCCACCTTCAATCCATAAACTTCCTTTTTCAATTATTGAGATGAGTGTAAAATATATATTTTCTACTGATCTTTCCCATTGTCAAAGGCCTTTGGAATTTCCACAGGGATTCACCTGTCTTCTCGATGAGACTTTTTTCCTGCTCTTCAGTGGAGATTCTGTCGCTATGAGACAGGACAAGGACAAAAATTTGGATGTTACTTACTCCATAACCTCTAATACTCTTCCGCAATAAATTATGAGATCCAAAAAAACTGAAACTGCATATGTTAGAAATCTGTAAGTGCCGGAAATGGACAACAGGTCAGGTAACCTCTATCAGAACAAAAGACATATGTACGCTTCGTTAAAATGGGCACGGTGAAAGCTACATGACGTGTACACTGACCTGCATGTGTTTCCATCATTTTATGATAGGATAACAGATGGGCTGACCTGCAATAATTTCACATCACTGGGGCAGACACTCTCAGATTTGAGTGTCGTAGCCCTGACTCCACATCAGTCACCCCAAGAGTTACACAGCAAGAGCTCCTTCATCTTTGCTGTTCAGGACCCTCCACTGGCTCATTTTACATTGAAACTGCAAACACTTGAGGTGGAATTTTCCCGTCCGGGGGGGGGGGGGGGCGGGGGGGGGAGCAGACCATGTAAAGGTCTGTTGACCTCGGATGGGATTTTCCGCTCTTGGGGCGAGCATGGCCGGAGAATCCCGTCCTTTATTTCACAACTTTGTTGTGCTGGTTTTCCCACAACTAGATTCTGTGTACCCTCCCTCCTTCAGCCAGAAGCACAGGCTTAGTGTGCTAATATCCTCATTTTGGTACTTTGACTGACCAGTGGGAAGTGTTTTCATAGCTTATCCATCACCATGCACTGCCCGAGCTGCCCTTCCACTTGACATGGAGCCTCAGTCCTTTTAGATACAGCACTTTTGCATGAAAATGAAAAGTTCCAGAAGCACAACTGATGATTTATTATATCTACAGACTCCTTATTATAATATGCCTCGATAAATATGCCTTGAGCAAGTGACATTCATCTAGTGCTTTTAACACAGTAAAATATCCGATTTCACAGGGGTGCATCGACCAGAATTTAGCACCGAGCTCCCAGTGCTCCCTCTAAGCTAGGCAGTTGCACAGCCACAGTACTATAAACAAGCTGTGTACAACCAGCATTTGCTTTAAGAAGCTCACGTGTGCAGCCACATGGCGCACAACTGTCTTGAATGTACCGCACAGATGCTGTAAACAGGCAGCGCTCGACAATAAAGAGTTAGAGGAATCCTGGCAAACCACTTCAGGGAGGTTTTAGGATAGATGATCAAAAGCTTTGTCAAAGAACTTGGTTTAAAGTTGCATTTTAAAGGTGGAGAGAACCCAGAGTGGTTTAGGGCAGGAATTCTAGAGTTTTAGGGCCCAGGCAGCTGAAGACACAGCCACCAATGGAGGAGCAACGAAAATCAGGGTGTTGCATGAAGCCAGCTTTGAAGGGGTGAAGAGATCTGAATGTTGTCTGGTTGGAGCAGGTTACAGAGATAGGAAAGATTGAGGTTATGAATTAATTTGCAAACAAGGGGGAGAATTTTAAAATCAAGGCATGCAGGTTCTGTTGCGGCTGTCGAATTTATATTTTGATCTCCTCCCTCTTTGTCCCCACCTCTCTCTTTTCACATCTTTTCTTTTTCTGTATCAGAAAACGAGTGGCAGGGGATCAAGACAACAGCCCCTCCACCAGCAACACCAAAAAAATCAAAGGAATCACCGGCTTCGGCAATTTCAGCTCATGGTAGAACTGGCAGCAAGCTGCAAATGAGCAAGTGAAGAGAGCGACAGCAAGCAGCAACGCCACAAGATCTCGCTCACGTTCAAATGATCTAAAAATTCCAGAGGTTGTAAAATAAGTGACTGAATTTCTATGAAAAAAAACTCTTTCTCTCATAACTAAACATAGTGTGATGAGGAAGTATATCCCTGAGTATCTTTGTTATGCAATAGTGAATATGAGAATGTAATTGTTGCATTTTGTTTCCTTGATGATGGACCAGATTCTTAGGTTTGTTGAAACCTCAGCTGCAGATGACCAGATCAGCTATTACTTGTCCTTTTTAAAAAAAGATAACTTTTCCCTGAGCTGCTTTAATGAAACTCAGTTGGATTCCTAGCTGAGATGATTCATCCTTTTGGTGTGTGTGATCCCGTTGAGTTCAGACTTCCTCGTAAGGAAACGAAGCAGGTGTAAAAGAACATTGCTCATGTGTTTGCTTCACTGAACTGGGTAACTCTGGCGTTGGTTCTGACAAAGCAGCTTACTTTGCCTTCATTAAATTGTTGAAAAATGACAAAGAACTCTTCCTGTTCCAGTGACTTCATCCACTTTGCTGAGAACTTCAGAGCTCAAAGTGATTACTGAGGCAATTGTAATAAGTCTTAATCTGCTTAATGCCCCAAAATGGTTCAGATTTATGTGGTAGGATAGAAAGTTGTCCACTTGCATGAATTTGAGTATACACTCTACTCTTCTGCTTCAACACCTTCAGTGCTAAACTCACCCAGAGGCAACTCGTTTCTGTGTGGGTTTCCTCCAGGTGCTCTGGTTTCCTCTTATTCCAGCTTATACCTGACCTGCGATCACTAAAGGTATGCACATTAGGTTGATTGGCCCTGTTAAATTGCCCCTAAGCGTCAGGGGAATTAGCAGGGTAAATATGTGGGGTTACAGGGATAAGGCCTGGGTGGGATTGTTGCTGGTGTGGGCTCGATGGGCCGAATGGCCTCCTTCTCCACTGTAGGGATTCTATGATTCACCCAGTGCTGCGAGATTGCATTTACATTCAAGGTGGGACATAGATTTTAAGAAGAAATTTGAGGACGGCACGGCACCCAAGGTGGTTAACATTGCTGCCTCGCAGCACCAGGGACCCGGATTTGATTCCGGCCTCGGGTCACTGTCTGGAGTTTGCACGTTTTCCCCGTCTGTGTGGGTTTCCTCCGAGTGCTCCAGTTTCCTCCCACAATCCAAAGATGTGCGGGTTAGGTTGATTGGCCATGCTAAATTGAGCTTAGTGTCAGGGGATTACCAGGGTAAATCTGTGGGGTTATGGGAATAGGGCCTGGGTGGGATTGTGGTTGGTGCTGGCTCGTTGGGCCGAATGGCCTCCTTCTGCATTGTAAGGATTCTATGATTCTAAGAGAGGGCTGTTGACTAGTCCACCTTGGTGAGTTACTGTGAATTCTGCAGATTATATATAATGCAGCTATAATGTGCCAGTCATGAAGAAAGTGGATATTTTCCCTCTAATTCTCGTTGACCTCAGCTTGGTTAGGACACCTTGGTGCCACACTCAGTCATATTCGACCTTGATTTTGAGGGCAACTACTCTCACCTCTTCTCCACCAAACAACACTTACTTTCATGTTTGGATCCATGTGATGCTTGGATTTTAATTAACTGGTTTATTGGTATCACATCATGGTCCCCTTGAGGACTACTTCCATCTCTTTTTGGGAACAGCTAATAGGACAACAATTAGCTGGGTAGACTTTGTCCTACTTTTTGTCCTGGACAATCTTGCACATTATCAGGTAGATGGCAGTGTCATAGCAGCAGCAAAATAGCTTGGATGGTGAACGGGTATTCAGCAATGCCGCCCGGATGTTGTCAGGATCCAGTCTTGGCTGTGTAAACTGAACTCAAGCACCTCTTGTCATGAGGGGTTTGCCAAATTAGTTGAGCATTGGCTTTTATGATAGTGTGTGTGTTAGGTAGATGCTGAGCAGAATTGTTCATTCACAGCCACCTTACCCTTCTACCATTGCTCATGTGCTGGCCTGTAAACATGACTTGTCCTGCTGGATTATTAACACAGGCTAGTTCATTTAATTCAATTCTTTCATTTATGTTTGCTAAATATATCCATGCTATAATGCAATGCAAATTCTGAGATGGACTAGATTTGAACCTGTACTCGGTGCACACATGCGTACATAACTTCCAGTAGCTACATTAGGAAGACAACTGTTCTGAGAATTCATACAAATACAGCCGCTATTTACAGTAGGGTTCAAAGACATATTTCCACCTGTTGTCTGAATAGATCAAACTGCCTAGACAACCAAATTGAATAGAATGAATCCTAAACAGACGGTCAGGAACTGCATCTTGGACTAAAATAAGCCTTTGCACATTATACTACTATGTGGATTCCCTACCATGTGAAGACGCAGCTAGCAGTAACTAACATTTAAAGCGGCTGAAAGACTCATGTGCAAAAATATTTCTAAATATATATACGTTTTCTTCTTGTTGATGATATGATGAAAACTGTTTGCCATGGACTCAAATGAAAAATCAGTTTGGAATATTCTGAATCAAGTATGTAATGAGCAACTCCATGCCACAAAACTAACAACATTTGGCACTAGATCAATAGATTATTCACTAGCTTATACCTGACCTGGGACCACTAAATGTAGATGGTACCCAAAATTGCATTCCTGTCAATTTGATGAACTCAAAATTTATCGAAAGAAAGTTACATGAGTAAACGTAGTTATAATCAAACATGGTGTAAAATGTAGAAGACTGATTGTAATTTTGTTGTATGTAAATTGTCAAAGGTAGCTATTTATGGAACGGAATTTCAATTTCTGAGGTTTCTTCTAGACATTTTTCCACAATATAAAAACCTTTAGCTCAGGATGTACAACAGAGGGAGTCTGTTGTTTATTATTCTTGTTTTGGATGTAAACATTGCTGACAGGGCCCGAATTTGTTGTCCAACCCTAATTCCCTGTGAAAACGTAGCGGTGAGCCACCTTCATGAACCGCTGCAGTCCACATGGTATAAATACACCTAGAGTGCTGTTACAATGGAGTTCCAGGTTTTAGAGACAACAGCAGTGAAGGAACAGCAATATAGTTCCAAGTCAGAATGGTAGATGGTTTGAAGCGGAATTTGCAAGCTGATGGTGTTTCCTTGTGTCTGCTGCCCTTGTCCATTTAGGTAGTAGAGGTCTTGGTTTGGAATGTCGCTTGGCAAGTTGTTTGGTTCCAAGTTCAGCATTTTGTTGTTTAGTCTGGTTTCTGATGGTACCTTTGTGATACTTCACTGTTACCCTATCACAGGAAGGGATAAAGGCTCATTGGGCTGAACAGGGCTGCCTTGCAATCTGGATTGTAATTGGGTTAAATGGTGGTAACCAAAACCACATGGTAGAAGTTGGCTGGAAGGGAATTGTATAGGTGAAACACTGCCAAGCTGGTGAGAGAGCTGGGATCCAGATCTAAAAACAGTGACACCAAAGATTGATAACATCAGTATTCTCAATGGCGGACAATGACAAGGCTAGCAAAGCAGTTTCCAATATTTGAAAGCAGCTGTGGCTGCAGCACTATGTAGCTCTGGTTTAAATACACAGAAATTCAGTACAAACGCAGCATGTATCCATCGCATACTTTGCTCTGTGACTGTACCGATGGCTAACACCTTAATTATATCTGTTTTCTGCATGGTTTGAGTGAAAGCCCAGAACCAGGTATCAGGCTCCTGTGCAGTATAGGTGAAGATTACCCTACCTGTAGCATGTACCCTGAAGGTGTTGAGCTCCTTAAGTGCTAGGTATGGGGGCTATATATGCTACTGTCCATTTGGACTCAGTCCCAGAACAGAGAGAAATAAACTAAGTAAACTAAACAACATTCCTGATGGACATTCTAACATTAGATCTTGGTTCAGTCTCAGGGCTTGCTTAAAAATCTGAAAACTAGACACCACTGTATCTGCTTAGAAAGGAGACACTTGCACTTCTATTTCTCCTGCCGTGTTCTTAAGCCATCCCCCAAAAGCCAATGAGTTAATTTTGAGCTAACCGTTATTGGTCTTGGAGTCAAATGTGATAAGTATGATGAGTGCAGCAAGGCCACAGAAACAGCAAGTGATCAGGTAATCTGACAGTGGTGTTGGATTCAGAAAGGGGTTAGCCAGGAAACCTGGAGAATAGCCTACTGTTGTAGAAATGAAATCACCTTGGGATCTTTGCATCTACCTGTGCAAGCAGGCAGGCCTCAGTTTAACCTAACATCCGAAAAGGCTTCACCTCTGACAATGCAGCACTCCTTCATTGAGTTGTTAGCCTAGCTTGGCTGTTCCAAGTCTTAGAATATGCTTTGAGCATATAACCTTCTGATTCAGAGAAGAGCAAATTGTGAGCCACGTAGCTTAAAGGTGATGCTGTTCTTTTGTCTTTTTTTTTAAACACATCGGTATTTGTTTCTCATCAATAATTCTCTCCATGTGATCATTTAAATGAAGCTCTTTGATTTAATGGTCCAGTCTACCAAGATTTAAGCGTGATTGAAATTTCCAATTTATTTATTTTAATGAGCTTCTTATAAATCTGTCTTTCAAATAAATTTGGTGCATCTATTTATTCATAAGAATGCTAATAGTCTCATATATCACCAAGAGACGAAGTTTGTTGATGCTTACTTTGCCAGGGAGAGGAAAATGTGATCCTTGTAAAGTCTTTGCATTTTAATTGTTGCACGGCAGTTATGTTAGAATTCTCAACCATGGTAAAATTAATTTGAATCACTTTCAGATTCAAATCAGCATGCAGATGTTGAGGGAAAATCTATGGAATTGGTTCACCAACCAAAACTATAGCAGGAAACTCCAACTTAAGGAATGGATTCATTTATACTTCTGGTAGTGAAGAAAATTTCAACACTTTATATGTTTTGGAGTTGAACTTTTATTTCTGGTTGATCTTAAATTAGATGATTCCAAGAGCTTACCAGTTACATACCAGCCTTTAAATAGAGACATTTCTAAAGATAGAAAGAACTAAGATTTATATAGTGACTTATCACATCACTTAATTCCCAAAGCACTTCATAAGCAGTGAAGTACTTTGCAGTCCAGCCACTATGTAGACAAACAAATTATTTACTTGTATAGTCAGGCCATGAAAACCAATGTGACCTTCCTGAATGCTGTTCAGTACTGGGTGTGGTCCATAAAGTCTAATCAGTGATAACCAGGTACACCTACTCTCGACTCTACCTTGGTGCAGAAATACAAGTTCAGTTTTACTCTCATTCAGTTGATGTGTTGGTCAAAGGACAAAGTTGTGCTGTAACCTGTGTGAGTAAAGCAAACCTTCACATCAGCAAAAAAGCAAACACATGTATTTATATCTTGCCTGTAATGTTATAACATATTGTGGTATTTCACAGAGAGAGCCAAATATAGATGGTGAGTGGTGTTGGGAGACAACTAAAGGTCAAAGATGTGGGTTTTGAGGGGGCTTTTATAGGAGAGGCTTCCAAAACCAAGACTCATGGAGACGATGCAGACTTGATGGGCTGAATGGCCTCTTTCTGCACTGTCAGGATTCTATGAATCTAAGACAGCTGATGGCTCCACAATATCAAGTGGAGTAGAGAACTGGCATATAAAGGTCAGTGTTAAAGGAGCAGAATGCACTCACAACAAGTTGGAATAGGTTGCAGAGATTCTGATGCAGGGAAAGGCCATAGTCTCTTAGACAAGTATAATTATGCATTTAAGGTAGTGGAGGTTGACAAGGACAGAGAGATAAGGGCATAGCATGGGATTTAATGGGAGCGGCAGAATTTTGGATTGTGTTTTATGCACAATGAAACTGAGCTATGGCAAAAACATTGGAATAGTTAACATAACATAAGAACATAAGAAATAGGAGCAGGAGTAGGCCATCTGGCCCTTCGAGCCTGCCCCGCCATTCAACAAGATCATGGCTGATCTGAAGTGAATCAGTTCCACTTACCCGCCTGTTCCCCATATCCCCTAATTCTCTTATCGATCAGAAAACTATCTACCCATGATTTAAACATATTCAACGAGGAAGCCTCCACCACTTCAATGGGCAAAGAATTCCAGAGATTCACTACCCTCTGAGAGAAGAAGTTCCCCCTCAACTCTGTTCTGAACCGGCCCCCCCTTATTTTGAGGCTGTGCCCTCTAGTTCTGGTTTCCCTTCTAAGTGGAAAGAATCCCTCCACCTCTACCCTATCCAGCCCCTTCATTATCTTATATGTCTCTATAAGATCACCCCTCATCCTTCTAAACTCCAACGAGTACAGACCCAATCTGTTCAATCTCTCCTCATAAGCTACACCCCTCATCTCCGGTATCAACCTGGTGAACCTTCTCTGCACTCCCTCCAAGGCCAATATATCTTTTCGCAAATAAGGGGACCAAAACTGCACACAGTACTCCAGTTGCGGCCTCGCCAGTGCCTTGTACAGTTGCAGCAAGACCTCCCTGCTTTTATATTCTATCCCCCTCGCGATAAAGGCCAACATTCCATTCGCCTTCTTGATCACCTGCTGCACCTGCAGACTGAGTTTTTGCGATTCGTGCACAAGGACCCCCAGGTCCCTCTGCACAGTCGCACGATGTAATTTTTCTCCATTTAAATAATATTCCAATTTACTATTATTTCTTCCAAAATGGATAACCTCACATTTGCTAACGTTATATTCCATCTGCCAGATCCTCGCCCACTCGCTCAGCCTATCCAAATCTCTCTGCAGACTTTCCGCGTCCTCCACGCAATTCGCTTTCCCACTCACCTTCGTGTCATCAGCAAACTTGAATACCCTAGATTCAGTCCCCTCCTCCAGATCATCTATGTAAATGGTAAACAATTAAGTCTGGAAAGTGAATGAGGGTTTTGGTAGTGCTGAGAATTAGGTGGAGCAGAGGTAGGTAGTGTTATGGGGATAGAATGATGACCCTGTTGGGGGCTAGAATGGAGAGTTCCAAGCTTCGTCAGCCTCGTACACGCACAGGCCACTAAGAATGCACATTCAGCCTGAGCATGGGATTTGAATGGAGATTCTGGTGGGGAAGTATGGATGTTAGAGGAATTGATAGAGATCATGAAGTCCAAAGGTGTGCGGGTTAGGTTGATTGGCCAGGTTAAAAAAAAAAATTGCCCCTTTGAGTCCTGAGATGCGTAGGTTAGAGGGATTAGCGGGTAAATATGTGGGGGTAGGGCCTGGGTGGGATTGTGGTCGGTGCAGACTCGATGGGCTGAATGGCCTCCTTCTGCACTGTAGGGTTTCTATGGTTTCTATTTCTATGGTTTCTATGAAGGCACCACATCTTGTGAACAGATAAATCAAAAGGCTGTGACTGACAAAATTGATTTTGGGTGAGGCTGAATCCACAAACAAAGGCATAGGAGAGGATTGCTGGGGTGCTGAAGGAGATAGCTACCAGGCTGGGCTTGGTGAGAGAACCAACACAAGGGGAAAACGTGACTTTATCTTCACCAATCGACCTATCTCAGATGCCTCTGTCCATGACCAAATTTGTAGGAGTGACCATCAGCCGGTGGTTATGGAGATAGAGTCCCGTCTTCACATCGAGGACACCCTTTATCATGTTCTGAGATACTGCCAGCATGCTGAATAGGACATAGATTCTAGCAGCTTAGAATGAGCCTCCCTAAGGCATCTGTGAGCCATCAGCAGATTTGTATTCAACCTCATGGCTTAACATGTTCCTCAATCCACCATTGCCATCAAGTCAGGAGGCTAATCATGGTTCAATGAGGATTATAGAAGCGCATGCAAGGAGTGGCACCAGGAGTAGCTTGTCATGCCCCAGTACATTCTGAAGCTCAAACTATTATTTATATTTTAAGACTGACCACAAAAGTCTGTAAAAGACGTCCACCCGAGGATCAGCAACTTCTTCTGTGGATTCAAACCACTCCCCTGTCTCCAGTGAGAACAAAAGGAACATTGCAGGCTGATGTGGAATCAATATCTTTTTCTGAAACTAATTCAAAAGGGTCTTTCAAATACAAAGACAGAGGCTGTCTCAAACTCTTGAGGCATTAAACTCGCAACACAAGAGGTGTACTCAATGTAACCATCGGCTTTTGTTTGGATGAGTCATTACTCAGTGCAAGATTATGGTAACAGATTTACCGGGAGACTTGGAAGAGTGGCAGAAGATAGGACCCTGAAGGAGCGATAATATAGGGCGAGGTGTTCACCTCAGCAGCTATTAATATACCTAGCTCCTATTCTCCTCAATAAACTCCTCCATGCAACTTTGAGTTTTGATGTTAGGTTATACATTCCTGGTTTACAAATTGACTTATTGGCACTCGCATCTTGATGTGACTCATCCCAGGCAAAGGAGATCTCCTCTCTGAGGGACCAGTTAAGGCCAACCGATTCTCTCTTTTTATGTTTGTCTATTTATTAGTGTCACAAGTTGGCTTACATTAACACTGCAATGAAGTTATCTGGTGCCTGTTCGGGAACATTGAGGGAGAATTTAGCATAGCCAATGCACCAAACTAGCACGTCTTTCACACTGTGGGAGGAAACCTGAGCACCTGGAGGAAACCCACACGGACACAGGAAGAACGTGTAGACTCCACACAGATAGTGACCTAGGCCAGGAATCGAACCTGGGTCCCTGGCACTGAGACAGCAGTGCTAACCATTATGCCTCCATGCCACCCATTTTTGGGGTGAAGGGGTAGTAGTCAAGCAGGCTAAGTTTCCAAGCGCAACAAGGATTTACTCAATTTCCAGTTTGAATCGTAATTTGATGCCCACAAAACTGGAAATGTATCGCTCTGTATATCTCAGAGTACTACTGAAAGTTTGTGGAGAAATCTCGGGCACTAACATTGAGTTTAAAATTCAGAGTCAGGATGGGGCAAATTCATGTTCCTATAGGGTTAGCTTCGAATTTGGTTCAGGGTTGTGGTTAGGATTTAGGCTTCCCGGATAAGTTTACAATGAAGCAAATCCAAAATAATGTAATTGAACAAATGAAATGACTGAAATTGTAAATCCATAGTAGAGTATTACTTCCTTATCCACCAGCTCAAACTCAACAATTTCACTTGGACATAAACAATATAAAATATTGGAATTATGATGCACTGCCTGATATTTTCAGACAGTACCCTATCCTTTCATACCTGCAGCTTTGATTCCAATCCAGGTGGAAAGCTGGTCTCTTTGCCATCTGAAAAAGTTGGCATAATAAGTTTCAAGCCAGAGTTTTTGAGCATAAGAATAGTCATTATGCAGCATTGATTGGTATTTGAATTGCTGTGAAGTGAGTACAGTTCTGAGCATGAAGCTATGGGCACCAATCATCTATGGGAGCTTTATTATGGATTTACCCAATGCGGTACCGAACCTCAGAGTGATTGATGCTGGCACTGGCTGTCAGTGTTCCATTGCTCAGTACTCTCTCCCTCACAGTGCTGAAAGAGCTCTCTCCACTTCTCCATCCCCACAAATGATACTAATTTTACTAGCTCTTCTGACTCGTGCAGCTTCAACAACCTCAACTGGTCAGAAAATAAAACAAATTGGCCCTTTTCCAACCCTCTCCTAGTTCATTAAGGGCGGCACGGTGGCACAGTAGTTAGCACTGCTGCCTCAACGCCAGAGACCAGGTTCAGTTCCAGCCTTGAGTTACTGTACAGAATCTGCACATTCTCCCCGTGTCTGTGTGGGTTTCCTCCGGGTGCTCCGGTTTCCCCCCACATTCTAAAGATATGCGGGTTAGGTTGATTGGCCATGCTAAATTGCGCCTTAGTGTCAGGGAGACTCACAGGGTAAATATGTGGGGTCACAGGGATAGGACCTGGGCGGGATTGTTATCGGTACAGGCTTAATGGGCCGAATGGCTTCCTTCTGCACTGCAGAGATTCTATGATTCTAAGCATTCTGGAAAAGAGTATTTGTGGGCCAGGTTTTTAAACCTGAGACTAAGTCCATGGTTTACCAGGCAGCAGTGATTCCCGTAATCCTATATGCTTCAAAGACTTAGACAACCTGCATCAGGCACTTCAAAGCACTGGAGAAGTCACCAGTGCTGAATTTGCCAGATTATCCCAAACCAGTGACGAGAAAGATGGTCCAAAGGCAGTGTCTTCCCCCAAGTGTCAGGGAAAATAGTGATGGCATGAAAATATCAGGACACTCCAATAAATTTGAATATTTTTTGCTGGTCGTTTATTTTTAAGACTATGGGAAAATATAAGCTGCATGAGGCAGAGACAGTTTGGTTGTGTTGATGGCTCTAGGGCTTTAGATATGTTAATGAGCCCAGCAACACTGCAAACAGGTGATTACCTAAAGTAAGCTGGCAACAATGGGAAGCAGAACATAAAGATTTGAATAAGGTTTTAGCGGTTCAATGGAGAAGACAAGGTGAGAACTTTGCATTTACACTCTAAAAGCTGGAGTCTCAAAATTAAGGCAGTCAAGTTTTACTTCTGAGAAACCTGCTCAGATAAGGGGGATCAAAAGGGGAAGATGATTAAACCTAGGTAGGTAGCTGTTATTTAGATCTCAGCCACAGCAGAAATAGCTGTTTTTAACTTCCAGCAAACTGTACCTGTGAAGAAAGCCTGTCTTGAAAAGCCAGTTGTTTGTTGGTTTTACCTCAGAAGGAAACCCCAAAGGGATATAACTGCCTGGTGTGGTAACTGTTACTGGATTTTGTCTAGTTTTTTAAATCTGTTGGATGTTGTGGAACATTCAGGGATGGTGAGCATTGAAGGTAGTGAAACAAATGTTTAGAACTGGGTAAAGTTAGTGATACTGTACGTAGCCATAGTTTCCATTAAGTGTACTTCTAGTTGAGTTTATTGTTGTCTATTTTATTGCTTAATAAACATTTTTATTAAAAATATTACAATGTCTAGGACATCATTCTCTGAATTTCAAACCTTTCCTCACATTAGAGATGGTTTTGGACTCTGGTTCGCCGAAAGCGCAAAATCGTGCAAGAATCGGAAAATGAGATTCTTGCTGGCGAAATCCCATTTTCCAATATTCCCCACCCCTTCACTGATCGACTGGAACCTCACTTAAATGCATTTAAGTAAATATAAATATATTTCTCCACCATATGACCCCATCAGTGAGGTTTACAACAGGTACTGAGAAACAGGGTCCCTGCCGGGGGCACAAAAGTAAGTATAGATCCTCCCCAGGAGAGGAGACGGATAGCCCAAGCAGTATCCTGGCGGTGTAAACTTGGCAGTGCCAGGGCACTTTGGCAATGCGAGCCCTCTAGGGAGCACCATTGGGGGTGTTCCCCTTGCATGTAGGGGGGAGGGTTTGCCCTGGTGTTTGTGAGTGTGGGGGAGGTGGGATAGGGTGGATAGGTTTCATTTTAATGTACATCGGGGCTGCCCTTTAAAACCCATGCCCCGAGCTCTGTGAAGATGGTGTTGCCGACTCCATCAGGTCCCACTCTGCCGGCATGATGTCGAAAACCACAGATTCTCAGTGTTCTTCACACAAACTGATCTGCCCAGCATCGAGATGCTAATCACTTCAAACCAGCTTCATTGGCTTGGGGACCTGGTCAAAGATCAATTCGGAGAAAGGCAAGCTGATTTGGGGGAGATTCGGGGGAGGGGAAGCCAATTTGGTCAGGGCAAAAACCGGCTTGGAGAGCTGGGGTGAAGCTGACTCGGGCCTGGAGAGAGGGGAGTGTGATTGTGTGTGTGTGTATGAGAGAGGTGTGTTTGCACGAGAGAGGCAAGTGTGTATGAGAAAGGTGTGTGTGGAAGAGAGGTGAGTGTGTGCAAGAGAGAGTAGTTCATTGTGGAACCTAACCAGAAACGGGCTATTTTAGATTTGGTTTTGTGTAATGAAGGAGGATTAGTAAAGGATCTTGTAGTTAATGATGCCTAAGGGGCACCACAATATGATAGAATTCCAGATATAGTTTGAGGGTGAATGCCATAGGTCCATAACCAATGTCTTCAATTTAAGTAAGAGCAGTTATAATGGTATGAGGGAGGAATTGTCTAAGGTGAACTGGGTAAACAAGCTAAGATACAGGTCAATAAATGAGCAGTGGCAGATATTCAAACAGCTGGTCCAAAATTATGGCAGGAGTTTATCCCAATCAAAAAGAGGGATTCCACGCGAAAGGCAAAATCCATGGTTAACACAGGAGGACAAGATGCTGGAGTGAATAATCAGAGGAAATAGCTAATTATTCAGGAAAGTTGAATATAATCAAACCTAGTCATTATGGTTTCATGTTTGACAAATTTGCTCAAATTCTTTGAGGCTGTAACAGGGAGAGTGGATAGAGGGGAATCTGTAGATGTCATGTATTTAGATTTCCAAACTGCATTTGACACGGTGCAGCATAAGAGGCTGGTGCATAAAGTAAAAGCCCATGGAATTGGAGGTAGTGTGTTAGCATGGATGGAACACTGGCTGTCAGATAGAAAACAGGGAGTTGGAATAAATAGATCCTTTTCAGAGTGGAAAAATGTAACTAGTGGAGTACCACAGGGATCAGTTATTGGCCCACAATTGTTCACTATTTACATTAAAGACCTGGAGAAAGGAACAGAATGTAAGGTTTTCAAATTTGCCGATGATACGAAGATGGTTGGAAGGGCATATTGTGATGAGAATGTTGTGATTCTGCAACGAGAATTCTGGAATTACCCACCCCAAAGGGTGGTGGAGGCTAGATCACTGGAAGTATTTAAAGTGGAGGTGGATAAATATTTGATAGATTGAGGAATAGAGCTATGGGGAAATAGCACAGAAAAGGAGTTGAGGTATAGATCAGCCATGATTGTATTGAATGCCAGGGCATGCTTGAAGGGCCTGGTGGCCTACTACTCCTTCTATTTCTCGTGTTGAGTTCTTGTGAGGTGAAACATCCCTGTTGACTCACTGGAGTCTCCGGCTTGTGACCAACCAAAATTTATTCAATAAGACACTGAACACCATGAGAGACCTCATTCAGACTACTCGGAGGCAAAGACAAGACATTGGAATGACCTCTCAAACCTCCCAACAACTCAGATACCCAACCCTTCAAGCATCACCTGCCCTGAAGGTGGCAGAGTCTGCAGATCACGCATTGGTCTTCGGAGCTGTCTCAGAAGTGGAAGCAAGTCATTCTTGATCCTGAGGGACAGTCTAAGAAGGAGAGAAGACTTCCAAAACAAGAACCACCTCTGGTATACTCACTATTCCTAGATTTTGCCTTCTGCTATTGAAAAAATGCAGTGACCATGTAGATTAATGGGCTGAGCCTGTGGAATGCATTTACCCAGTGATGTATGATTGCATGCAAACACGCATGCTGAACTAAAACAGCTCAGATTATGTTGGCAGCCTTGCTATCACTCTGCTATGGTTTCTTTGTTGGTGAACTCAGAAAAACAGATACGCAAAAGGTAAGATCTCCATTCTCAAACGCAGTTCTAGTGCATCTAGGAAGAGGAGAGGCAAAGGATACGCACCGGATACGCAAAGGATCAACACACAGAGGCCATTTTGGTATTACAGTTTTTCAAGCAGTATCTGTACAAAATAGTAAAAAATCTTTGGTGAGTAATGCACTTCCTGTTCACAATCCTTACTTCCTTTAGTCATAATGCCTGACTGTGTTTTTCCATCTACATTACTATTGCAAATCACTATGTCAACATTTATTGTTCAAATTTGCTATTTTCTCAGAAGGCTAAGGAAATTCGGCATGTCCGCTATGATTCTCGCCAATTTTTGCAGATGCACCACAGAAAACATCCTTTCTGAATGTATCACAGCTTGGTCTGGCTCCTGCTCTGTCCAAGACCACAAGAAACTACAAAGGGTCATGAACGAAGCCCAGTCTATCACGCAAACCAGCCTCCCATCCACTGCCTCAGAAAAGCAGCCAGCATAATCTAGGACCTCATGCACCCCTGGACATTCTCTCTTCCACCCTCGTCCATCAGGAAAAAGATACAAAAATCTGAAAATGTGTCCCAACCGATTCAAGAACAGCTTCTTCCCTGCTGTCATCAGACTTTTGAATGGCCCTATCATATATTAAGCTAATCTTTCTCTTCACCCGACCTGTAACTGCAACACTATATTCTGCACCCTCTCCTTTCCGTCTCTCCTATGTACTCTATGAATGGTATGTTTTGTCTGTATAACGCGAACAATACTTTTCACTGTATCACAATACATGTGACAATAAACCAAATTTAAACTAACACCATGTAGTTACATGATCTGACCTCTAGATGGTTCTGTGGAACAAGGTTCTGAAGACTGCCAACTGGGGAGGAGTCATCAACTGACTGAGGGAAAACCAGGGAGTGAGTGAGGTAACAGAACCTGTAAATATTCTGATAATACTGCATGCATGTGCATAAGAACACAACGGAAAATCCGCACAAAAGTTCTGTTAAGCTGGTACAATAACCCCCACCACCAAGTAAATACAAAAAACAGAAAACACTGGAAAATCTCAGCAGGTCTGACAGCATCTGTGGAGAGAGAATAGAGCCAACGTTTAGAGTCTGGATGATCCGCGAAGGGTTTTCTGTTTTTTGTTTCAGATTTCAGCATCCGCAGTATTTTGCTTTTAATCAAGTAAATACATGTACACACACATCAGCACACACTCGCACGTCAGCACACACATGCATAGGCACTCACTCATCTACACACTATTTATTTTGTTTATTAGTCACAAGTAGCTTAAATTAGCACTGCAATGAAGTTACTGTGAAAATCCCCGAGTCGCCACACTCCAGTGCCTGTCCGGGTACACTGAGGGAGAATTTAGCATGGCCAATGCACTTAACCAGCATGTCTTTCGGACTGAGGGAGGAAACCGGAGCACCCGGAGGAAACCCACGCAGACCATAGAACAATAGAACATTACAGCACAGAAACAGGCCTTTTGGCCCTTCTTGGCTGTGCTGAACCATTTTTCTGCCTCGTCCCACTGACCTGCACCTGGACCATATCCCTCCACACCCCTCTCATCCATGTACCTGTCCAAGTTTTTCTTAAATGTTAAAAGTGAGCCCGCATTCACCACTTCATCTGGCAGCTCATTCCACACTCCCACCACTCTCTGTGTGAAGAAGCCCCCCCTAATATTCCCTTTAAACTTTTCCCCCTTCACCCTTAACCCATGGCCTCTAGTTTTTTTTCTCCCCAAGCCTCAGTGGAAAAAGCCTGCTTGCATTCACTCTATCTATACCCATCATAATTTTATACACCTCTATCAAATCTCCCTTCATTCTTCTACGCTCCAGGGAATAAAGTCCTAACCTATTCAATCTTTCTCTGTAACTCAGTTTCTCAAGTCCCGGCAACATCCTTGTAAACCTTCTCTGCACTCTTTCAACCTTATTAATATCCTTCCTGTAATTAGGTGACCAAAACTGCACACAATACTCTAAATTTGGCCTCACCAATGTCTTATACAACCTCACCATAACATTCCAACTCTTACACTCAATACTTTGATTTATAAAGGCCAATGTACCAAAAGCACTCTTTACGACCCTATCTACCTGTGACGCCACATTTAGGGAATTATGTATCTGTATTCCCAGATCCCTCTGTTCTACTGCACTCTTCAGTGTCCTACCATTTACCTTGTATGTTCTACCTTGGTTTGTCCTTCCAAAGTGCAATACCTCACACTTGTCTGCATTAAACTGCATCTGCCATTTTTCAGCCCATTTTTCTAGCTGGTCTAAATCCCTCTGCAAGCTTTGAAAACCTTCCTCACTGTCCACTACACCTCCAATCTTTGTATCATCAGCAAATTTGCTGATCCAATTTACCACATTATCATCCAGATCATTGATATAGATGACAAACAACAATGGACTCAGCACTGATCCCTGTGGCACACCACGAGTAAGAGTAACTCTTACTGTGTTCACCCCAGTCCAACACTGGCATCTCCACATCATGCACACCACTAGTCACAGGCCTCCACTCAGAGAAGCAATCCTCCACTACCACTCTCTGGCTTCTTCCATTGACACATTTCCACTCCATCTGACGAAGGAGCAGCGCTCCGAAAGCTTATGGTATTTGCTACCAAATAAACCTGTTGGACTTTAACCTGGTGTTGTGAGACTTCTTACTACCTTCTTCCATTGAGCCAATGTCTAATCCAATTTACTACCTCTCCATGTATACCTAGCGACTGAACCTTCCTAACTAACCTCCCATGAGGGACCTTGTCAAAGGCCTTACTGAAGTCCATGTAGACAACATCCACTGCCTTCCCTTCATCCACTTTCCTGGTAACTTCCTCGAAAAACTCTAATAGATTGGTTAAACATGACCTACCACGCACAAAGCCATGTTGACTCTCCCTAATAAGTCCCTGTCTATCCAAATATTTGTAGATCCTATCTCTTAGTACTCCTTCCTATAATTTACCCACTACTGACGTCAAACTTACCGGCCTATAATTTCCCGCATTACTTTTTGAGCCTTTTTTGAACAACGGAACAACATGAGCTATCCTCCAATCTTCCGGCACCTCACCCGTGGATACCGACATTTTAAATATATCTGCCAGGGCCCCTGAAATTTCAACACTAGTCTCCTTCAAGGTCCGAGGGAATACCCTGTCCGATCCCGGGGATTTATCTACTCTGATTTGCCTCAAGACAGCAAGCACCTCCTCCCCTTTAATCTGTATAGGTTCCATGACCTCCCTACTTGTTTGCCTTATTTCTATAGACTCCATGCCAGTTTCCTTAGTAAATACGGATGCAAAAAACCCATTTAATATCTCCCCCATTTCTTTTGGTTCCATACATAGCCGACCACTCTGATCTTCAAGAGGACCAATTTTATCCCTTACTATCCTTTTGCTCTTAATATACCTGTAGAAGCTCTTAGGATTGTACTTCACCTTGACTGCCAAAGCAACCTCATGTCTTCTTTTAGCCGTCCTGATTTCTTTCTTAAGTAGTTTCTTGCACTTTTTATACTCCTCAAGCATCTTATTTGCTCCCTGTTGCCTATACATGTCATACATCTCTCTCTTCTTCTTTATCAGAGTTCCAATATCCCTCGAGAACCAAGGTTCATAAGAACATAAGAAATAGGAGCAGGAGTAGGCCATCTGGCCCTTCGAGCCTGCCCCGCCATTCAACAAGATCATGGCTGATCTGAAGCGAATCAGTTCCACTTACCCGCCTGTTCCCCATATCCCCTAATTCTCTTATCGATCAGAAAACTATCTACCCATGATTTAAACATATTCAACGAGGAAGCCTCCACCACTTCAATGGGCAAAGAGTTCCAGAGATTCACTACCCTCTGAGAGAAGAAGTTCCCCCTCAACTCTGTTCTGAACCGGCCCCCCCTTATTTTGAGGCTGTGCCCTCTAGTTCTGGTTTCCCTTCTAAGTGGAAAGAATCTCTCCACCTCTACCCTATCCAGCTCCTTCATTATCTTATATGTCTCTATAAGATCACCCCTCATCCTTCTAAACTCCAACGAGTACAGACCCAATCTGTTTGATCTCTCCTCATAAGCTACACCCCTCATCTCCGGTATCAACCTGGTGAACCTTCTCTGCACTCCCACCAAGGCCAATATATCCTTTTGCAAATAAGGGGATCAAAACTGCACACAGTACTCCAGTTGTGGCCTCACCAGTGCCTTGTACAGTTGCAGCAAGACCGCCCTGCTTTTATATTCTATCCCCCTCGCAATAAAGGCCAACATTTCATTCGCCTTCTTGATCACCTGCTGCACCTGCAGACTGAGTTTTTGCGATTCGTGCACAAGGACCCCCAGGTCCCTCTGCACAGTCGCACGATGTAATTTTTCTCCATTTAAATAATATTCCAATTTACTATTATTTCTTCCAAAGTGGATAACCTCACATTTGCTAACGTTATATTCCATCTGCCAGATCCTCGCCCACTCGCTCAGCCTATCCAAATCTCTCTGCAGACTTTCCGCGTCCTCCACGCAATTCGCTTTCCCACTCACCTTCGTGTCATCAGCAAACTTGAATACCCTAGATTCAGTCCCCTCCTCCAGATCATCTATGTAAATGGTAAACAATTGAGGCCCCAGCACCGATCCCTGCGGCACGCCACTGGTCACCAACTGCCAACCAGAAAAGCACCCATTTATCCCAACTCTCTGCTTCCTGTTAGATAGCCAATCCCCAATCCACGCCAACACCTTACCCCTAACTCCGTGTATCCCAATCTTCTGCAGCAACCTTTTGTGAGGCACCTTATCGAACGCCTTCTGGAAATCTAAAAACACCACATCCACCGGTTCCCCTCTGTCAACCGCACTAGTGACATCTTCATAAAAGTCCAGTAGATTCATCAAACACGACTTTCCCTTCATGAATCCATGCTGCGTCTGCTTGATCGAAACATTCTTATTCAGGTGCTCTGTTATTTCCTCTTTAATAATGGACTCTAGCATCTTCCCAACTACGGACGTTAAGCTAACCGGCCTGTAGTTACCTGCCTTTTGTCTACTTCCTTTTTTAAACAGCGGCGTAACAGTAGCTGTTTTCCAGTCAGCCGGCACTACCCCAGAGTCCAGTGAATTTTGATAAATTACTACTAACGCATCTGCTATTACCTCAGCCATTTCTTTCAGTACCCTGGGATGCATTCCATCCGGGCCCGGGGACTTGTCTACCTTCAGTCCTATTAGTCTACCAAGCACCACCTCCTTAGTAACAGTAATTGTATTAAGGACCTCCCCTCCCACCAACTCTCGATCTCTAATATTCGGCAAACTATTTGTGTCTTCCACCGTGAAGACCGACACAAAGAACTTATTTAAAGTCTCAGCCATTTCCTCGTTTTCCACTATTAAATCCCCCCTCTCATCTTCCAAGGGTCCAACATTCACTCTAGCCACTCTATTCCTTTTTATATACTTGTAAAAACTTTTACTATCATTTTTAATATTTTGAGCTAGTTTAGTTTCATAATCTATCTTTCCTTTCTTAATCGCTTTCTTAGTCGTTCTTTGTTTTTCTTTAAAGCTTTCCCAATCCACTAATTCTCCACTATTTTTGGCCACTCTGTATGCATCTGATTTTATTTTAATACTCTCCTTTATTTCCTTCGTTATCCACGTCCGGTTATCCTTTTTCTTACAGTCCTTCTTTATCACCGGAATATATTTTTGCTGAGTACTTTAAAAAATCTCCTTAAAAATCCTCCACTGTTCCTCAGCTGTCCTACCTACCAGTCTGCTCACCCAGTCTACATTAGCCAATTCCACCCTCATCCTATCGCACTCCCCTCTGTTCAAGCACAGGACACTGGTTTGGGACCCTACTTTCTCACCCTCCATCTGTATCAGAAATTCCACCATATTATGATCACTCATCCCAAGAGGATCCTTCACAAGAAGATCCTTAATCCTACCTGTCTCATTGCACAGAACCAGATCCAAGATAGCTCGCTCTCTCGTAGGTTCTGTAACATACTGTTCAATGAAACAATCCCGACAGCATTCCAAGAACTCTTCCTCAAGCCCTCCATGTCCAATTTGAGTCGACCAATCAATATGTAGGTTAAAATCCCCCATGATTATTGCCGTTCCACTTTTGCACGCATCCATTATTTGCTTGTTTATAGCCCTCCCCACCTTATTTGGGGGCCTATAGACCACGCCTACCAGTGTCTTTCTCCCCCTACTATTCCTTATCTCCACCCACAACGATTCCACGTTTTGCTCCTTAGAGCCTATGTCGTCTTTCACTACCGTCCTGATATTATCCTTTATTAACAAAGCTACCCCACCTCCTTTTTCTACCTGTCTATCCTTCCTAAATGCCTGATAACCCTGTATATTCAGTTCCCAGTCCCGGTCACCCTGCAACCACGTTTCTGTGATGGACACTAGATCATATTCATTTGTATGGATTTGTGCCATCAACTCATTTACTTTGTTTCTTATTGGTTCCTTATTCTTATTCACTTTGCCTTTAATCCTGACAGGAACATACAAACTCTGCACTCTCAAAATTTCTCCTTTGAAGGCCTCCCACTTACCAATCACATCCTTGGCAGAGAACAGCCTGTCCCAATCCACACTTTTTAGATCCTTTCTCATTTCTTCCAATTTGGCCTTTTTCCAGTTTAGAACCTCAACCCGAGGACCAGATCTATCTTTATCCTTGATCAAGTTGAAACTAATGGCGTTATGATCACTGGAACCAAAGTGTTCCCCTACACACACTTCCGTCACTTGTCCTAACTCATTTCCTAATAGGAGATCTAATATTGCATCCTCTCTAGTTGGTACATCTATATATTGATTTGGAAAATTTTCCTGAACACATTTTACAAACTCTAACCCGTCTAGACCTTTAACAGTATGGGAGTCCCAATCTATATGTGGAAAAAACATGGGGAGAACGCGCAGACTCCGCACAGACAGTGACCCAAGCCACTATGGTGGACATATAGACAACCAGGTTTTACATGTATGGCTAAAAATGAAGCCATTCTTAAAACCCAGAGGTTATGGTGTAAACACTCAGAACGACTGGTGTGTATCATGGCCGTCACCGTACTTTGAAACAATCTGATAGACAATAACTCAGGTGGTGTGATTTCAGATGTTCTCGCACTTGAAAGGCTCATAAGTGGTGCTCTGTGGAGATAAAGAGCACCAACTGACCTAGTCTGTTTAAAATAGCAAGGCACACAGCTTCCCAGCCCGTCACCATGGGATTTGTGGTGACTGTAATGAAGTCCTGCTGTGGTGATGATTCACTTGCATTTGTAAAGTGTCAATACAGGCAAATAGAAGGAATAATGGAGAGTAGCACACGTCATCTACAGACATTGAGAATTGTCCCAACATAAATACCTCAAAACAAACTGGTGATGTTCTCCTCCAATGAACTGCAACAATCTTTGATTCAAATCAATGTGAACATTATTTTCCTGTATTTAATAAAAACTCTTTTCTTTGTCAGCTCTGCTGCAGCTGACTGTTACTCGGTTTAATCATCCTAATTTCATTGCAGCAACTTGTATTTGTAAAGCTGCATTAACACAGTAGGTCCCCAGCTACAGGAGTACATTCAGACACAACTTGGCACATTGGCACAGGTGAGTAAAAGCTGGGCTAAGTGGGCAGGTTTTAGGAATGTTTCAATGGGGGAGAGGGAAAGATGGAGAGATTTCGGGAGCAAATTCCAGAATTTGGGGTCCAGACAGCTAAAGGCACAGCCTCCAATGGTGGGCTGAAGGAGTTCAGGGATGAACACACCTCTGTGCATCTTCTGGCTTGATCTTGTTTGTCATTTCTCTGCTTCGTTTCTCTCCAATTTTCCCACCTTTCCTCCCCTCTTGCGCCTTTTCCCAGTCTCCCGCCGTTTCTCACTCCCGGGCTTCTGCAAACTTTTCAAATGTCCTGATTATAGCGGCAGACCATCATACCTAAGCCCAAGTGGCCAAAGCATTGTGCAAAGTGTTGGGAATCATAGAATCCCTACAGTGCACAAAGAGGTCATTCAGCCCATCAACTCTCAACATAGCATCTAACTCAGGCCCACCCACTCCCTCCCCATCCCTGTAACCCCAGTGATTTACCCCGCTAATCCCACTAAACTACACATTTTGGGACACTAACGGGACAATTTAGCTTGGCCAATCCCCCCCTAACCCGCACATCTTTGGATTGTGGGAGGAAACTGGAGCACCCGGAGGAAACCCATGCAGACACGGGGAGAACGTGCAGACTCTGCATATACAGTCACCCAAGGCTGGAATCAAACCCGGATCCCTGGTGCTGTGAGGCAGCAGTGCTAGCCACAATGCCACCTGAATGCAGGGAATGGGGACCAGGAGAAATGGGACAAGATTCCAGAAAGAGCCACATAAGGAAATATTGGGACAGTTGACTGAAAGCTGATCAAAGCTGTAAGTTACAAGGAGCATTTAAAGGAGGAATGAGACAGGGGAGAGGTTGGGGAAGGACATTTCAGAGCTTAGGCCCTGGCAACTGAAGTCAAAGTGGCCAATAGTAGAGTGATTATATTTGCAGATGCACAAGAGGCCACATTCAGAGGAACACGGAGATCTCGAAGGTTTGTAGGACCAGAAGAGGTTACAGAATAGGGACAAGCTGTAGAGGGATTTATAAAATCCTAGCTGTTCCATTGAGGCTGTCCCTTTTAGTCACAATGCACTTAAGAACCATGACTTTCTCTGCTCCTCGCCCACTAATACCCATGTCATCAGCAACAAGCAAAACAAATCTTTTTAACACTAGGCCAATTCAGGGAAAAATAATTGCACGATTCCCCTTTGATGCTTTGAAGACAAACAATACATGTCTCCACAGAGATAACAGTTACTACAAGGGACATTACCCGATATCCCACCTTTTTGAGTTTATCAGCCTCCTTCAGGAACTTGAGCAATTCCCTTTTCAATATTTCCACCTCTTCCACACTGACTGCACAAGCTATCAAGTGATTCCAGAGGTCTGTGACCCTGTGAAAAGAGACATTTCCTGATGTCAAACTTCATTCCATCTTACATAACCTATCTGCATATTTCCTCACCAATTCGAGACTATTGAATTCAAAAAAGGCAGACATTGGTCGACTATCTCGCTATTCAGGATGATGTTTACTTGGTTGTGAGTATCTGCCATGGGTGCCTGAACTGGCCAATTCTCGACACACAGATCTTTGTGGACATGGAACAGAATATTCCTGAGCTAGTACGATCTGCAATGCAGGATTTGTTTCCTTTCCATCTCTCTCAATGCTCTGCCTCATCATTTAGACATTATGACTCACAACATGACTCAGTTTGATCGAAACATGGAATCCTTATAGTGCAAAAAGAGGCCATTCGGCACATCAGGTCCGCACTGACTCTCCGAAAGAGCATCCCACCCAGGCCCTACCCTCCACCCTACCCCGTACCTCCGTGCATTTCCCATGGCCAATCCACCTAACCTCCATATCGTTGGACTGTGGGAGGAAACCCACGCAGGCATGGGGAGAATGTGCAAGCTCCACACAGACAGTGACCCAAGGCTGGACTCGAACCGGGGTCCCTGGTGCTGTGGGGCAGCAGTGCTAAATGGACAAGTTGTAGCCATTGTAGTCAGTTGTGACCCATAATCCAGGGTGGCATGATGGGACAGTGGTTAGCACTGCTGCCTCACAGTGCCAGGGATTCCTGGCTTAGGTCACTGTCTATGTGGAGTTTGCACATTCTCCCCGTGTCTGCGTGGGTTTCCTCCGAGTGCTCCGGTTTCCTCCCACAGTCCAAAAGACATGCTGGTTAGGTGCATTAGCCATATAAAATCTCCTTCAGTATGCCCGAACAGGCGCCGGAGTGTGGTGACTCGAGGATTTTCACAGTAACTTCATTGCAGTGTTAATGTCAGCCTACTTGTGTCTAATAAACAAACTTTATTTTGAACTTCTGATAGCATGCTTCTCCTTGTTACTAATATGAATGCTGCTGTGTTTCAAGCAGAACTTCAGAATGTCTTTGAAGTGTTTTCTTTATCCTCCCGAGAACATTGGCCATGGGAAAAGCAGGGCCCAACAGGAGGAGTGCTGCTTGGTCATTGGGTCACAGTATCAAGGCCATCATTTGTGCTGTCGGTCTGTACCTACCAGGAACTGGAATGAAAACAATCCCAACTCCCTCCAGCCTTGTAGCTGACAGCAGGAAATAATCACAGTCTGAGCTAGACTCACACCCAGATACCAGGCATGTGACTCCACACCATCACCCAAACTGTCCTTCCCATTCAACTCTTTCCCTGAACCTTCCAATCTCATGCCTACAGGCACTCGGAATCATTCACACATCAGCATTTGTTCACAATCTCTCACATCCTCCTTCACTCATTTGCCTTGTGAGAGCTGCACACTTGCATTCTTCTCCCTATCTCTCCCAGTCAGCAGCCTCTCTCTCTCTCTCTCTTTCTCTAATCGTTTATTCCCACACTGAACCAATGTCATGTTTACTGAGGCTCTTCTCACAAATCTCCCGGACTCATACCTTCAGGTTTGTTGTTTCCACACTTTGATTTGTTTTGTAAAATTTGCTCTTTTTTAACCTCCTCCCATTCCATAAGAAATAGGAGCCATTCAGTCCATCGAGACTATTCTGCCATTCAATTAGATCATGACTGATCTGATGTGATAATCCTCAACTCCACTTTCCTGCCTTATCCCCATAACCCTGACTGATTAAAAATCTGTCCATATCTCCTTTCTTCCACATTAATTCACTGCCTCTCCTCTCACACATTCTCACTTTGACTGACATTTGAAAACAGCAGCAGTGGGGGCAGCACGGGGGCACAGTGGTTAGCACTGCTGCCTCACAGCACCAGGGACCCAGTTCGATTCCCGGGTTGGGTCACTGTCTGTGTGGAGTTTGCACATTCTCCCCGTGTCTGCGTGGGTTTCCTCCGGTTGCCTCCCACAGTCCGCGAGACATGCAGGTTAGTTGCATTGGCCATGCTAAATTTTCCTGCTGTGTACCTGAACAGGCGCCGGAGTGTGGCGACTGGGGGATTTTCACAGTAACTTCATTGCAGTGTTAATGTAAGCCGACTTGTGACACTATTAAATAAACTTAGAGTTAAAACTAGTTATCCTTCTATCTAAACAACCCCAAACCTGCCAAAACCCAGCCAGCTATCTACTGTCAATGAGAAGTAGTTGAAAGGGTTAATTCCTCCCCCACTCGGACTGCTGTCTCCCGTTTCTTTGTGAATACAAGTGGGAAGTGTGGGTGAAAGGGTTTGTTCCTGCCCCAGAGATCAGGCTGACTGCGTCTCACTGTAAATATGTGGAGGTGGCTGAAAGGTTAATGTGATAGAGATACAAATTGTGTATGAAATGTCTATAAATAGCTCTGTGGTGGCTTTGGGACCTGCACGGGGATCTTGAATTTCACATCATGTTGTATTCAGCTGTGCAGAGAAAGTTGGTGATACCCAGCAAAAAGAATCCAGGCAAAATAGGCTTTGTTGAAAGAGAAAATATCCATTGGAAAGAGTCCATTGTGCCAGACTCGGAGGCTTACCTCAGCGTTTTGTACAGCAAACTCTAAAATTAAACACTGGTTGCATAAATTTAGACGAGGTAATTCTTCCAAAGCTGCAGCAGAAAATGACCCAAAGCCACAAACTAACACCAGCATCACAACACGAGCTGCTTATATTACCTTTCAAATCAGACAATGCTTAACAGAAACCGAGGACAGAGTCCTGGTTATGGGTTGGGATTTGATCTGATCTGTTGGTTATTTCAGCTTTCTTTAGAACAAAGAACAAAGAACAGTACAGCACAGGAAACAGGCCCTTCGGCCCTCCAAGCCTGTGCCGCTCCTTGGTCCAACTAGACAAATCGTTTGTATCCCTCCATTCCCAGGCTGTTCGTGTGACTATCCAGGTAAGTCTTAAACGATGTCAGCGTGTCTGCCTCCACCACCCTACTTGGCAGCGCATTCCAGGCCCCCACCACCCGCTGTGTAAAAAACATCCCTCTAATATCTGAGTTATACTTCGCCCCTCTCACCTTGAGCCCATGACCCCGCGTGATCATCACTTCTGATCTGGGAAAAAGCTTCCCACCGTTCACCCTATCTATCCCCTTCATAATCTTGTACACCTCTATTAGATCTCCCCCTCATTCTCCGTCTTTCCAGGGAGAACAACCCCAGATTACTCAATCTCTCCTCATAGCTAAGACCCTCCATACAGGCAACATCCTGGTAAACCTTCTCTGCACTCTCTCTAACGCCTCCACGTCCTTCTGGTAGTGCGGCGACCAGAACTGGATGCAGTACTCCAAATGTGGCCTAACCAGCGTTCTATACAGCTGCAACATCAGACTCCAGCTTTTATACTCTATACCCCGTCCTATAAAGGCAAGCATACCATATGCCTTCTTCACCACCTTCTCCATCTGTGTTGCCACCTTCAAGGATTTGTGGACTTGCACACCTAGGTCCCTCTGTGTTTCTTTACTCTTGATGGCTCTGCCATTTATTGTATAACTCCTCCCTACATTATTTCTTCCAAAATGCATCACTTCGCATTTATCTGGATTAAATTCCATCTGCCACCTCTCCGCCCAATTTTCCAGCCTATCTATATCCTGCTGTATTGCCCGACAATGCTCATCGCTATCCGCAAGTCCAGCCATCTTCGTGTCATCCGCAAACTTGCTGATAACACCAGTTACACCTTGTTCCAAATCATTTATATATATCACAAATAGCAGAGGTCCCAGTACAGAGCCCTGCGGAACACCACTGTTCACAGACCTCCAGACGGAAAAAGACCTTTCGACCGCTACCCTCTGTCTCCTGTGGCAAAGCCAGTTCTCCACCCATCTAGCCACTTCTCCTTGTATCCCATGAGCCTTAACCTTCTTAACCAACCTGCCATGTGGGACTTTGTCAAATGCCTTACTGAAATCCATATAGACGACATCCACGGCCCTTCCTTCGTCAACTGTTTTTGTCACTTCCTCAAAAAACTCCACCAAATTGTTAAGGCACGACCTCCCTCTTACAAAACCATGCTGTCTGTCACTAATGAGATTGTTCCATTCTAAATGCACATACATCCTGTCTCTAAGAATCCTCTCCAACAACTTCCCTACCACGGACGTCAAGCTCACTGGCCTATAATTTCCCGGGTTATCCCTGCTACCCTTCTTGAACAACGGGACCACATTCGCTATCCTCCAATCCTCAGGGACCTCACCTGTGTCCAAAGAAGTGACAAAGATTTCCATCAGAGGCCCAGCAATTTAATCTCTCGACTCCCTGAGCAGTCTAGGATAGATGCCATCAGGCCCTGGGGCTTTGTCAGTTTTAATGTTCCCTAAAAAACCTAACACTTCCTCCCTTGTAATGGAGATTTTCTCTAACGGGTCAACACCTCCCTCCGAGACACTCCTGGTTCACACGTCCCTCTCCTTCGTGAATACCGATGCAAAGTATTCATTTTGGATCTCCCCTATTCCCTTGGGTTCTAAGCATAATTCCCCTCCTTTGTCCCTGAGAGGTCCGATTTTCTCGCTGACAACTCTTTTGTTCCTAATGTATGAATAGAATGCCTTAGGATTCCCCTTAATCCTGCCTGCCAAGAACATCTCGTGACCTCTTTTTGCCCTTCTAACTCCCCGTTTGAGTTCTTTACCCTTCTTTACTCTTCTTTTCAGACTTGTTTTGTGTTTTTTGGTTAGTTTTGTGCCCAGTAATATGAAGGGATGAGGAATCTCTTCTGAATTTACACTCCCAGGATCAGACAGTCAGGAAAAAAAGTATCGTTTAAATATAGAGTGAAAATTCCTCTGTGGACCCCAGTAATGGGTTTGATTTATAAGTTGACAAGTCTAACCCTCCTGGCTGTTTTGCACTCTGAATCCCCACCAAATGAAATCTGTGACTGACTTACCTGTTCAGGTAAAAGCAAAATGCTGCAGATGCTGGAATCTGAAACAAAAACAGAAAATGCTGGAAAACCTCAGCAGGGCCAACAGCATCTGTGGGGAGAGAATAGAGACAACGTTTCGAGTCTGGATGACCCTTCATCAGAGCTCTGGACGAAGGGTCATCCCCGGATGAAGAGTCATCCTGACTCGAAACGTTGGCTCTATTCTCTCCCCACAGATGCTGTCAGACCTGCTGAGATTTTCCAGCATTTTCTTTCTTTTTGTTACCTGTTCAGGACCTTGGAAAAGAGTTGCTCTTAAATTGTGGGGGTTTAAAACAAAGTGTATTCACACAAAGCATTGAGCTGAAAGGTGGTTACAATGTTAAGCATTGTGCTCAGGGCATGGGAATGGGATTGGAACACACAACTTTCTGACTCAGTTACCTCTGAGCTACAGCTAACACCCACACCGCAGCAGAGCCCCAGTGAGTACAGGGATATTTCAATACTTCAGATGTAGTGTTGTTGCTCCTATTAAATCAGCACCATTTTTAACATAGAACCATTGTGTTTTCTTGCAATGGGAAGACCTGAACTCACCCAAAATGGAGATTTTGATTCAATATATGAAGCTGACAGTGGAATAATCTCTGATATTTCTAGAACAAGCAAAGATCAGAACCACAATGAAGAAAGCTATGCATTTGGCACATGTAGTCTGCTGGTTTGATTTGTTGGCTGTTCTGATGGCCCAGTGGAATTTTCTACAGCAATGTGTCATCTAAACAGATCATCAGGTCAGAATTGTTGTTCAAATGAACCCAGATGCCGTGCGGAATTGGAATTCAAGTTGTTGCCTGAAGTAGGATAAGCACTGCCAGCATCTCCCTGCGCTTTCACAGAGCTCCTGGTGTGAACATGCCAAGGAAGCCATTTCCTCAATTCAGAGTAAACCGTGATGGGTAATGGCCTCTAGAGCAGGACAGCAGAAAGTTAATTGTTAATTAATAGTTTAGTGTTTAAAACCTTTAACGAGTGCAGGTGGAAGGAAAAACTGATGGAGCTGAGGGAAAAAAAACAAATGAGTGTAACATTTTGTGGCCAGCGGTCTTGGGCTCTATGTCCCATCCATAGTGCTGCCAGATACTTTACTAGCTTCTTTTCAGTATACCATCTCCTGTACTGATACAAGAAATAAATTATCCCTTAAATTCAATGGGGAATTCAGGAGAAACGCTTTTACCAAAGAATGTGGAACCCGTTACTGGAAAGGGTGGTTGAGACAAAGGGACATCGTGGCCATTGGGTTGCATTTAAGCTTCATTTTCATATGAAGCAATTTTTTAAAGCAGCATCTCGGCCCTTTGGCTAAGATGCAAATGAGATCAAGCCTTGGGGGCGGAGACATCTGCCCACTCCAATCAGCTTGGCTCATGTAGATCAGGCCCAAGGCAGGGTTAAGGGTCGCACACCCTGTCTTGTCAACTTGGATCGGAAATGTCTCAACTTGTTGAGACTCTGAATCGGACTTGATTTGATTGAATTGGAAAAGTATAAAAAAAAGAGGAAGCTAGATAAACACACAAAGGTAAAAGAAATGTAAGGAAATGCTGATAGGATTAGATGAAGAGGAGTGGGAGAAGGTTTGTTTTGGGCCTGTTTCTGAATTGTAGACTGAATATAGTTTTATGTAAGTTGAATTTAACGTACCCAGCACTGAATCTGGTTACCAGATGCCAGAAATGATGGCACCGCGTTGTGTGTGTGAAGTCCAAAAGACACCACTTTGGCAGCCATCAAACCGGGTGGGTGTGGGGGGAGGGGTGGCGGGGTGGGTGGGGGGAATGTGGGGTTTGGATACCCTTGCCTTCACATTATTCCCTCCTTTTACTTCATCATTTTCTGACACTTTACCTGCCTCATGTATGCTGCCTTGCCAAAGGTTCCCAAATATTTTAAATTCATTTTGTCACTTTACAAAGGTTGGCACTGTGCTTCTCCCCATTAGAAGTTGCTTATCTTTAAACGCCCACCTGTTTTAAAATTTAACCTGATGGCCAGATTAAACCTCCACATTAGACTTACTCCTTACACCAAACTGAAAACTGCAGAAAGCTGTTACGAATAATTGTTCAGTCGTGTTGACCCAGCAAAATTGTAAAGACTAAAGATCATGAAAAGCTTTGAATCAACATCAAAGAAGAGAAATTGAAAGTTATAATTTGGATAGATATATATATTCAGATGTGACAGTCAGCGGAACTAGGGGGAGGCGATAGAATTTATATTCCTGATGTGTGGTTGTAAGTTGCTCTTCTAGAGGAACTCCATTGCAGACACTACATTGCTCGTGGGTGAATGCATTTAGATGGCAAACGCCTTACAAATAGATTACAATTTAATTAGATAACCACTTAACTCAAATATCTACTTTGTACTCTGAGGAACAATTAAAGACAAAACGGGTGTCAGAATCAAGTTAAAGAGGCTTCATAATCAGGTGATTGGGAGTTAAAAGCACTTCATTGGCTGTTCTAAGATTTGGGATGTGCTGTGGTTATGAAAGGTTTTATATAAATACCAGTCTCCCTCGTCCTTTTAAAAAGGTGTCGCAACCAAGTGATGAGATGTGTTTGACACTTTGCTTTACACTATGACAAGAGACCAGCTTTGTGTGTAGTTCCTGCAGATGATTGACAGCTTTATTCAATGGGGAAGAATATCTATTTGATTTCATATTGTTATAGTACCGAAAGAGGCCATTTGGCTAATTGTGTCTGTGCTGGCAGTCTGCAAGATCAACTTAGCCAGTCCCACTTCCCCAAATTTCAATTTGTACTTAGGAGAAGAAAGGAACAATGGAGGTTACGTTTATCTTGGCTGCAAGTGCTAAGTGGGTGATCCGCCATCTGTTTTACACGTCACAAGTAAGGCTTACATTAACACTGCAATGAAGTTACTGTGAAATTCTCCTCGTCGCCACACGCCAGCACCGGTTTTGGGTCAATGCACCTAACCAGCACGCCTTTCAGACTGTGGGAGGAAACCAGAGCACCCGGAGGAAACCCACGCAGATACGGGGAGAACATGCAAACTCCACACAGACAGTGACCCAAGCTGGGAATCGAACCCGGGTTCCTACTGCTGTGAGGCAGCAGTGCTAACCACTGCGCCACCGTGCTGCCCATGTTCTGTCTACCTGCTGTTCACTGTGAGTGGGTAGCTTGTTGCACTGCAAAACCCCTTTAAGATTGACAGGTATGTACACCTTAAAGGGAATGTTGTCCCTGTACATGGTTTGTTTATTTCCTGTATGGTCGCTCTCCTGCACAGCTCAGAGGGAGCATTGCAACCAACTTTTTTCATTGATGTCAATAAATAATCAAGGTATTGCTAGAAAAATAATGCACGTTCCATCTCTGCATTCTCTATAGTGTAACAGGAATCAATTGCATGATAATAGCTCTGACAATAATTACTAAGGCTCTTTCACTCATCAACTTCTTGCCATTTTGGCTGATCTCATTGAATCGCAAATTCCCCTCCAAATCACGCATCATCCTGACTGTCTCGCCGTTCCATCACTGTCACTGGGTCAAACCCGAGACCTCCTTCCTAATAGCACTGTGGGTGTCCCTACAGCACACAGGGGCGGCACGGTGGCACCGTGGTTAGCACTGCTGCCTCACAGCTCCAGGGACCTGGGTTCGATTCCTGGCTTGGGTCACTGTCTGTGTGGAGTTTGCACATTCTCCTCGTGTCTGCGTGGGTTTCCTCCGGGTGCTCCGGTTTCCTCCCACAGTCCAAAGATGTGCGGGTTAGGTTGATTGGCCATGCTAAAATTGCCCCTTAGTGTCCTGAGATGTGTAGGTTAGAGGGAGTAGCGGGTAAATATGTAGGGATATGAGGATAGGGCCTGGGTGGCATTGTGGTCGGTGCAGACTCGATGGGCCAAATGGCCTCTTTCTGCACTGTAGGGTTTCTATGATTCTATGAGACTGCAGCCATTCAAGAAGGCAGCTCACCACCACCTTCACCAGAGTGATTAGGGATTGGCTGCAGGTGCTAGCTTTGCCACCAACACTCATTTCACAAACAAATAATTGTTTTTTTTATCCAATCTTTCCATTTTTTAAAAGGCAATGAAGGCATTAAATTTGGGGAAAGAACAGAAATGGATTAAATGATGAGGAAGATAGAAGTTAATGGCAATAAACTTTTCATTTATATAGCACCTTTCATGACTTCAAGGTGCCCCAGAGCAATTTACAGCTACTGATGTATTTTTGAGATCTAAGCCACTATTGTAATGCTCTGTTGGAGACTCGGTGCAGACTCGATGGGCCGAGTGGCCTCTTTCTGCACTGTGGGGATTCTTCAGTGAGTCCCATTCCCAACATTTTCCTCATTATCCTGCAAAGTTTCCCTTTTACGTAGATATATATATATATCTCAACTTCCCTTTTGAAAATTACCATTGAACGACCTCTGCCCCCTTTCAGGCCATGCATTCCAGATCAGAACAACCCTCTGAATAAAATAAGTATCCTCATCTTCCACCTTTTCTTTAACCAATTACCTTAAATTTGCATCCTCTGGTTACTGACTCCCTGCTAACCCTCTCTCTACTTATAAAGTCCCAAATGAGATGTCCCAAATTCTCCGTACGCCAACCAGTCATTATAAATGGGACAGCTCATTTGTGCACAGCAAGCTCCCATAAAAAGCAGTGTGATAATGACCAGATAATTTGTTTTTACAATGTTGATTAAGGGATAAATATTTGGTGGCTTTAAGCCAAAGGAGGTCTTGTGGTGCAGTGGGTAACGTCCCTGCCTCTGAGCCGGAAACTTTGGGTTTGAGTCGCTCCTCAGGACTTGATGACCAAGGAAGGTGTGTTTATAATGCGGCCAAACAGGTTGAGTATCACTTCCGACATGCCAATCGCCAGCGGGAAGAGTGGGAGAGATTCCTGGTCAGCCATGTGATGGAAAGAATGTTGTCTCCACCATCACTATCTGTAGATTCAGGCTACAACATGCATGTGAAAAATACATGTAGCCACAGCAACTTGGATTCCATGAATGATCTGTAACACACTACAAGGCAAAAAAAATTGGACTGTTAGAGAGCCTTCAATACAGGCTGCGGCCAATCCCAATAATGTCACTGAAAATAATGTGGCATTTTCCTTGAGCCAGTTAGATTGGACAAGTTGCTGCCCTGTACCAGGAATAAGACCATCAGATCATGAGATATAGGAGCAGAATTAGGCCATTCGGCCCATTGTGTCTGCTCTGTCATTCAATCATAGCTGATAAGTTTCTCAACCCCATTCTCCAACTTTGTCCCCATAACCCTTGATCTCCTTACCAATCAAAAACCTACCTATCTCTGTCTTAAATACACTCAATGACCTGGCCTCCACAGCCTCCTCTGTGGCAATGAATTCCACAGATTCACCACCCTCTGGCTGAAGAAATTCCTCCTCATCTCGGTTCTAAAGGGTCATCCCTTTACTTTGTTATAATATTATAATGTTTGAATGTTATAATTCAAAGAAGTATGGTCTCCCAACAAGCTAGATAAGTTTACTTTACACATTTAGTACAGAGTATTAAATAACGTGTTCATATTCAATTGTCTCTGGATTGCATTAAGGCTGTTTCTTTCTCATCCAAGGACATAACACTTCAAGCCTTTGTGCTAACCACAAACTTACAGACATTTCCCCCCAATACCTTCGTCTGGACTGTGGATAAAGATCACAATGAACTATCCCTGACCCTAACAAGCTGTTAATTAAGCACAGCCCACTCTATTTAGATACTGCTTATCCTTTGCGAGATTATATCTGCGTCCACCTTATAACTTTACAGTCAATTGTACTTTGCAGTACTGAGCAATATATTGGAGGGATGTAAAAGTTCTGCTCTTGTGGAAAGTTCCTCCTGCCTTGGAGGAAGACATGATGTGGAGATGCTGGCATTGGACTGGGGTAAACACAGTAAGAGTTTTAACAACACCAGGTTAAAGTCCAACAGGTTCATTTGGTAGCAAATACCATTAGCTTTCGGAGCGCTGCTCTTTCGTCAGATGGAGTGGAAATCTGCTCTCAAATAGGGCACAGAGACACAAAATCAAGTTACAGAATACTGATTAGAATGCAAATCTCTACAGCCAACCAGGTCTTAAAGATACAGACAATGTGAGTGGAGGGAGCATTAAGCACAGCTTAAAGAGATGTGTATTGTCTCCAGACAGGACAGCCAGTGAGATTGAATCTCACTGTATCTTTAAGACCTGGTTGGCTGTAGAGATTCGCATTCTAATCAGTATTCTGTAACTTGATTCTGGCTGTCCTGTCCTGTCCTGTCCTATCCTTATCCTTTCACCATATCCCTGCCATTTGTTTCTTCAAAGTATTCCTCCAATGCACCTTTGCAGGTTGTGGTTGAAGTTCAATCGTTAGTGAGTTCCAAGTCCTAATACAAGTTTCAAGTTGCATAAAAAAAGATTTTCTTCTTGTCACCTCTAGTTCTTCCACCAATCACCTTAAATCTGTCTTCCTCTGGAGACAGAGTAAATAAAGAGAAACTATCAAACTGTAACTTAATCCCTCGACCTTGGACCCACTCCAATTAACCTCCTTAGACCTTCTCTTGAAAGCCTTCAAGTCCTTCCTAAAGTTTGGTGCCCAAAATTACACAAACTATTCCAGCTGCGTGCTTATCTCAAGCTCTCAGATATTAGACACATCTGGATGCTCTGATTTGGGCTTTGTCCACAGATATTTCCCAATCGTCAGGTTCACGCAACGCCAATTGGATCGGTGAGTCCGAAATAAAAGCAGGAATGCGACTATTATCAACTGTAGGGTTGCCAACTCTCCAGATTTGGCCTGGAGTTTCCAGGATTCGAAGATTAATCTCCAGGACACCGCTGTGTGCATCACTGGAGAAAAATCATTGGGACATTTCAAAAAACATTGTTTTCTTTGAACATTTCTCTTCAGGAGATATAAAAATATTGAAAATGGGAAATGGGCTGACAGTCAAAGAATCATCCAATTGGGTAATGAGTCTTCTTGTTTTCAGGTTGGTGTAGGAAGGCAGTGCGTCACAAGGATGGAAGTGTTGGCTGACTAGTGGCGGGAGCAAGTCATGTGATGAAATCTCCAGTAATACATTTCATCACAGTTGGCAACTGGACAGCCTAGACTGGTGAATCAGATATGGTTTGGTATTTGCCTCTAGTTCGGATAGTCCTGAGTTAGGACTTGCATAGAATTTACAGTAAAGGAACAGTCTCTTCAACCCAAATGCTCCACTGTAGCCTCCTCCCACTCTACTTCATCTAACTCTGTCAGCACATCCCTCTATACCTTTCTCTCTAGTTCCTCTTAAATGTACCTTCACTACTCATCACCCTGTGGTAGCAAATTTCACATTACAACTGTTCTCTAGTGCAGGCAAGAACTTCCTCATGAATTCCTGATTTCATTTATTAATGACCCTTTGATGTATGACCCCTGGAGTCTCTCATAAGTAGAAACATTATTTCTGTGTTAACCTAATCAAACTATTTCATAATTTTAAAGATCTCCATTAGGTCTTCTCTTTTCTAAGTTAAGTTTATTTATTAGTGTCACAAATAGGCTTACATTAACACTGCAATGAAGTTACTGTGAAAATCCACTAGTCACCACACTCTGGTGCCTGTTCGGGTACACTAAGGGAGAATTTAGCATGGCCAGTGCACCTAACTAGCATGCTTTTCGGACTGTGGGTGGAAACCGGAGCACCCGGAGGAAACCCACGCAGACAACATGCGGACTCCACACAGACAGTGACCCAAGCTGGGAATTGAACCCGGGTCCCTGGTGCTGTAAGGCAGCAGTGCTAATCACTGTGCCACCGTGCCACCAATAGGGGAAACAACTCCAGCCTGCTCAGCCTCTCAGTTTGGATATGATATTTGCTAACTTTTGTTTGCACTTTCCCTATCCACGTTGTAATATGGAGACCAGAGTTACGCAAAGTACTCTGAGTGTGGTCTAGTGCAGATTCTACACAGGTTTCATGTGACTTCTGTATTTATAATTTCTATTCCTCTCAAAATTAACCCCAGTTTTCATCTCGAGGCCCTGGTTGAAGTGCACTGATGATTTCCATCTGTGATTCCGAGAATTGGGGCCTGCATCACACAAACATCAGAAAGAAGACTTTAGGAAGGGCACTCGGATTATTTAGCAAACATCCCCTGCGCCGAATCCGAGGCCGTGTGTGTGTGTACTTCCCTTTCCTTATTTTTGTAGTAAATCACAGCAGCTGCCAATGGCTTCAGGCTACTGTCAGCTTTCATTTCTCTTGGATTCGAAGCTACAGAAAGATGATCTTTGGAGGCAGTCAGTGATTGGCAAATACTGATGTTGCCAGGGTAAGAAATGACTCAGGTTTGTTTAATAAAAAGTCCTGTTTTCTCAGGAGGAGAGGGGGGGGGGCTACGTCAGAAATGAGAATCAGAATTAAATGCTGCAATTTATATGCATGCCTGTCTCAGTTTTGGCCCCTCTCTGATGTTAACATAATTCAGTTCGTGTCGACTCCTGGCACTGACCCAGCGATGAGTCATTCCTTTGAGATCAGAGCCTCACTGACATCATTCCCAAGAATAGAGACAGGGTAATCGAACACGCCAGTAATTTTGACTACACAACACTGCAGGACCTAACAGTGAGAAGCTACAGAAACTGTCAGGGAGGGATCTTTGTGAGACAGGGGAGGGGGGGGTGGGGTGCATGCTGGGCGATTTAAGAAACTGTCCCTTTGTCATTGTAGCAGACTGGGTAGATTAACGTGGGTCGGGTATTTTAAAATTCTTTTCTTTTTTCTCATGGTGCCTGCTGCCATACCACCCTCCCCAACTGCACCCCCCCCCCCCCCCTTCACCCCACTCCACGTACCTCATGTAAGTGACCGTTGCAAGCTATTTAGCTGTAGGAACCGTCACAGTCAAGCCTAGTCCTGTTTAAGAATCACAGAATAAGGGAATGGTTACAGCACAGAAGGCAGCCACTTGGCCCTTCACGTCCATATCAGGTGTCTGTAAGTGCTACTCAGTTAGTCCCAGTCTCCTTATAGCACCGCAACTCTTTTCTCTTCAAGTGTTTACCCAATTCTGCTTTGAAAGCCACGACTGAATTTATCCACCATGCTCTCAGGCAGGGCACGGTGGCACAGTGGTTGGCACTGCTGCCTCACAGCGCCAGGGACCCGGGTTCAATTCCAGCTTCGGGTCACTGTCTGGAGTTTGCACGGTCTCCCCATGTCTGCATGGGTTTCCTCCAGGTGCTTCAGTTTCCTCCCACGGGCCAAAGATGTGTAGGTTAGGTGGATTGGTCATGCTAAATTGCCCTTTAGTGTCCAAAGATGTGGAGGTTAGATGGATTAGCCATGGGGTTACAAGGATAGAGTTGGGGAAAAGGACCTGGGTAAGATACTCTGTCAGAGAGTCAGTTCAGACTTGATGGGCTGAATAGCCTCCTATGTTTTGTACAGTCCTGATCCTAATCACTTGCTGTGGCAGAAAGTTTTGTCCTCATGTTGTCATTGCTTCTTTTGCCTTAAACTTTCTGTCAATGAGAACAGCTTCTCCCTATCCACTCTGTTCAGTCCCCTCATCATTTTAAGCACCTCTATCAAATCCCATCCCGATCTCTTCTCTAAAGAGAAAAACCCCAGATTCCCCAATCTATCCACTTAAACCAAGCCTCTCATCCCAGGAACCATTCTCTTCAATCTTTTCTGCATCTTCTCCAATATTTGGACATTCTTCCTAAAGTGCACTGCCTAGTACTGAAGACAATACTTCAGCTTAGGCTGAAACAACGTTTTATAAAGATTCACCATCACTTCCTTGTTTTTGTCCACTCTGTATGGCTTTCTCAACCTACCCTGTCACCTTCGCTGATTTGTGTACATTTACCTCAAGGTCCCTCAGCTCCTTTTAGAACTGTATCTTTTGTTTATATATTATCTTTCCATATTCTTCCTACCAAAATGTATCACTTCACTCTACTCTGTATTAAATTTAACCTGTCACTATCTGCCCATTCCACCAGCTTGTCTATGTCCTCTTGGTGTCTTGATGTGGAGATGCCGGCGTTGGACTGGGGTAAACACAGTAAGAAGTTTAACAACACCAGGTTAAAGTCCAACTAAAGTCCAAGCCTGTCTTGATGCTCTCTCCACTCACGTTGTTTTGTTTCTTAAAGACTTGATTAGTTGTAAGTATTCGCATTCCAACCATTATTCATGTAAATTGAGTTTGTGTCTTTATATGCTCTGTTTGTGAACAGAATTCCCACTCACCTGAAGAAGGGGCTTGCAGCTCCGAAAGCTTGTGTGGCTTTTGCTACCAAATGTTGGACTTTAACCTGGTGTTGTTAAACTTCTTACTCTTGATGTCTATCATGGCACAGTGGTTAGCATTGCTGCCTCACAGTGCCAGGAACCCGGGTTCGATTCCTGGCTTGGGTTACTGTCTGTGTGGAGTTTGCACATTCTCCCCGTGTCTGAGTGGGTTTCCTCCAGGTGCTCCGGTTTCCTCCCACAGTCCGAAAGACTGGTTAGGTGCATTGGCCATGCTAAATTCTCCTTCAGTGTACTGGAACAGGCGACGGAATGTGGTGACTTAGGGATTTTCACAGTAACTTCATTGCAGTGTTAATGTAAGCCTACTTACTGGTGACACAATAAATAAATCACTATCCTCCTCACAGTTCATAAGTACTTATTTTGAAATTGTGCTCTGCAAACCCAAGTGTAGGACATTAATATAGATCACGAGAAACAATCCTGTCAATACCAATCCCTGTGAACCACCCCCCCACCCCCCCACCCGAGATACCTTCCTCCCATCTGAAAAGCAACCATTCATTGCACTGACCTACTCTTGCTTCTGTTCCTTTTATTGTTAAGTACTCCTTTCAAATCGGGTAACTTCATATCCACGCTGCTACTGTTATTGCACTGGTTTGAACTTTGCTGACAAGCCTGTTATCTGGCACTTTAACAAATGCCTTTAGGAAATCCACAAACGCCTCACCAATCCTCTCTTACTTCATTGAAAAGCTCAAACAAATATATTAAACACAACTTCCCATAAACAAATCTCGACTGGTCTTCCTCAATTAAAATAGATTTGTGTGAGTGAGTGTTAATTTCCTCCTGGATTGCCATTTCTAAATACTTTCCGATCACCGAGTTTAAACTAACTGGTCGATAGTTCACAGGTTTATCCCTACACATTTTCTTAAACAAGGATGTAACATTTGCAATTTTTCACCCTGTGGCACTTCCTAAGTAGGATAATGGCTGGTGACTTGCGATTTCCACCCTTACCACCCTCGGAATCCCTGGATGCATCTGATCTGGTCTTGGTGATTTATCAGCTTGAAGTACAGGCAGCCTCTCTTTAGCAATTTTTAGCTCATCCAGTGCCTCGACGAACTTATTTCTATAGGCCTCCAACTAGTGGCATAGATACAGAGGAACAAATATAGAGGGCATGTCTGAGGTAACAAATACCTGATTCAGTGCTTACATAATGTTTCAGTATGCCAGTCCACACTGGTTTGACAGTCATAGTGGCATCACCACCCCTGAGCTCCTATTTCTAACCCCAGTGCTCAGGTTGCCTTTCCCCTCAACTAATAAACAAAATTATTCGAAGTATTGAAACAAACAACAATTTTCTTAATGCCCTGTGAATTTTTTCCAGGGTTGATTGCAGCCGGTAATTAATCTTTACATCCTGGAGATTCCTGAGCAACCCTGGATGTGATTGCTCAATGTGAGCAGCGGGCTTGTTGCACTGCACTTTAAGATTGAAGTTTGGCCAGACACACACACATCTTAAAGGGAACACTGCTGTGGCTGGATTGTTCCATGCATGGCACACACCCAGTTGCTGCAAGGCTGCACATGCGCGCAGGTTAGAGGCAGTATTGTTGCTAGTCTTTCACACTAAACCCTGAAGAGCACGACTTCTTACTGATCTCCCTTAACTGTTAATCCAAGTGAAATTAGCAAATTGAGGGCAGACTCGGGATTGAAGCAGGGACCTGTCTAAATAAGGCAAGATGTGGAGATGCTGGTGTTGGACTGGGGTAAGCACAATAAGTAGTCTCACAACACCAGGTTAAAGTCCAACAGGTTATTTGGTAGCACAAGCTTTCGGAGCGCTGCTCCTTCTTCAGGTGAGTGAAGAGTTGTGTGCATAAACAGGGCATACGTAGACACAGACTCAATTTACAGATAATGGTTGGAATGCGAGTCTTAACAGGTAATCAAGTCTTTACAGTTACAGACAGTGCAAGTGGAGAGAGGGTTAAGCACAGGTTGAAGAGGTGTGAATTGTCTCCAGCCAGGCCAGTTAGTGAGATTTTGCAAGCCCAGGAAAGTTGTGGGGGTTACAGATAGTGTGACATGAACCCAAGATCCCGGTTGAGGCCGTCCTCATGTGTGTGGAACTTGGCTATCAGTTTCTGCTCAGTGATTCTGCATTGTCGTGTGTCGTGAAGGCCTCCTTGGAGAACGCTTACCTGAAGATCAGGGGCTGAAAGCCCATGACTGCTGAAGTGTTCCCGACAGGAAGGGAACACTCCTGCCTGATGATTGTTGAGCGGTGTCCATTCATCCGTTGTCGTAGTGTCTGCATGGTCTCCCCAATGTACCATGCCTTGGGACATCCTTTCCTGCAGCACATCAGGTAGACAACGTTGGCTGAGTCACAAGAGTATGTACCATGTACCTGGTGGATGGTGTTCTCACGTGAGATGATGGCATCCGTGTCGATGGTCCGGCATGTCTTGCAGAGGTTGCTGCGGCAGGGTTGTGAGGTGTCGTGGTCACTGTTCTCCTGAAAGCTGGGTAGTTTGCTGCGGACAATGGTTTGTTTGAGATTGTGCGGTTGTTTGAAGGCAAGACGTGGGGTGTGGGGGTGGCCTTGGCGAGATGTTCGTCTTCATCAATGACAAGTTAAAGGCTCCGGAGAAGATGTCGTAGCTTCTCCGCTCTGGGGAAGTACTGGACGATGAAGGGTACTCTGTCCGTCGTGTCTCGTGTTTGTCTTCTGAGGAGGTCGATGTGGTTTTTTGCTGTGGCGCGTCGGAACTGTCGATCAATGAGCCGAGCGCCATATCCTGTTCTTATGAGGGCATCTTTCAGCGTCTGGAGGTGTCTGTTGTGATCTTCCTCATCTGAGCAGATCCTGTGTATATGGAGGGCCTATCCATAGGGGATGGCTTCTTTAACGTGTTCTGGGTGGAAGCTGGAGAAGTGGAGCATCGTGAGGTTATCCGTGGGCTTGCTGAGGTGACCATCCTTGATTGAGATGCGTATGTTCAAAAATGCAACCGATTCCGGAGAGTAGTCCACGGTGAGTCTGATGGTGGGATGGAACTTGTTGATGTCATCGTATAGTTGTTTCAGTGATTGTTCACCATGACTCCAAAGGAAGAAAATGTCATCAATGTATCTAGTGTATAGCATCGGTTGAAGGTCCTGTGCGGTGAAGAGGTCTTGATCGAACCTGTGCATGAAGATGTTGGCATATTGAGGTGCGAATTTGGTCTCCATGGCTGTTCCGTGTGTCTAGATGAAGAACTGATTATTGGAGGTGAAGACACTGTGGTCCAGGATGAAGCGGATGAGTTGTAGAATTGCATCTGGAGATTGGCGGTTGTCAGCTTTGAGTACTGAGGCAGTTGCAGCAATGCCATCGCCGTGGGGGATGCTGGTGTAGAGTGCCGAGATATCCATTGTGACGAGGAGTGCTCCTGGTTCAACTGCTCCATGAGTAATACGTTTCTGTAGGAAGTCTGTAATGTTGTGACGGAAGCTGGGGGGTTCTTTGTACAATGAGTTTCAGGATGCCCTCGACATAGCTGGAGAGGTTCTCATACAGGGTCCCATTGCCTGATACGATGGGTTGGCCGGGTGTGTTTGCCTTGTGTATCTTCGGGAGGCAGTAGAGATCGCCAACGCAGGAAGTACGTAGGATGAGAGCATGGAGGGTGCTCTAAAGGTCCAGATCAAAGGTCTTGATCAGTCTGTTGAGTTGACAGGCGTGTTCTTTGGTCGGATCTGCGGGTAACTGTCTATAGTGTTGCTCATTGTTCAGTTGTCGATACACTTCTCAGAAGACAAACTCGGGACACGGCGGACAGAGTACCCTTTGTCGTCCAGTACGTCCCCGGAACGGAGAAGGTATGACATCTTCTCCGGAGCCTTCAACATGTCATCGATGAAGACGAACATCTCACCAAGGCCATCCCCACACCCCCTCTTCTTGCCTTCAAACAACCGCACAACCTCAAACAGACCATTGTCCGCAGCAAACTATCCAGCCTTCAGGAGAACAGTGACCACGACACCACACAACCCTGCCACAGCAACCTCTGCAAGATGTGCCGGATCAACGACACGGATGCCATCATCTCACGTGAGAACGCCATCCAACAGGTACATGGTATAAACTCTTGCGACTTGGTCAACATTGATACGCTGCAGGAAACGATGTCCCGAGGCATGGTACATTGGCGAGACCTTGCAGACGCTACGACAACGGATGAATGAACACCGCTCGAGAATCACCAGGCAAGAGTGTTCCCTTCCTGTCGATGAACACTTCAGCAGTCACGGGCATTCAGCCTCTGATCTTCGGGTAAGCATTCTCCAAGGTGGCCTTCACGACACACGACAACGCAGAATCGCAGAGCAAAAACTGATAGCCAAGTTCCGCACACATGAGGACGGCCTCAACCAGGATCTTGGGTTCATGTCACACTATCTGTAACCCCCACGACTTGCCTGGGCTTGCAAAATCTCACTAACTGTCCTGTCTGGAGACAATACACATCTCTTTAACCTGTGCTTAACCCTCTCTCCACTCACATCGTCTGTACCTGTAAAGACTTGATTACCTGTAAAGACTTGCATTCCAAATATTATCTTGTAAATAGACTCTGTGTCTATGTATGCCCTGTTTATGAACATAACTCTTCACTCACCTGAAAAAGGAGCAGCGCACCGAAAGCTCGTGCTACCAAATAAACCTGTTGGACTTCAACCTGGTGTTGTGAGACTACTTACTGTAAATAAGGCAAAGCAGCCGACCATACAGTGCGTTTACCCACTTTGCCATTAGAGCAACACCCAATCACTACCACCTTTAACATTCTCAAAGTATTACACAAAGTGTGTCAAACACTGGAGTTTCCAAATGCCATCTTTTTGTTACTTCACTTATACTTTGTGAAATAAAGGCCAGGATTCTCCGGTTTCGCACACGCCTGTCGCCGTTCCCAGCGAGAATGCTGAATTTAGCGCTCAGCTCCGTTCACTGCAGCGGGACTGGAGAATCCCAGCTGTAGGCAAGGTTGGAGAATTCCAGTCAGAATGTCAAAAGTCATACAGTAAATCAGTGCCAAGTACTTGGCCAAGGATGTTTATATATTCGTCTAACTCAACAATACCTCACAGATCTATATTCTTATCTCCCTGAGGTGGAATTTTCCAACTTATCTTTCTGCACCAATGCTGCAGCTGTGTTTTAAAATATTTTAAATTATTCTTAATTTCCTCATTCACAAACGTACCCTTTAATGAGCGATTTTTTAAAAAAAGGAATGTGTTTTCATTTGCAGATTCTACTTCTAAAACTCTGCTGCATGTCTCAAGTCAGGAAATGTCCTCGGAGTTGCTTCCATTTCTCTGAGGATACTCACAATGCTCATGTTAAACTTGTCTGACACCTTTCCGGGAAAGTCACCTCAGAGCTAAACAGCCCTGAGGAAGTTCCTGACCAAGGGATTTTCATTTATCTCCAGACGTTCAGATACTTTATGAATTCCTGGTGGAGGTTTTACCCATGGCTCTGTAAGTCTATGCACTGCCCAGTTCAAAACAAACTATCCAGACTACAGGAAGGTCAAGGTACAATTGGGTCTGTCTGATCCCAGCTCAGAGGGCAATAAAAAAATGTTGCATTGTCCTCGGATCCCTGTATTAGGGAGAGAAACAGAAGCAAAGGTTCTCGTATCTGTCCGATGGCTTGTGCTAGAAAATATCAGTTTAGATATGAGGTGAGAACAAGATTGATCTCACTTCGATACTCATCATAGTCAATTATTTAGCCCGCAGTCTTTCTGCAGGCTCACACAGGGCGGCACAGTGGTCAGTACTGCTGCCTCACAGTGCTACGGACCCGGGTTGGATTCTCGGCTTGGGTCACTGTCTGTATGGAGTTTGCACATTTTTTCCGTGTCTACGTGGGTTTCCTCGGGGTGCTCTGGTTTCCTCCCACAGTCCAAAAGATGTGCTGGTTAGTGCATTGGCTGTGCTAAATTCTCCCTCAGTGTACCCGAACAGGCGCCAGAGTGTGGCGACCCGAGGATTTTCACAGTAACTTCAAGTGTTAATGTAAGCCGACTTGTGGCTCTAGTAAATAAAAACAAGAAGGTTGCTGTGATGTGGTTGCAAGTGTCAGCTGTTGTTCCGTGGTATCATGCTTGCCTCTGAATCAGAAAATTGTTGGTTCAAGTCAAGCTGCAGAGAGTTGAGTGCAAACTCTGGCCCGATACTCAGCGCAGTACTGAGGGAGTGCTGCAACATTGGAGGTGCCATCTTTCAGATAAGACACCTTAAACTGAAGGTCTGTCTGCCCCTCCTGGAGACACTGTTTTGGAGAATTGTTCTTCCCACATCCGGTTGGAAATTTTCCTGCTCAGGATTTTTACAGTAACTTCATTACAGCGTTAATGTAAGCTTATTTGTGACACTAATAAATAAGCTTTAAACTTTAAAAACATTTATCCCTTAACCAACATCGCTGAAACAGATGATCCCACTTTTGTGGGATCTTGCTGTGTACACATTCCTACATTAAAACAGTTACTACCCTTCAAAAGTTCCTCATGTTCTGTAAAGTACTTTGAGATTTTTGGGGCAGTGAAAGGTGCTATATAAATGCAAGTTCTTTCTTTTTAGAGGACAGGCTGTCGCTATGGGATTGTGGATCTCAGCAGGTCAACAAGGCAGAGAATCCAACTGTTTCAGTGCGTTATCGAAGGATGGTGTGAAATATTATTGCCTTGTACTTGGGGAGGAAATCCCCTGTCTCTCTGATCTGCCACCTGTTTTGGTGATCTTTAAAACCCCGAGCTAATGATTGGAACATTTTGTTGTCCCTTTCTTTTGAAGGGAGGGGGAAAGCAGACCCAGACCGTCTCCAATCACACTCGGAATGACAGCTGAGTTTACTCAGTGACTTCCCAACCTGCGGAAATGTCCGTGGTTCCAGGGTGGAGGGAACAGTTACCTTTGACTGGAGGAGCTGTCGGGGAAAGTGGTCGGGAAATATCAAGGATAAGGCTTTCTGCGATTGTTTTTCCCAGCCTCAGAATCTCGGTTCAGCCGACTGGGGAACAAAACTGTTCTTGGCCTTCCCTCCATCCCTGAATCACTGCCGCCAGAGAGATGGGACATCTGGAAATGTTACATAGCCACATACATTTCTCACAGAGAGCTGCTTCTTGCTCACTCATTTAACATGAATTTACCTTTGTGAGAACATCAGTGAACACATTTTTCTCCCCCACTCCCCAATTTGCCTTTTCCCGTGGGAGAATTATGACAGTTTTCCCATAAGCTAATTACAACCAGATTCCTCCAACTTTTGATTAGGGAATATCTACGATGCTGATGTGAGATTACACATTCACTGAATGATAAAGCCATTCCTGAAATATACTGGATGGATTTCCAAGTTCCTGATTACACAGCAACTGGTTACATATTCCCTGATTTGGAAAAAATATTCCGATTTTGATATTTTCTGGTCATGATGGCAATCCACAGCAGTGTCAGAGAGTCGAATATTGTCGGTTTGTGTACCTGTCACACCTCCAGGGCCAGACATGCAGTCACACACACGTGTGCATGTAAACATATTCCACATGCAATTCAAAGATACGGATGCACGCCCAGAAATCACACACATGCACACACAACACACACCATACACACACATAGCACACACAATACACCATACACACCCATAGCACACACACACACACACACACACACCATACACACACATAGCACACAACACACAGCACAGACACACATACATAGCACAAACACATACATCATACACACACATGCACACACAATACACACACAACACGCACATAGCACACAACACACAGCACAGACACACATACATAGCACAAACACCTACATCATACACAAACATGCACACACAACACACACACACCATGCACACACTGTGGTGAACCATCGTTGGTTCCCACTAGATAGTACTGAGCCAGGGTCTGGCCAGTCGGGCTCCGCCTCCTGGGAGAGGTATAAAGGTCACTGCTCTGTCTGGGACCCCTCAGTCTGGGATCGTGTACTATACTTAGTAGCTTCGTTGTAACAGTAAATAAAAGCCTTTATTTCCTGAGCATCTCAAGCCTCGTGTGTGATAACGCGCATCAATTTTATTTACTGTTAAGTAAACTCTCGTCGTAAAAAAAAACGATACAGAGAGTATGGAGCAGATGTTAAAACCTGAACGTCTTACACTGGATCCACGTGCGGCGGGCGCCTCTAACACCTTCGACCACTGGTTGAAATGTTTTGAGGACTACCTGGCAGCCTCCGCAGCGGTCACCACAGACGATGACAGACTCCGGGTCCTCCACGCGAGGGTAAGCGACACCGTATACCTCGCGATCCGTGCGGCCACCGACTACACAAAGGCCCTCGAGCTTCTTAAGAAGCGTTACATTAAACCACCAAACGAAATGCATGCTCGATACCTCTTAGCCACTCGATGACGGCAGCCCGGCGAAACGACGGAAGAATACGCGAACGAGCTCCTACAGCTAGCCAGGGGCTGTAACTGCAAAGCAGTGTCGGCAGACCAGAATATGAACGACCTCGCTCGAGATGCGTTTGTGGCAGGAATCGGATCATCTTATATCCGACTCAGACTGCTGGAGCAAGGTAATCTTGACCTCACTAAGTCGATAAAACGAGCGGGTACGTTGGAAACAGCCTCCAAAAGCCTAGTATTGTATCCTGAAGACCACGTGGAGAGAACGTGGCAGGAGCAGTCGCAGATCCCTCCTCGTCACTCGGGTCCGAAAAGCTGCGTGATGGCGTGCCCACACTCGGGCCTGACGACGGCAGCAGCTCCGGGCGGCCCGCGGTGTTACTTCTGTGGGGGAGCGAAGCATACTCGGCAACGGTGTCCCGCTAAAGCTGTGTTGTGCTCCGCCTGCGGTAAGAAGGGGCACTATTCGAAAGTATGCCGATCTAAACTTACTTCTAGGAACAGCAGTGCGGCCAGCGACTCCCCGGAGCCCGGTTCTTCGTCGTCGGCATCGTCGAGGGTTTCGTCCACGTGCGAGGCCAGGACGACGCCATTACAGTCGACGGAGTCGGAGATGCGTGACCACCAGGGGTCGCTGATTTTGGCGCCATCACCCACGTGCGACCTATGGGAGCGGCCATGTTGGTCGGCACCGACCGCGAACGACCAGCAGGGGTCATCTTCGTCAATCTCAGCTGCCTGCAGTGGCGCTCACGAACCAACGGTGGCGTCGATCATCCTGGACCAGGCCAAGCCTCATAGACTCGACAAGTCTATGATGGACATTCAGGTAAACAACTACTTGATTTATTGTCTGTTTGACAGCGGGAGCACTGAGAGTTTTATTCACCCAGACGCTGTGAAGCGGTGTGGCCTCCAGATCCAGCCTGTCAAACAGACAATTTCTATGGCATCAAGGTCCCAGTCTGTCACCGTGCTAGGGAGTTGTGTGGTAAATTTAACGGTGCAAGGCACGGTTTATGAGCGCTTCAAGCTCCTGGTGTTGCCGCACCTTTGCGCGCCAATACTCCTCGGACTAAATTTCATGGTCCACTTGAAGAGTGTAACCCTACAGTACGGTGGGCCACTCCCTACGCTTTCAGTGGGAGAACAGCAGCTTCCAAATTGCCCAACGCGCCCCGCCTGTAGCCTCTCGACGCTGAAGATTACCACACCCTCCCTGTTCCAGAATCTTGTGCCAGGCTGCAAGCCCATCGCGACTAAGAGTAGGCGTTACAGCGCTGAGGATCGGATCTTCATTCGATCTGAAGTTCAGCGGCTCCTCAAGGAAAGGATCATACAATCTAGCGCTAGTCCATGGAGAGCGCAGGTCGTGCTGGTCAAGAGTGGGAACAAACCCCGGATGGTCATTGACTATAGTCAGACCATTAATAGATACACGCAGCTGGATACGTATCCCCTCCCGCGCATATCTGACATGGTCAACCAGATTGCGCAGTACCGGGTGTTCTCCACCATAGACTTCAAGTCTGCCTACCACCAACTCCCCATTCGCCCAGAGGACCGACAATACACAGCTTTTGAGGCGGATGGTCGCTTGTATCACTTTCTCAGGGTTCCCTTTGGTGTCACCAATGGGGTCTCGGTCTTCCAGCGTGCTATGGACCGAATGGTGGACCAGAACGGGCTGCGGGCTACCTTCCCGTACCTGGATAACGTCACTATCTGCGGCCATGACCAGCAGGACCACGACACAAATCTCCTGAAGTTCCTACGCACTGCATCTCGCCTGCATCTGACCTACAACAGGGAGAAGTGTGTATTTCGTACGCGCCGTTTAGCCATCCTCGGATACGTGGTGGAAAACGGGGTCATTGGCCCTGATCCAGACCGTATGCGTCCCCTCTTTGAACTTCCCCTGCCCACTAGTGCAAAAGCACTGAGAAGATGCTTAGGCTTCTTCTCTTATTATGCACAGTGGGTTCCCAATTACGCGGACAAAGCCCGTCCGCTCATCAAGTCCACCTCTTTTCCCCTAACACCAGAGGCTCGATTGGCCTTTGATAAACTAAAAGCCGACATCGCGAAAGCCACGATGCACGCTGTTGATGAGTCCATCCCCTTTCAGGTGGAAAGCGATGCATCTGATTTCGCCCTGGCCGCCACACTTAACCAGGCGGGCAGGCCCGTCGCCTTTTTTTCCCGCACCCTCCAAGGCCCTGAAATTCGACATTCAGCGGTGGAAAAGGAGGCCCAGGCCATTGTGGAGGCCGTCAGGCATTGGCGCCATTACTTGGCGGGAAAACGGTTCACCCTGATCACGGACCAGTGGTCCGTGGCGTTCATGTTCAATAACACGCTGAGGGGCAAGATCAAGAACGACAAGATCTTGAGGTGGAGAATTGAACTCTCCACCTATAGTTATGACATCATGTATCGTCCAGGGAAACTCAATGAGCCCTCGGATGCCCTGTCGCGTGGAACATGCACCAGTATACAAGAGGACCATTTGCAGGCTCTCCATAATGACCTATGCCATCCTGGGGTCACTCGGCTCTACCACTTTGTAAAAGCCCGCAATCTGCCCTACTCGGTGGAGGATGTCAGGTCCATGACGAGAAGCTGTCGGGTATGCGCGGAATGCAAACCGCACTTTTACCAACCTGACCGGGCACAATTAGTCAAGGCCACTCGTCCCTTCGAAAGACTGAGTGTCGACTTTAAGGGCCCCCTTCCCTCAACAGATCGGAATGTGTACTTCCTCAACATCATTGATGAGTACTCGAGATTCCCTTTTGTTATTCCCTGCTCTGATACATCCGCTGCCACGGTTATCAAGGCATTCCGTGATCTTTTCACCCTGTTCGGGTACCCCTGCTACATTCACTGCGATAGGGGCTCGTCGTTCATGAGCGATGACTTGAGGCAATACCTGCTCTCATATGGGATTGCCTCTAGTAGAACCACGAGCTACAACCCTAGGGGTAACGGACAGGTGGAACGTGAGAATGCTACAGTCTGGAAGGCTGTCTTACTGGCGTTGAAGTCAAAAAGCCTTCCAGTCTCCTGTTGGCAAGAGGTGCTCCCTGATGCGCTCCATTCCATACGCTCACTCCTGTGTACGGCAACCAACGCTACTCCCCATGAGAGGCTGTTTTCATTCCCTCGGAAGTCTTCCTCTGGGACCTCATTACCGTCTTGGTTGACGTACTCAGGACCTGTCCTCCTGCGGCGACATGTAAGGGCCCGCAAGTCCGACCTGTTGGTCGAACAGGTCCATCTCCTCCACGCCAACCCTCAGTATGCCTATGTGGCATACCCTGACAGGCGAGAGGACACGGTCTCGATCCGAGACCTGGCGCCAGCAGGGGACGTAGAAACCCCTGTCGCTCCCATACCCCCTGTTAGAAACCCCCCAACTATTGTTTCCCCTCTGGACACGGCGCGGGCAGCATCGGGACCATTACTTAACCCTTTTACTCCCGTGTACAGCTTGCCTGAGTCCAGGGGATGGTCGCCACTTCAGGACGTGTCGGAACTCAACGGATTATCATCACCTCGGGGTCAACCGGCCCGTGAGACTGTGGAGGAACCGTTGGACACCGCCTTGGGGAGAACGCCACCGCGAGTGCCTACTCCGGTGTCATCACCGGTGTTGAGGAGGTCACAACGACGGTGCGGTCCCCCTGACCGTCTGAACTTATAGACTGATGACAAATTATTCTGTTTTTTTTGTACCCCGCCGGCCTTTGTCTTCAATGGAGGGGTGAATGTGGTGAACCATCGTTGGTTCCCACTAGATAGTACTGAGCCAGGGTCTGGCCAGTACTACAAGTATGTATATATGTTGCTGTTGGGGTTAGGGATGGGTTGTTCTACTTGTTGCTGTTGGGGTTAGGGTTGGGCTGTTACACCTTGTATTATATTTATTATGGTACATCCCAGTCGGGCTCCACCTCCTGGGAGAGGTATAAAGGTCACTGCTCTGTCTGGGACCCCTCAGTCTGGGATCGTGTACTATACTTAGTAGCTTCGTTGTAACAGTAAATAAAAGCCTTTATTTCCTGAGCATCTCAAGCCTCGTGTGTGATAACACGCATCACACACATAGCACACAACACACAGCACAGACACATACACCATACCCACACCACACACAAACCACACATACACATGCCACATGCACACAAACACCACAAACCACACACAGCGCACACACCACACACACAGTACACACACCACACACAGTGCACACACATGCATACATACACACCACACACACGCACACACACAAACCACACACACAGTGCACACATACACAGTACACCATTCCATCTAAGCTTCACACACACAAATACTAATACAAGTACATTCCACAGTGTAAACACACTAACTATCCACATGAACACAGGCACATGCTCCACAGCCTGCATAAACATGCACACACTCAATCCTATGCATCCACACATGGCTATTTCATACATAAATGTGCTACACATGTACACACACTCCATAAACTCAACTGAACCAACAGTCCACAGATTTACACAGTCCCATACTGCACACACAAACACCTGGGTACAAACCTCAGGTGCATGATGCCAGTATTTTTGGTGTTACTGATGTTATTTTGGTACTGAGATGTTTCTGTACCGTGCACACCCATTCCTGGTACAGACTGTGTCCAACGTCATTTTGAGTAGTTTATTTGGATAGGCACTGTGTTGATATTTTGCAGATTAGGCAAATTGTGATGTTAGTCGGGTTATAACACTAATCTGATACCAGCGGTATCATTTACAAACTGAATACCGTAAACGCATGATGAATGTGCATTCAAGAGCAGGAAGGAGCACCCCCACCAGCTCCCGCCCACCTTCACTCCCTGAGCGGCTGAGGAGGAGGAGGTGAACATCGCCTTGCTGATGATGTGTCTGTGATTGTAACCCGCAGCAGTGAATACAGCCCCTATTTCCCATTCACCAACAGACCCGCACCTTCCCTACATTCTGATACCAACCAGCACAGGGTCTGCTTTGTCACAAATCGGGGGAAAAACTCACCACAAAACATCCCAAACCACACTTATAAATAAAAATATCCAATATTCCATACAACCATTCACACTTGGTGCATTCCCCCAGCGTGCATCGACCATGGATTTTTGTCTGTCCTACTGCTCCAATCCCAGTGGCTGCAGCGTGACTGGGAGGCGGCTGAGTTTCACTGGGGGGGAACTGTAGGTGACACTGGAGGTCGGCCTTGAGCAACACTGACCTGGAGAACCCAGCTCGGGACTGCAGCACCTGAAGCAGCGATCTGGCTGACTGGAAGCAGCGAGGTGAGGTGTCTGTGCTGTCACTGTGTGAGAGAGAAGAGGTTCATTCTCTGTGAAGCAGCTGTCTCCCCTGTAGGTGCTGCCTCAACAAGCCTGGCAATCATCTGGAGTGGAGATGTCGGCGTTGGACTGGGGTAAACACAGTAAGAGTTTTAACAACACCAGGTTAAAATCCAACAGGTTTATTTGGTAGCAAATGCCATTAGCTTTCGGAGCACTGCTCCTTCATCAGATGGAGTGAAAATTTGCTCTCAAACAGGGCACAGAGACACAAAATCAAGTTACAGAATACTGATTAGAATGCGAATCTCTACAGCCAACCAGGTCTTAAAGATACAGACAATGTGAGTGGAGGGAGCATTAAGCACAGGTTAAAGAGATGTGTATTGTCTCCAGACAGGACAGCCACTGAGATTCTGCAAGTCCAGGAGGCAAGCTATAGGGGTTACTGATAGCGTGACATAAACCCAACATCCTGGTTTAGGCCGTCCTCATGTGTGCGGAACTTGGCTATCAGTTTCTGCTCAGCGACTCTGCGCTGTCGTGTGTCGTAAAGGCCGCTTTGGAGAATGCTTACCCGAAGATCAGAGGCTGAATGCCCGTGACCGCTGAAGTGCTCCCCCACAGGACGAGAACAGTCTTGCCTGGTGATTGTCGAGCGGTGTTCATTCATCCGTTGTCGTAACGTCTGCATGGTTTCCCCAATGTACCATGCCTCGGGACATCCTTTCCTGCAGCGTATCAGGTAGACAACGTTGGCCGAATTGCAAGAGTAGGTACCGTGTACCTGGTAGATGGTGTTCTCACGTGAGATGATGGCATCCGTGTCGATGATCCAGCACGTCTTGCAGAGGTTGCTGTGGCAGGGTTGTTTGGTGTCGTGGTCACTATTTTCCTGAAGGCTGGGTAGTTTGTTGTGGACAATGGTCTGTTTGAGGTTGTGCGGTTGTTTGAAGGCAAGAAGTGGGGGTGTGGGGATGGCCTTGGCGAGATGTTCGTCTTCATCAATGACATATTGAAGGCTCCGGAGGAGATGCCGTAGCTTCTCCGCTCCGGGGAAGTACTGGACGACGAAGGGTACTCTGTCCACCATGTCCCGTGTTTGTCTTCTGAGGAGGTCGGTGCGGTTTTTCGCTGTGGCGCATCGGAACTGTCGATCAATGAGTCGAGCACCATATCCTGTTCTTATGAGGGCACCTTTCAGCGTCTGGAGGTGTCTGTTGCGATCCTCCTCATCCGAGCAGATCCTGTGTATATGGAGGGCCTGTGCATAGGGGATGGCTTCTTTAACGTGTTCAGGGTGGAAGCTGGAGAAGTGGAGCATCATGAGGCTATCCGTGGGCTTGCGGTATAGTGAGGTGCTGAGGTGACCCTCCTTAATGGAGATGCGTGTGTCCAAGAATGCAACCGATTCCGGAGAGTAGTCCACGGTGAGTCTGATGGTGGGATGGAACTTGTTGATGTCATCATATAGTTGTTTCAGTGATTGTTCACCATGACTCCAAAGGAAGAAAATGTCATCGATGTATCTAGTGTATAGCATCGGTTGAAGGTCCTGTGCGGTGAAGGAGTCTTGTTCAAACCTGTGCATGTAGATGTTGGCATATTGAGGTGCGAATTTGGTCCTCATGGCTGTTCCGTGTGTCTGGATGAAGAACTGGTTGTTGAAGGTGAAGACATTATGGTCCAGGATGAAGCGGATGAGATGTAAAATTGCATCTGGAAACTGGCAGTTGTCGGCGTTGAGTACTGAGGCCGTTGCAGCAATGCCATCATCGTGGGGGATGCTGGTGTAGAGTGCCGAGACACCCACTGTGACGAGGAGTGCTCCTGGTTCAACTGCTCCATGTGCGTTGAGTTTCTGTCGGAAGTCCGTAGTGACGCGACAAAAGCTGGGGGTTCTTTGTACAATGGGTTTCGGGATGCCCTCGACATAGCCAGAGAGGTTCTCACACAGGGTCCCATTGCCTGATACGATGGGATGGCCGGGTGTGTTTGCCTTGTGTATCTTCGGGAGACAGTAGAGATCTCCAACGCAGGGAGTACGTGGGATGAGAGCACGGAGTGTGCTCTGAAGGTCCGGATCAAAGGTCTTGATCAGAGTGTTGAGTTGACGGGTGTGTTCTTTGGTTGGATCTGTGGGTAACTGTCTGTAGTGTTCCTCGTTGTTCAGTTTTCGGTACACTTCTTTGCAGTAATCCGTTCTGTTCAGTATGACGATGGCCCCTCCTTTGTCTGCTGGTTTGATGACAATGTTGCAGTTGGTCTTGAGAGCGTGGATGGCGTTACGTTGTGCTTGGGTAATGTTCGGGGCTGTCTTGTGAGTGTGGCTGATGAATTTGGTGTTGACGCACCTCCTGATGGCTTGGGCATACATGTCAAGTCGAGGGCAGCGGCCTTCTGGAGGAGTCCAATTCGACTCTTTCCTCTTCGGTTGCACTGCAGATCTCTCTGTCGGCTGTTCTGGTTCATTGGCTGTCTCATTGTGTTCGCTATTGGCCTCTTGGGGTTTGTGGAAGAGCTCCCGCAGCCTCATTCGCCTGATGAATTCCTCTGTGTCTGCTGCAAGACTGATGGGGTCTATTTTGGTGGTGGGGCAAAAATTGAGCCCTCGCTGAGAACTTCGATTTCATCTGGTTGAAGTGCGTAGTCCAACAAGTTGACAATGGACTTCCCTGCAGTGGTACTGTTTTCTACTGTGGTACCGGGGGAGGCTTGGTTGCTGCTGGTGGTGATGCCGAGTTTCTCAAGTTTCCTGTTCTTGGTGTGCATGTAGATGGTGTAGTTCCTTTGTCTCGTCTGCTTGGCAGAGTTTCGCAGTGGGTCTGCGTCCTGAGCGCGAGTTGAGAATATGAATTCTATCTTGGTTTCCAGGCTGCGGCGTTTGCTGTAGAGTTGGTGTATGAGGTGTTTGAGGAGGGTGAGAGAGGTGCGACGGCAAAGTCTCTCAGCGTAGTCTGTGTTATAGGTTGACCTGAGTGGGTTCGTGATCCGTAGTCCTTTCGGCATCTTGTCTGCTTTCTTGCATGTTTGTAGAAACTGGATGTCTGTGTCGATATGCATGATCTTCTTGGAGATCCTCTCCACTTGGAGCCGGCAGTTTGCGGTGTCGATGGTAGTCATGATGTGGAGATGCCGGCGGTGGACTGGGGTAAACACAGTAAGAGTTTTAACATCACCAGGTTAAAGTCCAACAGGTTTATTTGGCAGCAAATGCCATTAGCTTTCGGAGTGCTGCTCCTTCGTCAGATGGAGTGGAAATCTGCTCTCAAACAGGGCACAAAGACACAAAATCAAGTTACAGAATACTGATTAGAATGCGAATCTCTACAGCCAACCCCAGGTCTTAAAGATGCAGACAATGAGAGTGGAGGGAGCAAGAAGCACAGGTTAAAGAGATGTGTATTGTCTCCAGACAGGACAGCCACTGAGATTCTGCAAGTCCAGGAGGCAAGCTATAGGGGTTACTGATAGTGTGACATAAACCCAAGATCCCGGTTTAGGCCGTCCTCATGTGTGAAGAACTTCACGGGCATTCAGCCTCTGAGCTTTGGGTAAGCGTTCTCCAAGGCGGCCTTCACGACACACGACAGCGCAGAGTCGCTGAGCAGAAACTGATAGCCAAGTTCCGCACACATGTGGACGGCCTAAACTGGGATGTTGGGTTTATGTCACAGTATCAGTAACCCCCACAGCTTGCCTCCTGGACTTGCAGAATCTCAGTGGCTGTCCTGTCTGGAGACAATACACATCTCTTTAACCTGTGCTTAATGCTCCCTCCACTCACATTGTCTGTATCTTTAAGACCTGGTTGGCTGTAGAGATTCGCATTCTAATCAGTATTCTGTAACTTGATTTTGTGTCTCTATGCCCTGTTTGAGAGCAGATTTCCACTCCATCTGATGAAGGAGCAGCGCTCCGAAAGCTAATGGCATTTGCTACCAAATAAACCTGTTGGACTTTAACCTGGTGTTGTTAAAACTCTTCCTGAATCATCTGGAGGACAGAAACGCCTTGACACTGGCATCTGCAACAATGATGGCAACAATCTGAGCCTGTGTGACTTCAGCCTGAGCTCCTGCCTCAGCACATTGGGTAACATTTTATTTATTCATTCGCGGGACATGGCTCGCCAGCATTTATTGCCCATCTCCAGTTGTCCGAGGGCAGTTGAGAGTCAACACATTGCTGTGGCTCTGGAGTCACAGACCAGACCAAGTAAGGACGGCAGATTTGCTTTCCTAAAGGATGTTAGTGAATCAAATGGGTTTTTCCGACAATTGACGATGGTTTCACAGTCATCAGTACATTCTTAATTCCAGATATTTTTTATTGAATTCAAATTCCACCAGCGGCTGTTGATGTTGTGATGATCGCTGAGACATTGGCAGACGGCTGCTCGCTAAGAGTTGGCTCTATGTCTGTACTCCAGGAGTTAACGCTGGAAAGGCTGGATTCCAGGCTCTGGGGAAAGACTTGTTGGTGACAGACTTTGCCATGTCCCTTGCCAGTGATGGTGAGTTTTCTGGCAGAACCATAGAATCCTACAGCGCAGAAGGAGGCCATTCGGCCCTATCCCCATAAACCCACACATTTGCCCTAGCTAGTCCCCCTGACACTAAGGGGCAATTTAGCATGGCCAATCCACCTAACCAACGTATCTTTGGACTGTGGGAGTGTGGTGAACCATAGATGGTTACCACTATGGGTACTTGTACATATGTTACTCTTGTTCCTGTTGGGGTTAGGGTTTGGGTGTTCCACCTGTTATTATTGTTTATGTGGTACACTCCGTTCGGCTCCGCCTTCTTACAGGAGTATAAAGGTCACTGCTACTTCCTAGTAGCCCTTAGTCTGGGATAATATTGTTAAGTAGTGTGCTCCAATCTTGTTGTGAATAAAAGCCTTTATTCCCGGATACGTCCTAGCCTCCCGTGTGAATCAATCGCGCATCAATTTTATTCACAACAAAATACTGAAAATTTTGTTCGAAGAAAAAAAAAATGGAGCAGATGCTAAAGCCCGATCGGCTAACCTTGGATCCACGTGCCGCTGGGGCGTCGAATACGTTCGACCATTGGTTGAAGTGCTTCGAGGATTACGTTGAGGCCTCGACAGCAGTCCAGTCCGAAGCCGACAGATTGTGGGTCCTCCACGCCAGGGTGAGCGACACTGTGTATGCAACAATTCGCGATTCCCAAAATTACAAAGATGCTATCGAATTACTCAAGAAGCTGTATAATAAACAGCCGAACGAAATTCATGCTCGTCACCTATTAGCCACTCAACGGCGGCAGCCCGGCGAAACTACGGGACAGTACCTACGCGAACTTCAACAGCTAGCCAGAGCCTGCAACTGCAAGGAGGTGTCGGCTACTCAATACACCAACAATCTTATTTGGGACGCGTTCGTGGCGGGAATCGGCTCATCCTATATTCGCCTGCGGCTGCTAGAGCAGGGTAACCTGGACCTGGCTAAGACGGTAGAATTGGCCGAGGCAATGGAAACGGCCTCCAGAAGTCTCGAAACCTACCTCACCGACCACGTGGGAACAGCGTGGCAAGCACAGCCACCGCCTCAACTGTACCCGGCGGCTCCTCGGAACTGCGCGATAATGCTCCCAACTTCAGACCTGATGGCTGCGGCAGCTCCTGGAGACCCACGGTGCTATTTCTGCGGATTGGCGAAGCATCCTCGCCGGAGATGTCCGGCCAGGACGGTGTTTTGCTCCGCCTGTGGGAAGAAAGGGCACTATGCAAAAGTGTGCCGAGCAAAGACCCCTTCCAAGTCCAGCAGTGCTGCGAGCGACTCCCCAGGATCCATCTCCTCGTCTCCGGCCTCGTCGATGTCTTCAGCCACGTGCGATCCACGGGCGCCGCCATTTCCTATGATGACGACGCAAGCCACGTGCGACCTGCGGGTGCCGCCGTTTTCAACATCATCGACCACGTGCGATTCATGGGCGCAGCCAATTCGGTCGACACCGGCCGCAGAAGACCAGCAGGGGTCCTCGTCGTCGGCTATCTCAGCTGCCTGCAGTTACGCTCGGGATCCAACAGTGGCGTCAATCATCCTGGGCCAGGCCAAGCCTCATAGACTCGACAAGTCCATGATGGACATAGAGGTAAACGGGCGCCTGGCGCATTGCCTGTTTGACAGCGGGAGCACGGAGAGCTTCATCCATCCGGATACAGTAAAACGGTGCGCTCTCCGTGTGCAAACTGTCAGGCAGACAATCTCCATGGCATCAAGGTCCCGATCTGTCCTCGTTCTTGGGAGCTGTGTGGTAACCTTAACGGCGCGGGGCACAGTCTACGAGAACTTCAGGCTCCTCGTGTTACTGCACCTTTGCGCTCCGGTACTCCTGGGGCTAGACTTTATGGCCCACCTGAGGAGTGCGACCCTGCAGTGCGATGGGCCACTCCCTCCACTTTCAGTGGGAGAACAGCAGCCTCCAAATTGTCCAGCGCGCTCCACATGCGGCCTCTCAACACTCAAAATTACCCCGCCTTCCCTATTCGAAAATCTTGTGCCAGGCTGCAAGCCCATCGCGACTAAGAGCAGGCGTTACAGCGCTGAGGATCGGATCTTTATTAGATCTGAGGTTCAGCGGCTCCTCAGGGAAGGGGTCATTCAACCTAGCACTAGCCCTTGGAGAGCACAAGTCGTGGTGGTTAAGACTGGAGACAAGCCCCGGGTGGTCATAGACTATAGTCAGACTATTAATAGGTACACGCAGCTGGACATGTATCCTCTCCCACGCATATCTGACATGGTCAACCAGATTGCGCAGTACCGGGTGTTCTCCACCATCGACTTGAAGTCAGCCTACCGCCAGCTCCCCAATCGCCCAGAGGACCGAAAATACACGGCTTTTGAGGCGGATGGCCGTCTCTACCACTTTTTAAGAGTCCCTTTCGGCGTCACTAATGGGGTCTCGGTCTTCCAGCGTGAGATGGACCGAATGGTGGACCAAAACGGGCTACGGGCTACCTTCCCGTACCTGGACAATGTCACTATCTGCGGCCATGACCAGCAGGACCACGACGCAAACCTCCAGAAGTTTTTACGCACTGCGTCTCTCCTGAACCTGACCTATAACAAGGAGAAGTGCGTATTTAGCAAGCACCGCCTAGCAATCCTCGGATATGTGGTGGAAAACAGGGTCATCGGCCCCGATCCAGACCGTATGCGTCCCCTCCTTGAACTTCCCCTACCCACTACCATCAAAGCACTGAGAAGATGTTTAGGCTTCTTCTCGTACTATGCACAGTGGGTCCCCAATTACGCGGACAAAGCCCGTCCGCTCATAAAATCTACCTCTTTTCCCCTGACAGCAGAGGCTCGCCTAGCCTTTGCAGGGATAAAAGCCGACATCGCGAAAGCCACGATGCACGCTGTTGATGAGTCCATCCCTTTTCAAGTGGAGAGTGATGCATCTGATTTCGCCCTGGCCGCCACACTTAACCAGGCGGGCAGGCCCGTCGCCTTTTTCTCTCGCACCCTCCAAGGCCCTGAAATTCGGCACTCTTCTGTGGAGAAAGAGGCTCACGCCATTGTGGAGGCCATACGGCATTGGCGCCATTATTTGGCTGGCAAACGGTTTACCCTGCTCACGGACCAGCGGTCCGTGGCCTTCATGTTCAACAACACGTTAAAGGGAAAAATTAAGAATGATAAAATCTTGAGGTGGAGAATCGAACTCTCCACCTACAACTATGATATCATGTACCGTCCGGGGAAGCTCAATGAGCCCTCAGATGCCCTGTCGCATGGAACATGTGCCAGTGTGCAGGAGGACCGGTTACAGGCCCTCCACAATGATCTCTGCCATCCGGGGATCACTCGGTTTTTCCATTTTGTAAAGGCTCGGAATCTGCCCTACTCCATAGAGGATGTCAGGTCGATAACTCGAAGCTGCCAGGTTTGTGCAGAGTGCAAGCCGCACTTCTACCGGCCTGACAGGGCACAACTCATTAAGGCCACTCGCCCTTTTGAACGACTGAGTATCGACTTCAAGGGGCCCCTTCCTTCGACAGATCGGAGTGTGTATTTCCTCAACGTGGTTGACAAATACTCCCGATTCCCCTTTGCCATCCCCTGTTCTGACATGTCCTCTGCCACAGTCAGCAAAGCCCTGCGGAGTCTTTTTACCCTGTTCGGCTACCCCAGTTATATCCACAGTGATAGGGGTTCGTCGTTTATGAGCGACGACTTGAGGCAATACCTGCTCTCTAAGGGAATTGCCTCAAGTAGGACTACGAGTTACAACCCCAGGGGTAACGGACAGGTCGAGAGAGAAAACACTACAGTCTGGAAGGCTGTTTTACTGGCGCTAAGGTCTAGGGGTCTTCCAGTCACCCGTTGGCAAGAGGTACTTTCTGATGCGCTCCATTCAATCCGGTCCCTCCTGTGTACGGCAACCAACGCTACCCCACATGAGCGGATGTTTACCTTCCCTAGGAAGTCTTCCTCTGGGACCTCACTGCCGTCTTGGTTGACGTACTCAGGACCTGTCCTCCTGCGGCGGCATGTTAGGGCCCGCAAGTCCCACACTTTGGTTGAACAGATCCATCTCCTCCACGCCAACCCTCAATATGCCTATGTGGCATATCCTGACAGGCGAGAGGACACGGTCTCTATCAGAGATCTGGCACCTGCAGGGGACCTGGAAACCCCCGTCACTCCCGCACCCCTGGTTAGGACTCCTTTGCCCATTCTCTCCCCTCCTGACACGGCGCGGGCAACATCGGGACCTCAACTTAATCCTCTTACTCCCGTGTACAGCTTGCCTGAGTCCAGGAGATTGTCGCCACCTCGAGGTCGACAGGCGTGTGAGAAACTGGAGGAGTCAGTGGACACCACCTCGGCGAGAGGGTCGTCACCATGGTCACCAGAACCGGCACTGGAGCCAGTGCTGTGGAGGTCACAGAGACGGTGCAGACCCCCGATACGGCTGAACTTGTAACATGTGGACAGTTCGTATTGTCTCCTTGCCCCACCGGCCTTTGTTTTTAAAGGAGGGGTGAATGTGGTGAACCATAGATGGTTACCACTATGGGTACTTGTACATATGTTACTCTTGTTACTGTTGGGGTTAGGGTTTGGGTGTTCCACCTGTTATTATTGTTTATGTGGTACACTCCGTTCGGCTCCGCCTTCTTACTGGAGTATAAAGGTCACTGCTACTTCCTAGTAGCCCTTAGTCTGGGATAATATTGTTAAGTAGTGTGCTCCAATCTTGTTGTGAATAAAAGCCTTTATTCCCGGGTACGTCCTAGCCTCCCGTGTGAATCAATCGCGCATCAGGGAGGAAGCTGGAGCACCCGGAGGAAACCATGCAGATACGGGGAAAATGTGCAAACTCCACACAGACAGTAACCCAAGCCGGGAGTTGAACCCAGGTCGCTGGAGCTGTGAGGCAGCAGTGCTAACCACTGCGCCACTGTGTCACCCGCTGCCACTGCACTAAGCATTGCTGGATGCTGACCCATCAATCTTTCTCTATGCACAATCGCACCTGAAGTTTAAAGTTTAACGTTTATTTATTAGTGCCACAAGTAGGCTTACATTAACACGGCAATGAAGTAACTGTGAAAATCCCCGAGTCGCCATACTCTGGCGCCTGTTTGGGTACACTGTGCCACTGTGCCGCCCGGAGAATCCTTGTGGGGTCTGAGCTGCTAGTGAACTGAGCTATCCTCGTCTCCAGCTGTAGCTGCAGGTCACTGGTATCTGGGCTCTGGCCACATGCCGATCCCACCTCAAGAGAGCTCTCGGTATCTGTGCTGCTAGCTGCAAAACTCATGCCATGTAAAGGTGTTGTTTCACTGTACTGTAGGATTCTATGGTTCTATAATTCTGCCAGAAAACTCACCGTCACTGGCAAGGGACATGGCAAAGTCTGTCACCAACAGGGCTTTCCTCAGAGCCTGGAACCCAGCCTTTCCAACATTAACTCCTGGAGTACAGGTGTAGAGCCAACCCTGAGCGAGCAGCCGTCTGTTTCATCACCAGTGTCTCCTTCCTCTTCCAATTCCTCAGCATTGGCAGGCCAAGATGTAGTTCTTGGAATCTGTAAAGAGGCGGGCATGAAAGTAGGATTGCTGTGAGAAGAGGGTTGCAAAGCAAGAGATAGGTTCTTAAACCATCAGGTAAATCAGAAGAGATTGTAGGATGGGAGAGAAGTGGGAGATGAGAAGGAGAATTAGGAATGAGCATAAGGACTCCTATCATGTAAACCTCAGTTGTGTCCACTCCAATGATGGTAGATACTGTCTGCTCCATGGCGGTAAAGACTAACACCCACTCTCCCCTGGTCAGCTTCTGCTGCATCAGGCTGTGATGCCATCTTGTCCTGCAGGAGAGTAGCAGATGTGACAATGAGCGTGGTGCAATGTGTTTGGGTGATTTGACTGTCATGGTTGAATAGTTGGCAATGTGTTCAAGCTGAGATGTGGGTGCGAGGCTTCCATGAGGTGTGTGAGGGTCAGGTGTAGCTGTGAATGTGAAATGTGAGTTGTCATTGATCGAAATTGCTGCTGGGTGAGTGAAGTGGAGTGGGTGAATTAGAATCATAGAATCCCTACAGGAAGCTATTCTTCCCATCAAATCTGCACTGACTCTCCGACAGAGCATCTTACCCAGGCCCTATCTCCATTACCCCAGGCATTTACTCCACTAATCCTCCTAGCCTACACAGCTTGGGACACTAAGGGGCAATTTAGCATGGCCAATCCATCTAACCTGCAAATATTTGGGCAGTGAGAGGAAACTGGAACACCTGGAGGAAACCCATGCAGACACGGGGAGAGTGTGCAAACTCCACACAGTCACCCAAGACTAGAATTGAACTCAGGTCCCTGGCGCTGTGAGGCAGCAGTGCTAACCACTATGCTGCCTAGTTGCGCGCAGTTTTGTGTGTGCAGAATTGTGCAGTGTGTGAGGCTAGTGGTCTAGGCTGGCATGGTGGCACAGTGGTTAGTACTGCTGCCTCACATCGCCAGGGACCTGGGTTCAATTTCTAGCTTGGGTCACTGTCTGTGTGGAGTCCGCACGTTCTCCCCATGTCTTTGTGGGTTTCCTCCGGGTGCTCCGGTTTCCTCTCAGAGTCCGAAAGATGCACTGGTTAGGTGCATTGGCCATGCTAAATTCTCCCTTAGTGTACCCAAACAGGCGCCGGAGTGTGGCGACTCGGGGATTTTCACAGTAACTTCATTGCAGTGTCAATGTAAGTCTACTTGTGACACTAACAAAAAAACTTTAAAAATCATTTAGAAGAATGCGGTATATGAAGATGCATTCACTGACCTCGACTACTCATATCAGGTCATTGGACTTCTTGTGGCATCATGACTTGGAGTTACGTTGCTGGCATTGATCACAATGACTGTCTGCTGCAAATGTCACCACAGTGTTTATCTGGGTGGCTTCCTGGTCCCCTATAAGTGAAGGATCTCACTCTTCCTGTCCAGTTTCTTCACCAAGAGAAATTTGGAGCCCACTTTCTGGTCTGTTGTACCATTCTTCAATTTTCTTCCCCCACTTCCAGCTTAGGCTGATACCCCTCCTGAAATGGACAGTCTACAAAAATCAACATCAAATTTTCCAGTGGACGAAAAGATCCATGAATGCCGGGAGGTTGGAATACCATTTTCTCAGTACCAATATAGTTGTGTATTTCTCTGTTCTCGGTAAGTGTGTCACGAGTGTGTCACGCCAACTCACGCCTGTGCACACAAACCCACATTCCGAGCTGGTCCCAACTACAAATGCAAGCTTTCTTCACTGAGTCTCAGTGAGAGGTGTGTATGTGCCTCTGTGCACTGGGGAGTTACAAAACTATTTTAGATTTACTGTGAGAAAAATAAAAAATCTTTGCTTATCCATGAGTCACTTTCCACTTTTAACATTTTCATGGAGATTTGATTCAGCGAAGTTCATTTGTGTGCAGACGTTAAGGACTTCAGAGAGAGAGGAAAAGAAACGGGATTACATAAAAAGAACAAATTAAAAGTAGCTGAGATGCTGAACGATGTCAACATTAATAACAGAGAACAGAAGTTAGATCAGGAAAAGGACAACATGCATCTGCCAAGTATTAATAATAAAGCATACAGTATAATTTGTTGTTTTTCCCTTGGTTCAGTATTCTTGCGACATGCTTTGATGAGTGCAAAGTAAAAAGCTTCAACATGTCTCTTTTTCAGCAATACTCCATGTTCTGTACTACCAAAATACTATTTGTTCTCTGGATGTTAATAAGACCACATTTATTGATTATCCCGAGTTGACTTAAAGATGAAATTATTAGCAATCATAGAATCATAGAATCCCTACAGTACAGAAGGAGGCCATTCAGCCCATCGAGTTTGCACCGACCACAATCCCACCCAGGCCCTATTCCCGTAACCTCACACATTTACCCTGCTAATCCCCCTGACACCAGGGTCAATTTAACATGGCCAATCCACCTAACCCACACATCTTTGGACTCACTGTTGGGGTTAGTATGTGGTATATATAACCTTTCACTCCCTTCAGGAAATGATGTATATAAAGTAAAATAACATTGAGTTTTGGGGGAAAAAAGCTAATATTTTACTGATATTGTTCCTGATTTTCCTGCCACTTTGGTCTGTGTGGATTGCTCCAGCTTGTCTGTCAGTATGAAATATTTGCAGCTCAGATAAAGCAAGCAGTAGTTTGAATTTATGAAAGCTGGCATCTGTTTAGTGATGTGAATAGCTATTGTTTCCTTTACTTTTTGAATCTAGAAGGCTGCAAATTCATCAATTCCAAATGCTGAGTTTGTTTCTCGGCCAAGTGGGTAGGTGAGCTGCCAGTTTTGAAGAGCTGTCTCACTGCCAATTGTTCGTGCCGCACGGCCAGCTTTCCATGACGTCATTCCCGCCAACATCTCTCGGAAAATGTCCAGCCCAGACACTATTTCCAGCATCAGTCAGAATACACCTCCCCTTTAAGAGGTGTAGGCTGCCTTTAATTGGTTCAGGCCTCTCAGAATCTTGCTCTCCCTACTTGCATGGCAGTCCCGCAGCAGACTTGGTGCTGGCGACATTGTTGGTAACAAGCCGGCAGCGTGAAGTATTGCTCTGTTCCTTCATCAGGTGACTTCACCTGAAGGAGCAGCGCTCCGAAAGCTTGTGATTTCAAATAAACCTGTTGGACTCTAACCTGGTGTCGTGTGACCTGTTGTCTTGATTTATTATTGTCACATGTATTGGGATACAGTGACAAGTATTGTTTTTTTTTGCGTTATACAGACAAAGCATACCGTTCATAGAGAAGGAAAGGAGCGAGTGCAGAATGCAGTGTTACAGTCATAGCTAGGGTAAGAGAAAGATCAACTAATGCAAGGTAGGTCCATTCAAAAATCTGACAGTAGCAGGGAAGAAGCTGTTCTTGAGTCAGTTGGTACATAACCTCAGACTTTTGTATCTTTTTCCTGAAGGAAGAAGGTGGAAGAGAGAATGTCCGGGGTGCGTGGGGTCCTTGATTATGCTGGCTGCTTTGCCGAGGCAGCAGGAAGTGTAGACAAAGTCAATGGATGGGAGGCTGGTTTGCGTGATGGATTGGGCTACATTCACGACCTTTTGTAGTTCCTTGAGGTCTTGGGCAGAGCAGGAGCCATACCAAGCTGCGATACAACCAGAAAGGATGCTTTCTATGGTGCATCTGTAAAAATTGGTGAGTCGTAGCGGACATACCAAATTTCCTTAGCCTCCTGAGAAAGTAGAGGCGCTGTGCATGGAGGCGTACATATACATAAATGTGCACGAAGATATAACCACTCATACATAAACACACCCTGATACGTACCCACATACCACACACAGATAGAGTTGCCAACTGTGTTTAACTATGTTGCTGGAGATTTCACCATGACTTGCCCCTACATCCCAGGAATCAGCCGACCATTCTTGTGACACATTGTCTCCCTACTCTAATCGAAAAGCAAAATGACTCATCATGGATGATGTTTGGCTGTCAGCCAGGAAGACTTTTTCTCCCCCATTTTCAATATTTTTATATCAAGTCAGGAGAAATGATCAAAGAAAATGACAAAAAAATCTTATTAAACCTCCCACTGATTTTTCTCCAGGGTTGCACAAAGCGATTTATATCCAATTCCTGGAAACTCCAGGCCGATCCTGGGGGGTTGGCAACCCCATACACAGTTGTATGGAGCAAGACACATCTAACATTGACACGTCCACTTGCCTACAGATTAATACATGCCTGCTCTGCCCAGAGGCAGGCACTCTGTAACTTCATCCTGAGCTGTTCTCTTGGCAGTTTCTGTCAGTGATAGTTTGTCATTGCCATCCACTCTCAAGGCAGGATGAGGACGAGATCCTGAATCTACCTCAGCTGGGCAGGGAATCAAAGCCCACCCTGTTGGCTTTAATTTGAACCACATGCTAAGCCAGCTAGCCAGCTAAGCTAACCGGCTCCATTGAGTGCAAGTGTACCGAGCTAAATATACACGCATAAACAATATATACACAGTCTCACCCATCAACCCATCATCATCATTTAGATTGATTCCTGGTTTCTATACCTTAAATTAAAATGTTCATTTTGTCCCTGACTTCATCCCTCCCTGTTTATGTGAGCCTTTTGAGCAGAACACATCCCATCACCGTGATCTGTCCGTCTGCAACATCCACATACTCTGGCCCATCATTGGCAGCCATGCCCTCAGTTGTCTTGGTCACACTTTCTGTCATTGCCCCTGTCTCTCCACCTCTGCCTCTGCTTTTTCAGACCAAGTCCATTCTCTGGCCAGATCCGTGGTTACCCCCTCCCCGAATATCTCCTTTGTCAGATCAGTATCCCCATCCTCAATTTTCTTTATACTAAGGATGCCATATAAAAACTCAGACTTCTGCTGCTCTCTCTGTCCTCACTGGTGTTATGGACATTACTGTAGGTGGCACATGTTCTATTTGTGGTTCAGATCACTAAGTGCATCCAAGATGGAGAATATTTTATTAACAAATAACTGACTTAGAAAGTTCATTCTATCTGCTTATCTTAAACATTATGATATTTGAATTCCTCACTGACAAAGGCGGCGATAATGAGGAAGACTTTGCTGATTGAATTGATTTATTATTTATTATTGTCACATGTATTGGGATACAGTGAAAAGTATTGTTTCTTGCGCGCTATACAGACAAAGCATACCATTCATAGAGTACATAGGGGAGAAGGAAAGGATAGGGTGCAGAATGTAGTGTCGCAGTTACCAATAGGGTATAGAGAAAAATCAGCTTAATGTGTGATAGGGCCATTCAAAAGTCTGATAGCAGCAGGGAAGAAACTGTTCTTGAGTCAGCTGGTATGCGTTTGAAGACTTTTGTGTCTTTTTCCCGATGGAAGAATGTGGAAGAGAGTATGTCCGGGATGCATGGGGTCCTTGATTATTCTGGCTGCTTTTCTGAGGCAGTGGGAAGTATAGACAGAGTCAATGGATGGGAGACTGGTTTGCATGATGGGCTGGGCTACATTCACAACCCTTTGTAGTTTCTTCTGGTCATGGTCAGAGCAGGAGCCATACCAAGCTGTGATACAACCAGAAAGAATGCTTTCTATGGTGCATCTGTAAAAATTGGTGAGAGTCGTAGTGGACATGCTGAATTTCCTTAGCTTTCTGAGAAAGTAGAGGCATTGGTGGCTTTCTTAACTGTAGCATCAGCATAGGGGGACCAGAATAGGTTGTTGGTGATCTGAACACCTAGAAACTTGAAACTGATATCAATTGTATGCTTCACACTTCCTTCTGGCTGGCTTCCTTCTGTAAATTACTTGCCTTTGTTGAGCTAACTTGTTTTGCAATGGCTGAACTCAGTAACCAGTACAGCACGACTTAGAATTATAGAACCTTGTGGTGCAGAAGGAGACCTTTGATCCATTGAGTCTGCACTGACTCTCCAATAGAGCAGCTCACCCAGGCCCATAACCCCACATATTTACCCTGCTAATCCCTTCACCATCTTGGGACACTAAGGGGCAATTTAGCATGACTAATGCATCTAACCTGCATATTTTTGAACTGTGGGAGGAATCTGCAGCACCCAGAGGAAACCCACGCAGAAACGGGGAGAACGTGCAAACTCCACGCAGACACCCAAGGCCGGAATTGAACCGGGGTCCTTAACGCTATGAGGCAGCAGTGCTAACCACTGTGCCACCGTGCTGCCCAATAGCAGTTAGTGGGACTGATGCATCAAAGTTCCATAAAATGAAGTGAGAAAGAGGGGCTGAGTCAAAAAAAGCAGACATCGTGAGGACCCATGTAGATTCCCATGGCAACACATGTTGAACAAATTCAGCCTGGCAGAGGAGGTTGGTGATAGATCGGGACTGGTTCGGTTTCCAGTAAAGGTTGACGCAGAAAGCTGTTGAAACTATCCTGGAAGGGGATAGGGAAGAAGAGTGGTTGAATGCCCATAGTGAAAGGGAGACAGTTAGGGCCAGGAACTGTTAAAGTGGCAGGGGTATCAGAGGTTGTTGTGGATGTTGGTGGGAAGAGGTTGGACTAGAGGAGAAAAATAGAGTTAAGCTCAAAAGAAATCAGTTCAGTGGGACAGGAACAGCCTGAACAGATGGGCCGACCAGGGCAGTCCTGTTTGTGGATCTTGGGAAGGAGGCAGAGGCAGGCAGTATGGTGCTGGGGACTGTGAGGCTGGGGGCCATGAAGGGACCTCTAGAGATGATGATATCAGTGACAGTCCTGGAGGGAGGTGATATTGAGTGGTGGCCTCGATGCAGACAGGGGGACGTATCAGAGAGCTGGCATTCAGCCGGCAGGAGGTTGAGTTTGTTCACCAAATATGAATAGCATCGTTCTTGTCAGCAGATCGTTCCAGAAGGATGGCGAGGTTCCAGGGGATGATGGGAATGTGCCAAAGGATGAGATTAGAAGGAGAGATAGGGTCAGAGGAAAGTGAATGGAAGGAAGGATCAGGAGGGGCTTTGCTGAAGTTTGCAGCTATTGATACCTGAAAGGAAGATAGAAATAAGTATTTTCTGGATGTGGCAATGAAGGGATGGAACCTTGGACTGGGATAGCTCAGAGACAGGGTGAGCCTTGGTGATTCATGGCGTAAGCATTGGGATGAACATGGAACTCCAGGAAAAATGGGAACATCCTATCCAGCTACCCACTCACCCTGCTACCCACTCACCCACTCACCCAGCTACCCACTCACCCACCAGCTACCCACCCACCCAGCTACCCAGCTACCCACTCACCCACCAGCTACCCACCCACCCAGCTACCCAGCTACCCACTCACCCACCTACCTACTCACCCAGCTGCCCACCTTCCCACTTACCCTGCATGCCCACCTACACACTCACCCACCCACCTACCCACCCAGCTACCCACTCACCCACCCACCCACCTATCCACTCACCCCCAGTACCCACTCACCCAGAATTTGCAGTCAGTGCTGTAAAAACAGGGTGTGACCTGTCATCCGCTAACTCCAACTGAGTTCCGGGGAGCGTGGGCGGGGCTGGGGGGTGGGGGGAGGGGGCGGGGGCAGTGCATTTCTGTGACGCCTGGGATTTGAAATTTGTGAATCCCGGATGAAATCTACAGCAATGTCGAGTTGGGAGAATTGTTGCATGCATGGACGGTATTGCTGCTGCCCGGAAGATCCAGGCCCAACTTTTTCCTCAGCACGATCCTGTCTAATATCACATCAAATAAAGACAGAGGACTCTACATTCATCACAAAACCATCCTGCCCTGTTTACACTATGACCAACCTGGAAGATGCACCGTGAATGGCCACAGTGACTATCTAGTGTGGCGTTCCTCTCATGGCAAGACTGGGATGCAGTGTGTGTCCGTGGGGAATCTGGTGCTAAATCATTTGGAGACAACCTGGTTTGGTCTGTTTTTACCCTACCGATGATGCATTACTGCTCAGCGTGAGATTAGCTGCAGCTTCAGAGATTCCGGTCTATGGGCTTGGCTGAAGGCTCAATGCTGCTAAATTACATTTGCCTGGATAATGGTTGAATCCCACTTCCCTTGGGGTAAATAACCACCATTGCTCTCCTCAACTGACCAGTTGAGTAAAGCCCAACCACAGGGTGATAGCAAGAGAAAGCAAAGAAAAGCAGCAGGAATCTGTTCCTCTCTCTCTCAGCCAGGCAAGGTTGAGATTAAAGAACAGCAATGTCAGCAACCTATCAGTTGAGAAGTGGCACAGGGGGAATGTAAAGAAATAAAATGCAGCTGAAGGATTGGGTAAAAGCAGAACATTGATCTGACCAGTTGGGGAACACTAAGTGTAGGGTGGCACGGCGGAACAGTAGTTAGCACTGCTGCCTCACAGCCCCAGGGACCCAGGTTCAATTCCTGGCTAGGGCCACTGTCTGTGCGGCTGCACGTTCTCCCCGTGTCAGCGTGGGTTTCCTCCAGGTGCTTAGGTTTCCTCCCACAGTCCAAAAGACGTGCTGGTTAGATGCATTGGCCATGCTAAATTCTCCCTCAGTGTACCCGAACAGGTGCCGGAGTGTGGCGACAAGGGAATTTTCACAGTAACTTCATTGTGGTGTTAATGTAAGCCTACTTGTGACACTACTACTTAAACTTAAACACTAATTGCTTTCATGAGGTTCTTTGAACCCTTAATCTTGCCTAAAGAATAAGAATATTGTGTTATTGCACAGGCTAAAATGCTTAGCTAACTTCAGAAATCAAATTACCATGTCCTTCCGCGTGTCTCAATAGCAGTAGATCATGACAATGTGTTGCTGTGTTGTCATTACAGAGTTCTGTTGTATAAACACAAGGCACCTTGAGTTTGATGGAAAGTTTGAGGTCTGTGCTGTCTACAAATCAAACCTCATCCAGCTCATAGAGTCATAGAGTCATAGAGGTTTATAGCATGGAAACAGGTCCTTCGGCCCGACTTGTCCATGGCGCCCTTATTTTTTTTAAACCCCTAAGCTAATCCCAATTGCCCGCATTTGGCCCATATCCCTCTATACTCATCGTACCCATGTAACTATCTAAATGCTTTTTAAAAGATAAAATTGTACCCAGCTCTACTACTAACTCTGGCAACTTGTTCCAGACACTCACCACCCTCTGTGTGAAAAAATTGCCCCTCTGGACACTTTTGTATCTCTCCCCTCTCACCTTAAACCTATGCCCTCTAGTTTTAGACTCCCCTACCTTTGGGAAAAGATATTGACTATCTACCTTGTCTATGCCCCTCATTATTTTATAGACCTCTACAAGGTCACCCCTCAGCCTCCTACGCTCCAGAGAAAAAAGTTCCAGTCTATTCAGCCTCTCCTTATAACTCAATCCATCAAGTCCCGGTAACATCCTAGTAAATCTTTTCTGCACTCTTTCTAGTTTAATAATATCCTTTCTATAATAGGATGACCAGAAATGCACACAGTATTTCAAGTGTGGCCTTACCAATGTCTTGTACAACTTCAACAAGACATTCCAACTCCTGTATTCAATGTTCTGACCAATGAAACCAAGCATGCCGAATGTCTTCTTCACCACTCTGTCCACCTGTGACTCCACTTTCAAGGAGCTATGAACATGTACCCCTCGATCTCTTTGTTCTGTAACTCTCCCCAGTGCCCTACCATTAACTGAATAAGTCCTGCCCTGGTTCAATCTACCAAAATGCATTACCTCGCATTTGTCTAAATTAAACTCCATCTGCCATTCATCAGCTCACTGGCCCAATTGATCAAGAACCTGTTGCAATCCTAGATAACCTTCCTCACTGTCCACCATGCCTCCAATCTTCGTGTCATCTGCAAACTTACTAACCATGCCTCCTATATTCTCATCCAAATCATAAATATAAATGACAAATAACAGTGGACCCAGCACTGATCCCTGAGGCACACCACTGGTCACAGGCCTCCAGTTTGAAAAACAATTCTCTACAACCACCCTCTGGCTTCTGTCAAGAAGCCAATTTTGTATCCATTTAGATATCTCACCCTGGATCCCGCTGTTTGTTTTTTCCTTGAAGCCTTTCAGAAAATAACCTGTCCAGACCTAATCATCGCAGAGTTGTGTGCAGTAATCATTAAATTCGCATAGGTGCTAACGGAATTCAGTGCACTGATGTGAATAACGCTCAGTGACACCCTGGCTTGCTCCAATGACATACTAGCCTGTGTCAAATCAATGCAGGATTGGCAATTAACTCAGGGACAGGATTGAAGGACAAAATACTGCAGATGCTGGGAATCTGTAACATAAGCAGACATGGTGGCACAGTGGTTAGCAGTGCTGCCTCACAGCGCCAGGGACCCCGGTTCAATTCCCGGATTGGGTCACTGTCTGTGAAGAGTCTGCACGTTCTCCCCATGTCTGCGTGGGTTTCCTCCGGGTGCCCCAGTTTCCTCCCACAGTCTGAAAGACATGTTGGTTAGGTGCAATGGTCGTGCTAAATTCTCCCTCAGTGTACCCGAACAGGCGCCGGAGTGTGGCGACTAGGGGATTTCACAGTAACTTCATTCTGTTAATGTAAACCTACTTGTGACACTAATAAATAGAGTTAAACAATGCTGAAAATATCCAGCAGGTCAGGTAGTGAGTGAAGAGAGAAACACAGTTAATGTTTCCAGTCATTGGAACAGAAATAAGTAATAGAGACGTGAAAGGTTTTAAGCAAGGAAAGAGAAATAAGAACAAGAGGGTGGAAAGCAGGAGTAACAAAAAGGTTGATGGTACAAGGCAGAGATGGGTGTCCAGCCACATACTTCTCCCACTGCTCCCCACTTTCTTAATTTTTAGTCCTTCTTTTTCAGGAGAAAAGGCCTTACTGAAACACCCACCGTCTCACCCCCATCAAATCCTTTGGCACATCCTCAAAGAAAACCAAAAGGCTGGCCTTTTTAATGAATTTATTTCTATCCAAGTGCTCCATGATATTATCCTTAACTTTACCCACAATGTACATCAAATTCACCGTTCTGTAGTTTACTGAACCATGTTTTCTACTTGAACAGGAATAGCTCTGACTCGAAAAGTTGGCTCTATTCTGTCTCCACAGATGCTGTGGAGATGCCGTCACACAGATGCTGTCAGACCTGCTGAGATTTTCCAGCATTTTCTGTTGTTGTTTCAGATTCCAGCACCCGCAGTATTTTGCTTTTATCTTAGTGAATAACATCGGCCTTTCTGCAGTGCCAGACTTCTCAGTGCTCAGTGATTTCTGGAACATCAAAAATAGGAGAAGATATTGTCCTGAGGGCCCTTTGAGTCTGCTTGGCCATTCATTCAGATCACGACTGACCGTCTAACTCAAATTCACCTTCCTGTACTATCCTTAAACGGTGACGCAGTGGTTAGCACTGCTGCCTCACAGCGCCAGGGACCCGGTTCAATTCTGGCCTAGGGTCACTGTCTATGTGGAGTTTGCACATTCTCCCAATGTCTGCATGGGTTTCCTCTGGGTGCTCCAGTTTCCTCCCACACCCCAGAGATAGGCCATGCCGAATTGCCCCTTAGTGTCAGGGGGACTAGCAGGGTAAATACATGGGGTTACGGGGATAGGACTTGGGTGGGATTGCAGTCGATGCAGGTTTGATGGGCCAAATGGCCTCCTTCTGCACTGTAGGGATTTTATGATTTGATTCTATGAATCTATGATTCCCAATTGATCCCTTAGTATCCAAGAATCTATTGATTCAATTTTGAATATACTCCACAACTGAGCAGCAACACACTGACGTAGAGAATTCCAAAGATTCACAATGTTCTGCCTGAAGTAATTATCTTCATTTCAGTCATAAGTATTATCCTCAGACATTCCCCTTAGTTCTAGAGTCTCTAGCCAGGGGAAACAGCCTCTCAGTAGCTCTGATTGTCAGGGTATCAGTCACCAATGAGGGCTGATTTCCCCGAGGGCATGGTACTGGCACTCTCAGCGGGAGGAGTTCACCTAACGTTCCCCCTGCCTGTGATAGCCTGAAACTACCCCTGTCTACAACGCCTCGATCCTGGGAAACGGTGAGGGTGGCTGAGTGCAGCTGCAGGCCTGATAGAGTGGCAGCAAGCAAGAGGAAGGCTAACGATGCTGCAAATCTGAATTAAAAACAGAAAAGGCTGGAGAAACTCATGAGGTCTGGCAGCATCTGTGGAGAGAGACAGACAGAGAGTTAGTGGCTGGAATTTTACTGCCACGCCCGCCTCGGACTCAGGGCAGGCACGGCTCGCAGAACGGAATAGTTGGTTAGCCTCGGGCGGGATTTTACAAGCCTCACCCGAGCGAGGTCATAAAATACCAGCCAATGTGTCGAGTTGAGATGACTCTTTTTCAGAGCTGGGCTAATGAGTTGGATTGCACTCTGGTCAAGGTCCTTTGACAACTTTTTCAAACACTTTTGGTGCTTCCATGTTGTTGCCTGTCCCTCAGGAAGCTTTTTCTCTCCAGCCCTGAGTCCCTTTCTGGTGAGCGAAGAGGAAATCGAGGTCAGACAGTGGCTGATGAATATTGGATCACAAGTGCAATGGCTGTTTGTTACTCATTTATTGTAAATTAATCAGGATGCAGTTAGCAACATCAGAATGTCCAGTCTGTCACATGTGGCTAACACAATATGTGCAGATTTACATAACCTGCCGGTGATAACCCCAGAAAACACAAAACCGGGTGAAGGATCTTTGGCGGAGGCCAAAATTCTCCGCATGATTTTCATGCACATTTTGCTGAAGAATTAACATTCATAGTAGAGTAAAAGTAAAGTTTAGTTTATTAGTCATAAGTAAGGCTTACGTTAACACTGCAATGAAGTTACTGTGAAAATCCCCTAGTTGCCACACTTCAGTGCCTGTTCGGGTCAATGCACCTAACCAGCATGTCTTTCAGACTGTGGGAGGAAACCAGAGCACCCGGAGGAAATCCACGCAGACATGGGGAGAACGTGCAAACTCCACACAGACAGTGGCCCAAGCTGGGAATCGAACCCAGGTCTCTGGCGCCGTTAGATGCAAGACTCAGCAAAAGCAACCCTTTTAAACTGTCAGTCATCACTGGCAGCAAACGGTACTGGGAGATGTGTGCATTTGGCACTAAAACTGATGTGACCTCAGTTGCCAATTGGTATCAATTATTTGATCACAACAGATTCCAGATTTCATTCCTGAAGGGCCTCCAATGTCTGGTGCTAAGCCATTCTCAGAATCTCTCTGCGTGTCCCAGTTATTCTCCTTTAGCTTTCTTTCAGGAGAGGAAAGGAGACAAAACCAAGAATAAGTGAAGATCCAACTAAATATGCTATTTGCAGTCTGAAATCTCCATAATGGACATCATCAGCCTCATTCCAGAACCCTCCACACAGCAGACTAACTGTAATAGATCCTTGGAGGCAGAAGTCCCTTCACCAAAATCCCTTTATTTACAAGTCTGACAACAGCATACAGAGTGTTTTCAGTTCGCAGTCTACACTAGGAGTGCCAGAGGAACTGACACTCCTGGTTAAATACAAAGCAAAAGACTCCCTGATTGACCCATCAATTTGGAGGGATGTCTTTCAACACCAACCAAGTAAACGAACTCAAATTAACTAAGGGACAAAATAAAAGGGGCAGCTCCCCAAAAGGAAGGGGGAACAGCCCGAACCAAAACCAAAGTCGAAAGGAAACTTAAAACATCAAACCAAAAGGTGATTATTGGGGTCGATAATACACCCCAGCCCCTGCGGTGCCCAGCGGTCACGGAAGGCGTCAACCGTGCCCGTGGACACCGCATGCTCCCTTTCCAGAGACACCTGGCCGCGAATGTAGCCGCGGTAGAGGGGCAGACAGTCGGGATGGACGGCCCCGTCGATCGCCCGCTGCCTGGACCTATTGATGGCGCGTCTCGCCAGGCCCAGGAGCAGGTTCACGAGGAGGTCGGCATCCCGACCCGCCCCTCTCCGCACCAGGTGCCCGTAGATCAGGAGCGTGGGACTGAAGTGCAAACAAAACATCAGTAAAAGGTGTTTGAGGAAACCAAAAAGGGTGTGCAGCCTAAAACACAGAACGTAGACATGGTCCACGGACTCCACAAGGCCACAGAAAGGGCAGTCTTGGGAGCCCGTGAACCGGAAAAACCTACGGTTGTACGGCACTGCTGCGTGCAGCACCCTCCACCCCAGGTCCCCAAGATAATTGGGGGAGATCCCTCCGTAGAGGGACCTCCACTGGGGACCTCCGCCACCCGGCGGCAACAAGGCCCACCAAGGTGTAATCAATTTGGAGGGAGTTCATATTCTAACAGGCCAACCTCAATTGCCTGATTAAAGTCGTTACACTAAGCACCTGTTGTAAAACAGTCTTTTGGTTTACGAAAGCGATGTTCTGATGAAAGCCCCTTGACCTGAAACATTAACTCTGTTTCCCTCTCCACAGATGTTGCCAGACCCGCTGAGTAGTTCCAGCATTTTCTGTCTTTTTTCAGTCTGTGACTGCAGCATTGGAAGTCACCATGCTGGGAAGACACTTTGCATCCCTTAGCTGTATCTATGTTTTAAATTTCCTTCCCAGTCAATAACATGTCCCATCACAACGGTGCATTTGCTGGAGTCTGGGGTGAAGGATCATGTGCCCAACTTGGGGTGGTTGCACCAAGATTTCTAACGCCATGTTGCATCCTGACTGCACAATGTGCTATGTATGGGATATAATGAGAAAGATGTGTGAAGGTTTGATGTGAGCAAACAGTAAACATGGCCAGTTTGACAGGGTTCACTCTGGTCAGCTTGTTCAATGCCTGCCATTGTCTTCCGGTTCAGTTCCAGGTGTTGCAGACATGATGGTTGCCAGTTCCTGTTACGTATGGTTCAGTGCCATGCTCTGGTAATCCTTCAGTGGCATTAAGGGCAAATTTCCTTGCACATGTCATGGTATGTTGGCACACTGTGTTAGCACTGCTGCCTCACAGCGCTGGGAACCTGGGTTTGATTCCAGCCTTGGGTGACTTTCTGTGTGGAGTTTGCATGTTCTCCCCATGTCTGCGTGGGTTTCCTCCCACATTCTGAAAGACGTGCTGGTTAAGTGGAATGGCCATGCTAAATTGCTCCTTAGTGTCCCAAGATGTGAAGGTTAGGGAGATTAATGGAGTAAATGAGTGGGGTTACAGGGATAGGACGGGAGGTGGGCCTGGGTAAGGTGCTCCATCGGAGTGTAAGTGCAGCCTTGATGGGCTGAATGGCCTCCTTCTGCACTGTAGGGATTCTATGTCCTGCAGTAGAATGTCCACTCTGCCATCCATATGGTTTGAAGCCATCCTTGTTCATATCTAGCAAGACCTGGCTTGGGCTGATAAGTGGCAAGTAACATTCGTGCCATACAAGTGCCAGGTAATGACCATCTCCAACAAAGAATCTAACCATTGCCCCTTGGCATTCAATGGCATTACCATCCCCTACTATCAGCATCCTGCGTAACCGTTAACCAGAAGCTGAACTGGGCTAGCCATATGAATATAGTGCTACCAGAGCAGGTCAGATGTTTGGAATCCTGTGACGAGTAACTCACCTCCTGACTCCCCAGAGTTTATCCATCATCTACAAGGCACAAGTCAGGAGTGTGATGGAATATTCTCCACTTGCCTGGAGGAGGGCAGCTCCAACAACATTCAAGAAGCTCGACACCATCCAGGAAAAAGCAACCAGTTTGATTGAAACCCCATCCACAAACATTCACTCCCTCCACCACCGATACACAGTGGCTGCAGTGTGCAACATCTACACGATTCACTGCAGCAACTCACCAAGGTTCCTTAGGTGGCACCTTCCTAACCCACAACTGCTACCATCTAAAAGGACAAGAGCAATAGATACCTGGGATCACTAACACCTGGAGGTTCCCCTCCAAGCCACTCACCAATCCTGATTTGGAAATATATCACTGTTCCTTCATTGTTGCTGGGTCAAAGTCCTGGAACTCCCTCCCTGATAGCATAGTGGGTGTACCTACATCTCATGGACTCCAGCAGTTCAAGAAGGCAGCTCACCACCACCTTCTCAAGGGCAATTAGGGATGGGCAATAAATGCTGGCCGAGCCAGTGATGTCCACATCCAAAAAATGAATTTTAAAAAAAATAATGGCGGGATAGATTTGAGAGGCTGAATACCCTACATTCTGAGCTCCGACCTAAGTAAGCTCCTTATCTAGAAGCACTTTTACATTGAGAATGTGGTGTTAGGCACTCAGTACTTTCACATCTGCTGCACAGGCCCCAAATCCGCCCCGTCCTGTATGAATGGTAAAAATCGAGGTGTCATCGACTAAAATGGTTACGAACAAAATGGTTGTAAGCAACACTTCCAGGGCACCTTTTTCTAGAGGAGAGCAGAGTAGTCCTTGGTGACAAGGATGGGTTAGTTAGTTATTTACTTATGTATGGCAATTTCATTTCCAGTAAAATTCAGTATGCTGAGAATTGGCTGTATTTAACCAAGCCATCCTACTTCTTGACTCTCTGTCCCCTCCAACAAGCCACTTGTTTGCCAACGTAAGTGACGTAATACTGCATTTTATATATCTGAGACTAGTTGTCTGATCACACTCTGATCAAGGGCCATCATGGTCCACAAAACAGGTCCAAGTGCAGAGAATGTATTACACATTCTGACTAACCTACCAGTACACCGAGGGATAGCTACAAGTGCTGTCTTTCAGATGAGATGTCTCAGGTAGACATAAAAAGATAGGCGTCGCTTGTAGGCACTAGTACAGAAGTTCCATCAGAAAGTGTAGATGGGGCCAGGGTTCTGGTAAACACCATAAGTGTATTACCAGCAAGGACTATATACAGCTTTGCACAGCCTTGATCTAGTCTGAGTCCTAACAGGTCCACAGGCTGATTACTTGACTGTATGCCTGACTTGTAAGGTATACATGAGATTTTATTGATACAGAGTCACAGACAATAGTGAATTGCAAATCTGCAATAGGATCCCAGGCAGTAGTTTATATCCAACATGGAGGCTGTACCTTTTATCCTCCAGCGTTACATGAAGTGATGTCACTGCAGCTTCTTAAAGGTACATGTTATTGTCTGCCATTGCCACATAATATCACAACATCAGGACTTCCCTTTTGACTAAAGAAAAGCTTTGTGAGAACAGGCATAAGGATGAATATCAAGCTTAACAAGATTTTAATGCATGAAGATAATGTTTTGATGGGTGTCTGGCACCATAGCTTATTTTCGTGTAGTGTTCAAGATGTTTTATGGTCGTACATTCTCAGGTGCTTGTTCACTGCAGAATTATTTTGTCTTACACCGTTGGTATTTGTGTAGTCCTCTGCGACTGATTCATCTGTGGTTCTGTCTATGTGATGCGAATGTGCCGATGGCACCTTCTGATGATCTGTCCCTTTGGCATCTCAACCTTGTATACATACGGCTATGTGGTATCCATATACTTTTGACCTGCATTTAACTGTGTTAATGGTTTTGCTCTCTGATTGCGCTACTGGAACATCCTTTCTCTCCATTCCATTAGAATATCACGAGCTTCCATCTGGATTGGGAGTAGGTGGGACAGGAGAGTGGTACGGACTTGCCTCCCAGACGGGTGAGCAGAGACCATCTCCCTGTGGTGTGGCACAAGTTTGAGCATGGTGATTCTGAAATCTTGCTTGGTTGCCTTATTCTTTAGAAGTGTTACTTTGACCACCTTGAGGGTCCGTTCTGCTAAGGACTGAGGGAAGATGCAGTGTGTTTTACGGTCCACTTTTTACACATCATGGAAGGATTGTCTTGTAAATTGGGGACCATTGTCTGAGATGATGGCTTCAGGCATACCGAACATGCTGAAAATCGTGGTGAATGTGCCAACAACAGGAAAGCTGGGTGTGTGTGTGATCTCGCCAATGAAAAATAATTTGCTAAACTAGTCAGTTACCAATCGGTACTCTTTGCCATCTAGATGGAATTGATCAGTGGCTGTTTTCGACTGTGGAACAAAGGGCATTTCATGTGGTTCTTTGCCCCGCTGTGGTTGGCACATCTGGCAACTGTGTCATGTTTATGGGGTCTGTCACTGTCCTTGTAAATACCTGGCCAATAAACTGATTCTCTGGCAAGGCATTTCATTCATTCTGTGCCCATATGTCCGATGTGTAGGTGACTTAACATGGGTTGACACATTGCCTGAGGTATGAGGACTTGTTTGCCTTTGAACAGAATGCTTCTGGAAATCTCTTTAGTGCCAAAATGATTGGACACTTTCATAAACATCCTCGATGTGATTGAGCCAACAGCAATAGTTGATTTTGATTTATTATTGTCACATCTTTTAGGACATAGTGAAAATTATTATTTCTTGCGCGCTATACAGATAAAGCATACCGTTCATAGAGAAGGAAATGAGAGAGCACAGAATGTAGTGTTACAGTCATAGCTAGGGTGTAGAGAAAGGTCAACTTAATGCAAGGTAGGTCCATTCAAAAGTCTGACAGCAGCAGGGAAGAAACTGTTCTTGAGTCGGCTGGTACATCAGACCTCAAACTTTTGAAACTTTTTCCCGAAGGAAGAAGGTGGAAGAGAGAATGTCCGGGGTATGTGGGCTCCTTAATTATACTGGTTGTTTGCCAAGGCAGCGGGAAGTGTAGACAGAGTCAATGGGTGGGATAACTTGCTGCAGCTGTTGTCCTTATAGCTTATTTATTAGTGTCACAAGTAGGCTTACATTAACACTGCAATGAAGTTACTGTGAAAATCCCCTAGTCACCACACTCTGGTGACTGTTTGGGCACATTGAGGGAGAATTTAGCATGGCCAATGCACCTAACCAGCACATCTTTTGGACTGTGGGAGGAAACCGGAGCATCCGGAGGAAACCCAGGCAGACATGGGGAGAACATGCAAACTCCACACAGACAATGACCCAAGCTGGGAATTGAACCCGGGTCCCTGGCGCTGTGAGGCAGCAGTGCTAACCATCGTATCACCGTGCCACCACAGTGTGGATGGTTGCATCAATTTGGTTTGACCTTCCCCAAATGGAGCGAGTTGATGTGGAGATTGTTTTCTACCTCAAGTTGAATCTTGTCCATGTGGAGTTCTGGAGGCACATCCTTGTGGTTGGCTGGGTTGAGTAACTGACTCAGGGTGTTAGAGGTTTGCATTTTGGAGCCTGCTTATATTAGATATCAAAGTCGTGACCCTGAATCTTCACAGCTAGATGCTGGAGCTGAGGTAGTGCACAAGTGAGGAGTTTTCAGCAAATCATAAAGTCAGAGAGGTAGACAGCAAAGAAAAGGCCCTTCGGCCCATCGAGTTTGTGCCAGTCAAATACAAACCACCCAACATTCTAATCTCATTTTCCAGCACTTGGCCCATAGCCTTGTATGCCTTGGCATCACAAGTGCACATCTAAATACTTCATAAATGTTATGAGGGCCTCCACCACCCTTTCAGGCAGTGAGTTCCAGACTCCCACCACCCTCTGGGTGAAAGGGTTTTCCTCACATGCCTTCTAAACCTCCTGCCCCTTACCTTATAACCCTGCCCTCTGGTCATTGATCCCTCCACCAAGGGGAACAGTTTCTTCCTGTCTACCCTCTCTATGCCCTTCATAATTTTAGACATCTCAATCATGTCCCCCCTCAGTCTCCTCTGCTCCAAGGAAAACAATCCCAGTCTATCCAATCTCTCTTCATAACTAAAACTCTCCAGCCCAGGCACCATACTGGTAAATCTCCACTGCACCCTTTCCACTGCTATCACATGCCTTTTACAATGTGGATTCCAGAACTGCACACAATATTTAGCTGTGGTCTAACCAACATTTTATACAGTTCCAGCATAACCTCCCTGCTCTTAAACTCTGTTCCTTGGCGAATAAAGGCAAGTATACTATATGCCTTCTTAACCACTTTACCTGCTATCTTTAGGGATTGATGTACATGCAGACCAAGATCCCTCTGATCCCCAGTGCTTCTCACCAGCTTGCGACCCATTTGGATCATGAAGCATTTTCGAAACAGATACATGTGGAAAGATTGGATGCCAAACACTGACGCAAGATCTTTGTATTCAATATTAGAATAATTGGCTTGTGCAGAGGCAAGAGCTTTGAGACAAAAGCTGCAGGCATGTGGTCCTGTAGTAGGCAAACGCCCAGACCCTTCTGTGACACATCCACCTCGGGTGCTGTGTGTTTGGAGGCGCCACATACAGGTATCAATTTAAATTTTTATTTATATTATCAAAAGTAGGCTTACATTAACACTGCAATGAAGTTACTGTGAAAATCCCCTAGTCGCCACACTTGGGTACACTGAGGGAGAATTTACAGCCAATTACCTAACCAGCATGTCTTTCGGACTGCGGGAGGAAACCGGAGCACCCAGAGGAAACCCACGCAGACATGGGAAGAACATGCAGACTCCGCACAGACAGTGACCCAAGTCAGGAATCAAACCTGAGTCCCTGGAGCTGTGAGATGGTAATGCTAACCACTGTGCCACTGGTACATGTCATTCTTTGCATTGGCATATATCTAATATCGCAACAGATGGAACTCCAGGTGTGAAGCAAGTCTTCCTCCAGAGGCTTGAAAGGTATGAATGAAGGGAAGGTATTTCAATATTACACAGCCAGAGGACTGATATGAAGTAAATTTTACCCTATTGTGTTTCAGACTGTTTGCAAGTGAACTCTTGCTCCAACACCCTCAGAGTTTCCACTGTCTTGATATCAGGTAAAATATAAAAGCACACTCGGGATAACAGAAAACATTTTGTAGATTATTCAATCACTAATCCTGCCCCAGGATCTTTTCTTCTGAAACTGGACTTTTGTTTGCCAGTTAAAGCCCAAAACGATTCAATAAGCATTGGAATAAATAATAGCAAGAATGATGCATAATTGTACCAGAAACATTTGCATTTATGTAGCACCTTTCATGACCTCAGTATCCCAAAGTGCATGACAACCAATTAAATATTAATGAGTCACTGTTGTCATTTGGGTCATGTGACTTCCAGTTTGTGCACACAGGTTCCCCCAAGCAGCAATCAATTAGATGACGAGATTGTCTCTTTCAGTAATAGATTCAGGAATAAGTGTTAGTCAGGGTCAGGGACATGCTGGCTGGCGGAGCAGCAAGCTGGTTGACACACCTTGAGTTAGTGCGCCATGTGGCCGTCCGCATTCAACTCACGACCGATGCCATCCATGAGCTAAAAGCGGTCGTGTTTGTACCCGATGCCACTTGTGGTCTCGAGGTGGCGCAGATGTGCGGTGGAATCCCGTTTGAACACACCCCTTCTCAGACAGAATTTCACATTGGCCCCAAGCCCTGACCCTCCCCACTCAGGAAGCGGAGCCCACAGCCTAAGTCACCTCATGACAGTGCCCTCCGTGCCCTTTCACACTGCACAGAGCGGTTCCCTGTATGGGCTGCTGCTGCACATTTCACCACCTTGCCCTCATCCGTTGCCCAGTCACGCCTTGGCATGTCTTGTTGCCATCCGGCAGTGGAGGTCCCCAGTGCTGGTCCCTCTATAGAGGAGCTCTCCCCCCTAACTTTGGGGACCTGGGGTGGCAGGTGTTGCACACAGCAGTCCCATTCAACCGGAGGATCCATCGGTGCACAGATTCCCAAGAACTTGCCCTATTTGTGGCTTTGTGGAGTCCGCTGGCTATGCATATATTGGTTGATTTAGACTGAACATAATGTTCAGTTACTTAAAAAACCTTTTGTTACAGTTTTGTTTGGACTTCAGCCCCATGCCCCTGATCTCCAGGCACCTAATGCAGAGATTGGTGGGGAGGAAGAGAACCTCCTCGTGAACCTGTTCCTGGGCCTGGCCAAACTGGCCATCAGCACATCCAGGCAGCGGGCGACCGAGGTGGGGTCATCCGGCCTGACTGTTTTCCCCTCTATTGCAGCCAGGTGTCCCTGGGGAGGGAGCACTGATGCCCCCCAGCACCTTCGAGACCTTCCATGCTCAATGGCCAATAGGAACTTAGGCGCCTTTAATCACATTTTGGTTTAATGTTTCATTTGTGATTTGTCTTTAAGACAGTTTCCCTTTAAAGGGCCGTGTCTCTTACTTTGACCCTCAGTATATTTGATTTAGTTTATTTGGTTTTGGTTTCACGAACAATAGTTGGAGGATACTTCACATAATACATGAGAGATCAGATAAGGATTCAGTTTAACATCTCGGGGGTGATTCTCCCAGCCTGTTGCGCTGCTCAAGCATCTCCAGGGTCCAGATTTCCGGTGCGGAGCTGACTTAAATATTAAAATTTCCATTTTAATATCGTCAGCAGACCCGTCACTGAAGTCACCAAGCTCGCTAGCCTCTCCCCCAACCCCACCCCCCTGCCAGCGGGGTTTACTATAGATCCCCACCAGCTGGGAGCTGGCGGCCCGATCTCACTGGAGTGAAGGTAGGCCACAGAGGCCCCCAGAGGGTGAGGGGTGAGGCAGGGTGCCCCCTGGGCATTGCCAGCCTGACAGCGCCAGCCTGGCTCCTGGCACTGCCCAAGTGGCAAAGTGGCAATGCCCAAGGGGCACCTTGGCACTGCCCACAGGCTATCGGGCAATGCCAAGGGGGCGGAGTCAGAGGGGCACGGCCTATTGGGGGCAGGGCTATGAGGGGAGATCAGTGGGGGTGGGGGGGGTTCCCGCTGCCATTCTGCAGTCAGGATCGTGGGCACAGGGCTGATCGGAGCTGGCCATAGGGGTGGGGGGGAGGTGTGGGGGGGCTGCTGGGGGGATAGAACTGCTGGTGGGGGGAGGGGTCAGGACAGCAGGGGGAGGGGGGAAGGGGAGATCGGGGCAGGCAGAGGCCAGCGATCAGGGGGGTGGGGGCAGTCGGAGTGGCAGCAATGTGGTGTCGTGGGGCTGGTCAGTGATATAGAGGCCGGCAGTGTGGGGCAACTGCGCATGTGCCAACCTCAGCTGACAGATCGGCGCATGCGCAGTGGCCCACTCAGCGCTATGCTGCCGGCCTCTCCAGCGGGAATAGGCCCTGCCCCTAGATCTTCAGAGTGAATCTCCCTGAGGCACTCTGTGATGCACAGAGTGTGGGAGATTCATTTTGAAAATCCTGCTGAAAATAACAGCGGGAGTTACTCTAGTTTTTACACAAATTCGGCATTTAGAATTTTCTTGTGAGAATCCCAACAGTGCAGTAAGCTCTCAGTTATCAATGACTGTATAGCAGAAAATAATAACTAATTTACACCCGCTGTTGTTCTGAGTCCTTTTTTATGTGGTGGTTCTTTCATTTTTTACCTCCGCTAACAACAGAAGGTATCTGGCTTCTCCAATTTCCTTTAGTAGTTGCAGTCAGACTGACTCCCTTTGAAGGCTCCAGATCAAACTGCAAAATGTGAAAAGAGCAAGCCAAGAAATCCCTCCCAAACTGGAACTACATGAAGTGACTGTTAACACCAGAAGTTGCCAGACATGCAATAGAAGAGATCACAGAGCGTGCCTGTGTTTGAATTGTGGTTTGACTGCTCCTTCAAGCAACTAAGCAAATAATTATTGCAACAATGCATCAGGTTAAGTCCCATCAACTTGTGGGACTTCCTGGTCTGCGACGAACCAAAATGGAGGAGGTACATTCTGAAGGTTGCAAACACACCGAGAGACTTTGTCAGGAACATGTCATAGTGTCGGAGAGAGCACTTAACGCATCCAACCGCCTCTCCAACATGCCCTGCATTCGGCAGAGTTCGTTAATCACACCTTGGACTTATGGCCCATCGCCGAACCCATTGAACTGGAGTGGAAACAAGTCATCCTTGATCCTGAGGGACTGAGAAGAAGACATTTTCTTTACTAATTTAAGCTGCTTAAAGCAAAACTAATTTTTATGGGTTGCTTATCCATTAGTGGAGAATTACTTGGAGAAATGCAGTTCCGGGATCTCTCAAAGTGCAGTGTTAATCATTCCTCAGTTAGCCGCTAACAGTTGAGAAGATGGCCCAGAGATTGAGAATTGCCTGTCCTACAAAATAATTCTGCCCATTTCATCACAATTTAAACCTTTCTCACAGCAGCAAGACAACGGATTGTCATTTTCAAAGATTCACAGACGATGGAGCATCTGTATGGTGCTCTCTGGGTCTCTCACCATTATTTTCAGAGACCTATCAGATGCCTAGGAAAATGGTGTAAATGTCCAGTTTACACCAATGATGTAAATGTCCACCGGCCGATAGTCATTAAGGCATAATGCTGATAGTCATTATGCCTTAATGATTATCGGCCGGTTGCTCTGACATCCATCATTATGGGGTGCTTCAAAAGGTTAGTCATGGCATGAATCAATTCCAGCCTCCCGGACAACCTGGATCCACTACAGTTCACCTACTGCCGCAACAGGTCCAGAGCAGATGCCATTTCCCTGGCCCTGCACTCAACCCTGGAACACCTAGATAACAAGGACACCTATGTCAGACTCCTATTTAATGACTACAGCTCAGCCTTCAACACTATTATTCCCACGAAACTCATCTCCAAACTCCCTGGCCTGGGTTCGGCACCTCCCTCTGCGACTGGATCCTGAACTTCCAAACTCACAGACCACAATCAGTAAGGATAGGCAACAACACCTCCTCCACGATCATCCTCAACACCGGTGCCCCACAAGGCTGTGTTCTCAGCCCGCTACTATACTCCTTATACACCTATAACTGTGCGGATAAATTCCCCTCCAATTTGGTTTTCAAGTTTGCTGACGACACCACTGTAGTGGGTCGGATCACAAACAATGATGAGACAGAGTACAGGAATGAGACAGAGAATCTGGTGAACTGGTGTGGCAACAATAATCTCTCCTTCAATGTCAACAAAACAAAGGAGATTGCCATTGACCTCAGGAAGAGTAAAGGAGAACATGCCCCTGTCTACATCAACGGGGACGAAGTAGAAAGGGTCGAGAGCTTCAAGTTTTTAGGTGTCCAGATTACCAACAACCTGTTCTGGTCCCCCCCATGCCGACACTATAGCTAAGAAAGTCCACCAACGCCTCTACTTTCTCAGAAGACTAAGGAAATTTAGCATGTCAGCTACAACTCTCACCAACTTTTACAGATGCACCATAGAAAGCATTCTTTCTGAAGTTGTATGAACTAAGGAATAGCATGATGGGAAAATTGGTCAGCTATTTGGTACAATATAAGCAAGGCTGACTCCGCATAACTTAAGGCTGTATGAATAAGACATTTAAGGTCAGGGATGAAGGAGTCACAGACCTTCTTCTGTTACATCAAAGGACAAGGTAAGGGTGTGAATGATGAGACAAAGAGTTCTAGGAGGTCAGCAAGTTATGACATGATTAATGACATTGCTTATGATTCTATTACTAATCAAATTCCTGAATATGCTCTGGTCACGCAAACTGATAATGATTATGTATAAATACTGAACTGATTCTTTGTGTAATTGCGGACTTGAGGAGGAATTAGCAAGTTGTACCAACTGCTCTCTGAACTCAAGTTTTCAGCCAAAACTGCATGCAGTCTTTCGTAAATAAAGACTAAGTTATTTAGTCGAAACAAACTTTGTTGAGTTTTTCTATCACAGTCAAGAAGCAGGAAAGTTTCCACTTCAACATTTGGCGCTGCGAAGCAGAAACCAATACCCTGAGTGAATTCCGTGGGGGTCTGAAGAAGTGATCGAGCCACGACCTGGAGGGAAGAGATGGACATCGGCACAAGGTAAGATTCACCTTGGTCTCTCTCTCTCTCGTATCGGTGCTACGACCCCTCGTCCCTAACGGAGGACACTGACAGGTGACGGTATTCAAATCTAAATTGGACTGTGAGTAGAGTATTTCGGGTCAGGGCCCCGATAGAATGTTTAGGGTCAGGGACCAGATTGTGGCTAGCCTAAGGTCAGGGACCCCTTGATCTCGTTTTACATCCGGATCAGGGTTACACAGGCTTAGTTTGGGTCAGGGACCCTGTGATTTGAATAGTTTGGGTCTGGGACCCTGTGATTTGAATTTGGTACCAGGAATTCTTTTTATTAACGTTTTTGCCAGGGGCACAGTATACTGATGTTATGGGACAGAGTTTAGACAAAACAGAGGGAAATTCTCCTTTGCTTTTTATGTGTTCTGAGTTCTCCACTCAGGAACGTAATTTACGTCGATTAAGTGCCGCATTAAACAGTAAATTGGGTAACGATATTTGGCCACTAGGCGGCACATGGAACTTGGATAATTGCACTGCAGCAGAGAAAGCTATTTGGACAAAAAATGCAGGTTCCAAGTGGAAAACTTTAATTTCGAAATGGAAAAAAGAGTCGACTAGGCACCACGAACAATCGTTATTAATGAGTTGGAGGGATAACGCCCGTAAAAAAGGGATTGATGAATGTGTGGATGGGAAATCAAAGGATTGGGAAACTTTAAAATTGGAATGTGAACTTTGGGATAGGAAGCATCAGGCTGGGCTAGCCCATCAAGTTAAACAACAGGAGGATCCTCCCAGTTGCTCTGGCATGCCGCTGTTTCCCTATTCAGGCGATACGGAGGAAGAGGAGGAGTTTCAACAATGAGGTTTTCTCACCTCTGCAGGAACTCCCATTCAAAACGCTCTTTGGGTTAAAAATCTCCTCGATGCTGTTCAGCTTCCTCGTCAATTGGCTGTTATTAAATGTGCTGCGCACACGAAGGGGAACACTCCTGTGCAATTAGGGAATGCCCGTGCTGATTCAGCTGCTAAGGAGGCAGCTGTATCGGCCTCTGTGATTGTTCCCACTGGGGGTAATCAGGCTCTAAATCGAGTACCTGCATTGGGGACGAAAGGCATGCCGGAGATAACTGAGGCTCAACAATTACAGAGGGACGCCTCTGATTCTGAGCACACACTATGGAAGTCAATGGGGTGTTCGCACTCCTTGGCACGGGACCTCTGGCTTACCCCAGTTGGTCAAGTCTGTATTCCGGATTCTTTATTGCCGGTACTTATTGACTTTTTGCATTCTTGTACCCATCTCGGCAAGGAGGGAATGGTACAGCTACTTTCTAAAGACTTGGTGGCACCCAGATTTGAATACAGCAGCGCAAACGCGGCTGGATCGATGCCTCATTTGCAGGAGAAATAATAAGGGTAAAGGCATTAAATGCCCTCCCAGAACCACTCCCTTTCCAGATGGTCCTTTTGCCTGGATACAGCTTGATTTTATTGAATTACCAAAAGTACAGTGCTATAAATATTGTTTAGTAATAATCGATGTGTTTAGTAAATGGATTGAAGCATTCCCCATCACGAATTGTACTGCACATACGGTGATGAAGTTATTGTTGACAGAAGTTATTCCCCGTTTTGGGGTACCCAAAATGGTGAGCTCAGATAATGGACCACATTTTGTGGCTCGGATCAATACTGAATTGTGTGACGCACTCGTAATTAAACAAGAACTGCACTGTGTGTATCACCCGCAGGCAGCAGGAATTGTGGAAAGAGCCAACGGGACTTTAAAAGAAAAATGATCTAAATTGATTGAAGATACTGGGTTAAATTGGCTAAAGGTATTGCCCTCGGCACTGTTTCACATGTGGGTGACTCCTCATTCGCGGACCGGACTGCCAGCTACAGAGATAGTCTACAGTCAGGCAAAGAGGACTTCCTGGGATGCCCATGAAAAACCCCTGGAGGGAGTAGACCTCCATGTGATGGGGGAACAGATGCAGAATTACTTGAAGCAATTAACACTTTCTCTGAAGTTCCTCCACTCACAGGTGAAACAGGCACACCTCCCAGTGACAGCAGGGATAGCCACCCCTCGATATCCAGTGATCGAACCCGGAGACTACGTATTGGTGAAGAACTGGGATAGAAAGAAGCTAGGACAACGCTGGAGCGGACCTTTTCAAGTACTGCTGACCACACCGACTTCCGTCAAGCTTGAAGGACGTCCAAGTTGGATACCTCAATCCAACTGTAAGAAGATTGTCTCCAACCCAGATACGAACACAGGATGAAGATCTTCATTATATTTTTTGGACTTTCTGGACTAGTTGGCCTTAATGGCCACTCGGCAGTGAAAAAGTGAACTACCTGGGGACTGCATGCCAATACCTACTTATGTATGTCATATATTTATGCTGAAAAATTGAATGTAAGCAAGTGTTGGGTTTGTACCCACATCCCTGTCCATTCAAGGGAAGGAATACCTCTCCAATCCCTCCCATTCCAGATAGGAGAGACAGTTGAATGGATTCTACGTCAAAACCAAACAGGGATCGGGGGAGATATGATAGAATGGGAATCGGCTGGCTATGGAATGAGTAGGTTTTCGGCTTGGTACCAGCCTGCTTATAATCATGCCTTGCTTCCACCCTCCCTTACCGTCCCCTCGAATGATATGCGAGGTTCCCTATGTTTTAGTAAATCAGGGAAAGGCAAGTTGATGGGGCAAAGTAGATGCAACCTTACAGCTGAGTGGCAAGGACCAATAGCAAACCTATCCACCAAGGGCATGTTTATTCTTGATTGGTCCAGGGTATGAAATATAACCTCTAATAGCTCTTGGGCACATACTTCCCCAACACCCTGGATGACACTGGCTGATGATTTTACGGCCTATAATGGAACATATTTCATATGTGGCACTAAAACCTACTCGTGGCTTCCTACCAATTGGATAGGGTCCTGTTATCTGGGATATGTCGTACCCTACATGCACCACCTACCCTCCCTTCAGCATCACCCATCGCGAGCCAGAAAGACCATTAGCGGAACCGAACGGTTCTTTATGATGGCCTTTCCACTATATGGAACGGGCAGGGCAGCCAACGAACTGATTCTTATGGCCTCAGCGTTGGAACAACTGGCAAACGTAACAACGGCGGAAGCCAGGGCAACTGGACAGGCACTGGCCGAGGTCTCGGCTGAGCTGGTGGCTGTCCGGACCATAGCACTATAAAATCGACTGGCTTTGGATTATCTGTTAGCCTCGCAGGGAGGAACATGCGCCATTGTAGGTCAGGAATGCTGTACTTATATCCCAGATGCCTCTGAAAATATCACCAACCTGGCCGACCATATTAAGAGAGATGCTGATCAAATTCAAAAGCTTGGCTGTGAATTTCATGATTATGACCCACCGAGTTGGTTAGGATGGCTGGGTCACGGATTATTTGATTGGATCTTTAAGGCCTTCATGTTACTACTCCTACTGCTACTGGGGATAGGATTGCTTGGTTGCTTGTGCAAATGGATTTTTAATCGGGTCATGGATATACGTTTTTAATTAGCTGTCATGATATGGCAAAAGGAGGGAATGTGAAGTTGTATGAACTAAGGAACAGCATGATGGGAAAATTGGTTAGCTATTTGGTACAATATAAGCAAGGCTGACTCCGCATAACTTAAGGCTGTATGAATAAGACAAGATAAGGTCAGGGATGAAGGAGTCACAGACCTTCTTCTGTTACGTCAAAGGACAAGATAAGGGTATGAATGATGAGACAAAGAGTTCTCGGAGGTCAGCAAGTTATGACATGATTAATGACATTGCTTATGATTCTATTACTAATCGAATTCCTGAACATGCTCTGGTTACGCAAACTGATAATGATTATGTATAAATACTGAACTGATTCTTTGTGTAATTGCGGACTTGAGGAGGAATTAGCAAGTTGTACAAACTGCTCTCTGAACTCAAGTTTTCAGCCAAAACTGCATGCAGTCTTTTGTAAATAAAGACTAAGTTATTTAGTCGAAACGAATTTTGTTGAGTCTTTCTATCACAGTCAAGAAGCAGGAAAGTTTCCACTTCAACAAATCCATCACGCAAACCAGCCTCCCATCCATTGACTCCGTCTGCACTTCCCGCTGCCTCAGCAAAGCAACCAGCATAATTAAGGACCGCACACATCCCTGACATTCTCTCTTCTACCGTCGGGAAAAAGATGCAAAGGTCTGAGGTCACGTACCAGCCGACTCAAGAACAGCTTCTTACCTGCTGCTGTCAGACTTTTGAATGGACTTATCTTGCATTAAGTTGATCTTTCTCTACACCGTAGCTATGACTGTAACACTACATTCTGCACTCTGTCGTTTCCTTCTCTATGAACGGTACGTTTTTTCTGTATAGCGTGCTAGAAACAATACTTTTCACTGCAAATACGTGACAATAATAAATCAAATCAAAGTTAGTTTAAAGCTCATTTATTAGTGTTACAAGTAGGCTTACATTAATACCGCAATGAAGTTACTGTGAAAATCCCCTAGTCGCAACACTCCAGCACCTGTTCGGGTACACCGAGGGAGAATTTAGCATGGCCAATGCACCTAACCAGCTCGTCTTTTGGACTGTGGGAGCAAACCAGAGCACCTGGAGGAAACCCTTGCAGATACCAGGAGATCGTGCAGACTCTGCACAGACAGTGACCCAAGCCAGGAATTGAACCCAGGTCCCTGGCCCTGTGAGGCAGCAGTGCTAACCACTGTGCCACCATGCCGCCCCCACAATTTCCTGTTGCTTCCACCTGAGGAGACCAGGGAAAGATACCCTGCCATGGATTTTCAGGAGTACCTTATCATCTGCTTCAAGGGCCTCGCTCGGTAACATGTTCGCTACCACTTTGTATTAAAGAAAGCTATTTTTACTCCTGACTTCGTATCTGATTCAAATATAATTTGGGGCAAAAATAGAAAATGGGAACTCTGTAAACTTCTGTGGAAGGAAGGAAACAGAGTTAACATTTCAGGTCAATTAGTTTTTATTTGAAGTGGAAGATGGTAGAGATTGTTTATTAAGTGCAGAGCGGTTGGGGTGGGGGGGGGGGGGGGGGGGGCGTCAGGGAGGGGGGAGCCGGGAGACAAACTCAACATTAAAAATGATTCAATCAACACTTGCTTTCTGAAGTGCAGCTACAGAACAACAGGTGATAAGGATTCTAGCCGCAAAGGCCTATATTTGGATGAAAAGGAAGCCTCTGCAATGTTGATAGGGAGACAACATTCTTCATGCTGCATTTGGGATACGCGAGGAACACAAAAAGTCTCCAAAAGCTTCCAAACCAAATATTGCGGTTGAGACTCAGTAAGATGTTGGACTGCGTCCAAGGTGAAAGCAATGCTCCAGTGCACACATCGACCTTCTCTTTTAAACTGATGCGTTTCAGGAGGAATTGGATGATTGCTGGCAGTTTTATAGCTGAAATTACCTCGGAAGTTATGTGTCAGCAGCTGGGTGAAGAGATAATGACATCGATCATGCGTCTTCATCGTCATTCTGTCAAATGTATAATATTAATGATCCCTTCATTGCAGAGCCTATCAAAAGTGAAATACAAGCATTCGATTTGGGTGCCAGCTAGTGACTCTCTCATCTGAGTCGAAGCATTGTAGCTTCAAGCCCTGGTCCAGAACTGGAGCCCCAATTTAAACTGAAGCTCCGATGCAAAGCTAAGGGAATGTTGTATTTTTAATGATGCCACACTTCAGATGAAATGTTAAACCACAAAGTCCCAACAGCCTTTTAACTCTAATTGGGGTACTCTTTCTCATCCATTTTATTTACTTTAAGAAAATGATGATTTAATGAAACCCCTCTTCTGTTACAACTTCTCTTCCACCTTTGTTAGTCATCACTTACTCTTGACACTTTACTCGTATAGAGTAGGACATTTTAGGGAGGGTCAATTTCTGAGGCCTCATTTCTGCCACACACAGAAAAGCATAGGGGCATTACTTTAGGAATAGGTGGCTTGAGAACAGAAGTAGGCCATTCGGTCCTTTGGAACTGTTCCACCATTTACTGAGATGACGGCTGATGTACTTTGCTGTCTGTCTCCCATAATCCTTGACTCATTCAACTATCAAAAATCTGCCTAAGTCTGTCTTTAATAATGCCAATGCCTTCACTGCTTCAGGGGAAAAGAATTCCACATACCAACCACACTCAGAAAAAAATCTCCTTAGCTCCATATCCAGAGACAGGGACCCGGGTTTGATTCCAGCCTTGGGTGACTGTCTGTGTGTAATTTGCATGTTCTCCCCATATCTGTGTGGGTTTTCTCCCACAGTCAAAAGATGTGCAAATTAGATGGATTGGCCATGCTAAATTGTCTTTTAGAGTCCCAAAATGTGTAGCTCAGGGGGATTAGCAGGGTAGGTGCATGGGGTTACGGGATAGAGTGGGTGGTGGGCCTAGATAAGATGCTCTGTCAGAGAGTTTGTGCAGACCCGATGGGCTGAATGGCCTCCTTCTGCGCTGTAGGGATTCTATGATTGATTTTATATTATAGAAGTGCACTTGGAGAAATTCTAGGTAACCAGAAAGAGTCAACATGGTTTTGTGAAAGCAAAGTCATGTTTACCCAAGTTATTGGATTTCTTTGAAGGAGTCACTTGCTTTGTGAATAAAGGGGAAACCGGTGGATGTACTGCACTTAGATTTTCACAAGGCATTTACCACTTCAAAGGTTATTGTGTAAAATAAAAACTCGTGGTGTAGAATGTAACATATTGGCAGGGATTGATGGTTGGCTAATAGGAAGTAGTGGCATAAATGAGTCTTTTTCTGGTTGGCAGGATGTAATGAATGAGGTGCCACAGGGATCGGTGCTGGAGCCTCAACTTTTTACAAATTATATAAATGACTTGGATGAAGGCACTGATGGTATGGTTGCTAAATTTGCTGACAATACAAAGATAGGTAGGAAAGTAAATTGTGAAGCGGACGTAAGGAGGTTACAAAGAGAGATAGGTAGGTTATGTAAGTGGGCAGAATTTGACAAATGGAGCATAATGAGGGCAAATGTGAAATTGTCCATTTAGGCAGGAAGAATAAAAAAGCATATTATCTAAATGTTGAGAGATTGCAGAGCTCTGCAGTGTAGAGGGATCAGGGTGTCCTTGTACATGAATCACAGAAGGCTAGTGATAGATGTTATAGATGTAGTGATAGTAAGAAGTCTCACAACACCAGGTTAAAGTCCAACAGGTTTATTTGGTATCTCGAACTTTCGGAGCGCTGCTCCTTCATCAGGTGAGGTGTAGTGATGTTATCATTTATTGTGAGGGGAATTGATTACGGAAGTAGGGAGGTTATGCTTCAGTTGTAAAGGGCACTGGTGAGACCACATCTGGAGTACTGTGTACAGTATTGGTCTCCTTATTTAAGGAAAGATGTAAATGTGTTAGAAGCACTTCAGAGAAGGTTTACTAGACTAATACTAGGAATGGGCGGGTTGTCTTATGAAGAAAGTTTGGAGAGGTTAGGTTTGTATCCACTCAAGTTTAGAAGAGTAAGAGGAGACTTTACAATCCTGAAGGGTCTTGGCAGGGTGGATGTGAGAGGATGATTCCTCTTGTCAGAGAATCTAGAATGAGGAGGTCACTGTTTAAAATAAGGTGTCACTCATTTAAGACAGAAATTAGAATTTTTTTCTCTCAGAGAGCTGTGAGTCTCTGAAACTGTCTTCCTTAAAAGACAGTGGAAGCGGAGTCTTTGAAGATTTTTAAGGCAGAGCTAGATAAATTCTTGTTTATAGGCCGGGGGGGGGGGGGGGGGGGGGGTAGTGGTGAAAGGTTGCTGGGAGTAGGCAGGAATGTGGGGTTGAAGTTATGATCAGATCAGCCATGATCTTATTGAATGGAGCAGGAGGTTCAAGGGGGCATGTGAGCTACTCCTGCTCCTAATTCTTAAGTTTGTATGTACATATGTAAGATTGCCTCTAATTTTTCTAAACTCCAATGGGTAGAGGCCCAACTGATTCAATCTTTGTTCGTAAAATAAAGCCCTCATCCTAGGAATGAGTTGAGTAAACCTTCTCTGAACTGCTTCTAAAACTGTCTATTTTCCCAAATAAGGAGACCAAAAGTGCACAATGCGCCAGATGTGGTCTCACCAATGTCCTCTACAGCTGCAGTAAAACTTTCCTACTTATATATTCCATTTCCCTGGCAATAAATAGCAACATTCCATCTGCCTTCCTAATCATTTGCTACACCTACATACTGACTTTTGTGACTCATGTAGCAGGACACCCAGATCACTCTGCGCCACTGAGTTCTGCAATCTCTCTCCATTTGAATTGCATATTGCTTTTCTATCCTTCTGGCCAAAGTGGACATTTTCCCACATTACACAGTGGAGATAAGTGAGGTGTCCCTTCTCTCTTCTTTAGACAGTTTAAGGAAGAAACTTCTGCCTCACAATTCAAAATCCGTTTATGGGTTACCAAGCAATTTTCATTAAAGTGCTTAGTAAATTTAAATATAACATCACCTCACTTCTGGACATGTCCTTGTTAGTCTTATAAGAGAAGTTTATGAATTGTGCCAATTTTTCTGAAATATTACAAGCAATATATGGGCCTCCTTTAAGACTCTATGTATCTTTAGGGGGCAGCAGGGTGGCACAGACAAAGTCAGCATGGATTTATGGAAGGAAATCATGGCTAACAAATCTACTGGAATTCTTTGAGGATGTAACTAGTAGAGTTGACCAGGGAGAAACATAGAAACATAGAAACCCTACAGTGCAGAAGGAGGCCATTCGGCCCATCGAGTCTGCACCGACCACAATCCCACCCAGGCCCTATCCCCACATATTTTACCCGCTAATCCCTCTAACCTACGCATCTCAGGACTCTAAGGGGCAATTTTTAACCTGACCAATCAACCTAACCTGCACATCTTTGGACTAGTGGATATGGTTATTTAGACTTTCAGAAGGCTTTCGACAAGATCTCACATAACAGATTATTATGTAAAGTTAAAGCACATGGGATTGCTGGTAGTGTTTTGAGATGGATAGAAAGCTGGTTAGCTGACAGGAAGCAAAGAGTTGGAATAAATGGGTCTTTTTTCTGATTGGCAGGCAGTGACTACTGGGGTGCTGCAGGGATCTGTGCTTGGACCTCAACTGTTCACATTATGTATTAATGATTTGGACGAGGAACTATTATCTCCAAATTTGCAGATGATACAATGTTGGGTGGGAGAATGAGCTGTGAGGATGCAGAGATGCTTCAATGTGATTTAGACAGGCTGTGTGAATGGGCATATGCTTGGCAGATACAGCATAATGTGGATAAATTTGAGGTTATCCACTTTGGTAGCAAAAACAGGAAGGCAGATTATTATTTGATTGGGTGTAAATTGAGAGAGGTGGATACTCAGTGAGACCTTGGTGTCCTCGTGCATCAGTTGCTAAAAGTAAGCGTGCAGGTACAGCAAGCAGTAAAGGCAAATGGTATGTTGGTCTTCATAGCAAGCGTATTTGAGTACAGAAATAGGGATGTTTTACTGCAATTGTATAGGGCATTGGTGAGGACACACCTGACATATTGTGTGCAGTTTTGGTGTCCTTGTCTGAGGAAGGATGTTCTTGCTGCAGAGGGAGTGCAGCAAATGTTTACCACGCTGATTCCTGGGATGGCAGGACTGTCATATGAGGAGAGACTGAGTTGGTTAGAATGATATTCATTGGAGTTTGGAAGAGTTAGAGGGGTTTTCATAGCAACTTATAAAATTCTAACAGGATTAGACAGGGTAGATTCAGAAAGACTGTTCCTGATGGTGGAGGAATCCAGAACTAGGGGTCATAATTCGAGGGTAAGGGGTAAGCCTTTTAAGACTGAGGTGAGGAGAAATTTCTTCACCCAGAGAGTGATGAATGTGTGGAATTCACTACCACTGAATGTCGTTGAGGCCAAAACATTGTGTGATTTCAAGAAGGAATTAGATATAGCACTTGGGGTTAAAAGGGATCAAGGGATAGAACCATAGAAAATTACAGCTCAGAAACAGGCCTTTTGGCCCTTCTTGTCTGTGCCGAACCATTTTATGCCTAGTCCCACTGACCTGCACTTGGACCATATCCCTCCACACCCCTCTCATCCATGAACCCGTCCAAGTTTTTCTTAAATGTTAAAAGTGACCCCGCATTTACCACTTTATCCGGCAGCTCATTCCACACTCCCACCACTCTCTGCGTGAAGAAGCCCCCCCTAATATTCCCTTTAAACTTTTCTCCTTTCACCCTTAGCCCATGCCCTCTGGTTTTTTTCTCCCCTAGCCTCAGCGGAAAAAGCCTGCTTGCGGGGGGAAGTTGGGATACGGGGGCAAGTTGGGATCAGGGTATTGAATTTGATGATCAGCCATGTTCATAATGAATGGTGGACTAGGCTCGAAAAGCCAAATGGCCTACTCCTGCTTCTATTATCTATGTATGTAGGTATGAATCTAATTTTCAGTTCCAATATTCAGATTGTGCTCCCTCCTTCAGAATTCCCTCACTATAGGAACAGTTTCCATATTTGTTTTATTAAGTTCTTTAATCATAACATTTAATTAGATCATCCCTCAACCTTCCTGACAGGAGTGGAAGAAGCAGTTTCAATAGGAACTGGATGGACATAGAAATCATAGAAACCCTACAGTACAGAAAGAGGCCATTTGGCCCATTGAGTCTGCACCGACCACAATCCCACCCAGGCCCTACCCCCATATCCCTACATATTTTACCCGTTAACCCCTCCAATCTACACATCCCAGGACACTAAGGGGCAATTTTAGCATGGCCAATCAACCTAACCCGCACATCTTTGGACTGTGGGAGGAAACCGGAGCACCCGTAGGAAACCCACGCAGACATGAGGAGAATGTGCAAACTCCACACAGACAGTGACCCAAGCCGGGAATCGAACCCAGGTCCCTGGAGCTGTGAAGCAGCAGTGCTAACCACTGTGCTACCGTGCCGCCCCATTGTAAAGAGCCAAAGTGTATTCGGAGGCAGGGAAGGATAGGTGGATATAAAAGAGAAAGACAATTAAGGCACAGCATAATGATGTGCGTCACATTTTCAACCAAGTTTCCTTCATCTGTTATGCTAAGTATTTGCTTGACTAGAATGCATTGGAAATTCCACCCCCAAAATATGACTTTGAGCACTAAAATTTTAGCCATTAATTTACAATCTGTTCCTGGTGTATATTTAGGAAATTCATGTGAACTGCACATTTGCTCGTACAGTTACAGAACAGTAGACATTTTTGATGGAGGCTTTGTAGAATTAGCATTAAAAAATTCAAGAAAATTTGAATGTCGTTTGAAAAATGTACAAAACTTGCTTACGCCCAAGTTTTCTTGATCTTTGGACCAGGAAATCAGCATATGCTGCAGTGATATTGTTGCTTCAATGCAAGTTTTCAGGAAATTTTGTGCCCTTTTCTCTCCTGCGATTCTGCCAATCTGCTGCCAGTTCTAAAGCAGAAGATTGGTGGAACTCCTGCCGTAATTTAGGGGACGGGCGGCACAATGGTTAGCACTGCTGCCTCACAGCACCAGGGACCCAGGTTCGATTCTGGCCTCGGGTGGCTGTGTGTGTGGAGTTTGCACATTCTCCCCGTGTCTGCGTGGGTTTCCTCCGGATGCTCCGGTTTCCTCCCACAGTCCAAAGACGTGCAGGTTAGATGGATTGGCCATGTTAAATTGGCTCCTAATGTCCAAAGATGTGTTTGGTTCGGTGGATTAGGGTAAATGCAGGGGTACAGGGATAAGGCAGAGGGTTAAGTCAGAGAGAAGGGCCTAAGTGGGATGCTGTTTCAGACAGTCGGTGCAGACCCAATGGACTGGGTGGCCTTTTTCTGCACTGTATGGATTCTTTGGTTCTACAGACTGGTTTGGATAACTGCATTCCTGCACCTTCCCTCCCCTGAAACCTGGCAGAATAGCACTGAAAGTTTCTGGAGGAATATGCATGTATCTGTAAACACGTCCAGCTGTTCACAATTCACATATAAGTTATCTAGTCCTACAATGTCATGACTAGTCTCAGTGCTAAGACCAGTGCTTGCAGTTGGCTTCTATTTATAATGTTGCATATGTTCCAAAAGCACAGAAAAATGGTGCAGAGACAGCGAATGCAACAAATGTCTGTCCATTTTGCATTTGGAAGGCTGTTGTAAAGTTCTGGTGTTGACGCTGTAATGCTCTTCAGCTGACTGCAGCTGTTGCTGGATTGTGCTGCACACTGCTGCTTGAGGAGAATCTAACCACATCCCACTCATTGAGGCTGTAGGGCAGAGGTTAAAAGTGTGAGAAATAAGTGTTTGGAACAAGCAAGCCCCAGAGACGTGACTCAGTCTCCTTCCCAGACAAGTTCTATTTTCATCCCTTGATTATGGTGGATGCTTTTTGTGAGCTGAATGCACAAAGTGGATTAAAGGAAATCTGCAATGGCACAGAACAGTTCTTTCCTTCCTCATGTTTTTGAAGTAAAACAATGACCGGTTTTTGACTGCTGAGTTCCTTTTATTTTCTCCTGGCCGCAGGTGTGGCAGTATTTTGCAGCACAGAGACCAGTCCAGTAGCCTTTTAAATTCGGTATGTTGGGTGTCGTTGGCAAGGCTAGCATTTATTGCCCACCTCTCGATGCTGGTTGGTCTTCCCGTGTCCACGTGCTCAGGTTTCCTCCCACACTCCAAAGATGTGCAGTTTAGGCGGATTGGACAAGCTAAATTGCTCTTTAGTGTCAGGGGAATTAGCAGGGTAAATATGTGGGGTGACAGGAATAGGGTCTGGGTGGGGTTGTTGTTGGTGCAGGCTCATTGGGCCAAATGTAGGAAAATCACATTGAGATAGAGAATCAGCCACGATCCAATTGAATGGTGGAACAGGTTCAAGGGGCTGAATGGTCTGCTCCTACATTCCTATGATTAAAGCAGATTATCTGGAAAATGTCACTTTGCTGATTTTGAGGCCTTGCTGTGCACAAATTGGCTGTTGTATTTTCCACATTAAAACAATGACCGCATTTCAAAAGCTCCTAATTGTGAAAGGCCCTAAGGATACAAATCTATTTTATCTTATTTATCTCTTCATTTGAGAATAATCACCTCGATTAGCATTGCAACACTGATTCCAAACTAAGTGGTAACGCGATGCCACACAAGTTGGGCACTATATGGATTCTATGATTCTGCTTCAGAGGACAATAATGTTGGCCTGGAGTTACGCAGCGGCCAGACTTGTGGAAGGGATGGCAGATTCCCTTCCCAAAAGGACATGAACGATCCCCTTGCTCTTTGTTTAAAGTAACAATCCTATAGTTTTATGGTCATGGTTAATGATACCAGCTTTTACTTCCAGATCTTTTAAAACTGAATTCTAATTCTTTAACTGCTAACATGGGATTTAAACTTTGCATTTTCTTTATGTGTATTATTCAATCCAGATCTCTGGGTTATACATACCAGAAACATTAGCATTACATTGCTACTTACTGGTGCCTCCCAGGCTAATGCCAGTTCCCTCTTGATTTGCCTGTAGATTCTCCCTGCCTCCCAAGTGGTTGCTCTCTCTTCAGCCCAACTTGTGTGGCATCACATTGCCACACACCCAAACTTGTGGTGCCACTTAATTTGGAATCAGTGTTGCAATGCTAATGGTGATTATTCTCAAATGAAGAGATAAATAAGATAAAATAGATTTGCTTCCTTAGGGCCTTTTACAATTAGGAGCTTCTGAAGTGCTGTCATTGTTTTAATGTGGAAAATACAACAGCCAATTTGTGCACAGCAAGGCCTCAAAATCAGCAGTGACATTTTCCAGATTTAATCACAGGAACGTAGGAGCAGGAGCAGAGCATTTAGCCCCTTGAACCTGTTCCACCATTCAATTGGATCGTGGCTGATTCTCTACCTCAATGCGATTTCCCGACACTGTCCTTATATCCCTTGATGCCTTTAATATCTAGAAATCTATTGATCTCTATCTTGAACATGTCCAATGACTGAGCCTCCACAACCCTTGGGGGTAGAGAATCCCAAATATTTACTACCCTTCGAGTGAAGAAATTCTTCCTCATCTCAGTCCTAAATGGCCTGCCCATTTATTCTGAGACTATCCTGTTTCATGGTGGTTGAGGGATGAATATTGGCCAAGACACGAGGAAGAACTCCCCAGCTATTTAAAAAAAAAATTACTGTGGGATCTTTAACCTCGCTTGGGAGGACTATAGGGGCCTCAAATTAACATCTAAGTTGAAAGGCGACTGTAATTCTTGAAAGTATTCAGACAGGTTCAGTTCCATTCAAACAGTCACAAGGAACCTGATCTGAAAAGTTCACTTCAGAACCAACAGCCTACGAGGTCATTTCCCAGTGAAAGGTCAACCTCCTGCAGAACAAGCATGAGATTCCACCCACTGGCACCAGCCCGGTCATGAGTTCAATTTATAAGAGAATTTTCACAATTGTACCTCAACACCTTCTCCAGTTAATCTTTTGACTATCACTCTTGAACTTGTCCTGCTTCTGTGCAGGAAATTCTCAATTCTTCTCACTAGCAGAATCCGTAAACAACTAATATCCTGGAGAATCTTAATCTCCTTTCCCTACACTCTGGAAGCACCAGGGGCTACTTCCCCTTTACATACTAAATCTTTTCCTTCAAATTTGCACAAAGGATTATAGTTTCAGTGACTACAGATATGGGCTGTTTCGAAGTCTGTGGCCCACTTCACATACCAGCATTATTCTTTCATGTGGCCGGTTTGCCACACTTAAAACAGCTCTGCCTTCTGAATCCTTCCTTTTCAAAGTTGGGCGTTGATTTTTCCCCCACATTCTCTTTTCCCTGAGGATCTATTTCTGCTCTCTCTGTCTCCATCTTGTCTTTTTCCTGCTGATACAAATTATTTGACCCTTGCCTGCTTTGTCTCAGGTGTCTGCCAGACAACTCATGAACCTCAACCTTCAAGGCAGCTGTCCTTGCTGAGGTAGCCCTTTGTTCCTCAAGGTGCATCTTTATATTCCAAGGGAAGACAAATCAGCACCAATTCTCTTATTCCATTTGTAGCTGTGCTCTATCTTTAAAGCGTATCCAATCGGTTAAAAGCAATCTGATTCTTTCAAATTCCAGATATATTTGCGTGTGTTTCTAACTGGAATTGCTGATAAGTCTCCAGCACCAGTTCATAATTACTCAGGATTGCAGCCTTAGTCTGCTTGTAATCAGCAGTTACTGCAGGGGACAGAGTGGAGATCATCTCTTTTCCTGATAACAGTAAGAGGTCTCACAACACCAAATTAAAGTCCAACAGGTTTATTTGGAATCACGAGCTTTTGGAGCGTTCACCTGATGAAGGAGCAGCACTCCGAAAGCTCGTGATTCCAAATAAACCTGTTGGTCTTTAAGCGGGTGTTGTGGGACTTCTTAATGTGCCCACCCCAGTCCAACGCCAGCATCTCCACATCATTCCTGATAACAGACCCTAGATCATTAGTATCCATTCTTGTCTGATTTCCTTTGCTCTTAGCTCTGACAAAGGGTCACCTAGACTCGAAACGTTTGCTCCATTCTCTCTCCACAGATGCTGTCAGACCTGCTGAGATTTTCCAGCATTTTGTTTTTGTTTCAACGTCCACACTTCCTGGGTTAAATGTGGTTGATCTGCTACATTTTCAAAGGCAGTCAGGAGGGATTCTTCATCTTTTAGGGCTTCAAGGCTTGTTTTGCTGTTACAGGGACTTGGGCTATCATTAGGCAGAGTAAGATTTCTTCTAGTCCTTTCAAGCTGCCTTTGGTCTCTATCTCTCAGCTTCCGACTCCAATTCCAATAGCTGGAAATTCCTTTCTCTTATCTCGGTTTCCTTTCTTTGTGTTTCTTATTCCTCCCTTTTCTCTCTGGGCTTGAAGCTCAAGTTCCTTCTTTGGGCCTTTAAATTCTAGCTCAATTTTCAGCTTTTCCAGCTACAGCTGAAGTAACTTGTTCTGGTTCCAATTCAGATTCTGCTAACTATTCGGACTGTGGCCTGAATTCAACATGTTAGCCAGCATTTTCAGCAATTCCTGTCTCTTTGTCTTCGTGGAGATCTTAAATCCTACCTGTTTAGCAATGGCTTCAAGTTGTTCCATGTCTTTCGCAATTCAAACCCTCCTGATCAATAAACTCTTGTGCATCAAAAGATGCCATCACATTTTATTGATAATACTGCTTAAAAAAACAAAGCTTGCTGCTGTAGATTCTGGTTTGGTTTCGAACAATTTGGATTCTGTTACTTTCCTTCTACTTCCAATTTCTTTGAAGTTCAAAATTTGGTTCTTTTTACAATAGATTAATTGAACCAAGGCTTTCTGTACAAATTTGACTGTGGCACCATTTGCAATGGGTACAGTGCCAGACATGAGAGCTCAATTGACATGGCCATGTAAAAGGTGTTCCCTCAAAGTGCATGTGTACATGTGCCAATTTATGAGTGGTTCAATTTAAAATAACACAGCAGGAAAGTTTTGTTCTCAAACAAGATAAAGGTTAGTTTATTACAAAAGTTACTTAAGTATAAGTGGTAAAATTAATTAAAATGCAGATACAAAGAGTAGATGCAGATACTTGAAATCTCATCTTTTAAGTCAGTATCTGAGAGATATTGTTGCAAATTACTTGAATTCCTTCACTCCAAAGTGAGGGGGTTGAAACTTGACGTTTGGTTTAGCAGCTACGTTGGTTGATGAAGTTGAAGAGTCAGAGTTTTCTTTTGTACATAGAGCAGATGCTGGGAGAGAACAGAGGCTCCCTTCCTTATTCCTTACAGGTTTGAAGATTGCCAAGTTTCTCTCAGCGGAGCAGAGATGATTTTCCGGATGCCTTACTCTTTAACTCCTAGTGCCAGAGGGAAACACAACTCTGACACGTGGTTCAGATGGCTCAACTGAAAGCTGTGAGCTGGAACCGACTTCTTGAGGGTTTTCTGGGTTCTCTGCATACCGCCAAACAAAATAGCTTCTTGCTGCTTTTTATTCCTCTATACAGTCACAAAAATGGCTGATATGTTAATTTAGATGAGTCATTGTTCCACAAATTGCAGTCTTTTGAAGAAGTCCTTCCTGCCAATATCAAAGGAATCTGGCGTTTTCACACCTTTGGAAGATTCAGTTGTGTTGTCCAAGGCATCGCTGAATTATTGATGACTCTCTTCGTGACTGCTTCTGGGATAACAATATTTAAGCAGTCATCTGTGGAGACAGCTGTCTGCAGTGACTTCCATCTTGAAATGACTTTTAAAACTCAAGAATACACTTGCAATAATTTTCCTTAAAAAAAAATCACAGTATTATTACTGCAAGGTCATGATGCCAACACAACTTCTTGCAGGAGTCCCTGGAAATGACCACAAAAGGAAATTCTGGCAACTTTCCTTCCTTTGGTTGTCCAGGGACCTTGAGGGCAGCAGTTGTTGCAGCCCAGCTGCTACTTCAGGTGAGATGACCGGAGATTGAACCTTCCTGGTCTATCAGACTCAACTGCTAACCACAACTTACTGAGTTTAGATACTACATGTGATCTGTTCTCTGCAGCCTGCCAAACCAGGCTAGGATGACTTAGCATTAAGCGGACAGAAGCTTTGTAACACTGGTCATGTCAACTGACAAGCAGCATTAAAGGTGACATGTTATTTATCTGCATAGTGCTCCACTCTGACTGCATCACTCTGCTGTGATTTGGTTTCAATGGAGGAGCTAAATCAGCTTGTGGAGACTGGTAGCATCAGCTAAAGGAACACGTCTTGTCAATTTGTCAGGAATTCTCTCTCAGTGAAAATAATGTTCTTTAAAATGTCTCGCTTATTGGACAGGCGGTTAAGCTTACAGTTGAGTCAAGTATTTTGAGCTTTGCGGTTTCCTGCAATTGGCCCATCAAATCAGTGTTAGTACAATTTATTTGTCGATAGAAGGTCTTTCTTTCTCTGCGCTTTACTTCCCGACTACCAGCCATCCACCAGGTGAAGCATTAAACTGTGGCCCTATCTGAGTAGTTCAGAGATGGCTGCTCGAAACCCACCCCATTATTCAGTGAAGAATTAAAACTGAAACTAAGCTTGAGCTCCTGTCAGTGATGTCTTCCTCAGCTGAGGTAACTTGGTACGGGTGCACCAAATATCATTTTGAACTAAGGAATATAATAATACAGGAGCAGAACATACAGTTTCCCAAGTTTTCTCCACCATTCAGTTGGACAATGGCTGGCCTGTACCTCAATTCCTTTCTAGCTTTAGCTCCATTGTATCAACTAATCAAAATATATTTGTTGGGATATGTGCCAACCTTTAGTCTTACAATGAGCAAAGGAGACAGAATCAACTCCATTACCTCTGTACTTCATGAACAGTATTAGCAGTAGGTTTTCATTGAGGGGGGAAATGTTGGCTTGGACCACAGGACAGCTAACTCCTGTGGAGAAGGCTAGTTCAATAAGAGAACAGTTCAATCCCAACTGAAACTCCTGGAAAGAGGTGGTAGCCAATAATCTCGTGGAAGCAGGGAGATAAAAAGGTTCGTCTTAAACTCTACTGCCCGGGCAGTAACAGACCAGTTCATTTTCTGCTGATGTCCCACACACTCAGTTTTGCTGACATTGGACTAAACGCTACCACTTGTTTTAAGAAGAAACCTCTCTGCCCAAGGCACCATGTGTGTGACCAGATATGGCACATATATAGATAGCCCTGTGAGTTAGCAGTCAGCTTAGCATTATGCTATCTGCTCTCTTTGCTATGTTAATGGACTATTTACACTTTCTCCACTACCTAACCAAAAAGGAAATGAAGGCAGTTAATGTGTAACTGAAAACTCACACCCCCACACCCTGAACAATTTAGTCCTGGGGTTAACGTCTGTTGAAACTGAAAACCATGTCTGCACAGGGTTAGGACAGGAAGGGAGATTAAGGCCTATCAAAACACTAAGATAAACACAAGCAATGAAATCTCTTCAATCAATGAGACAGAGTGAAGTGACAGGGCACCGAACAATGTCTTCCCTGTAACAGAGAGAGAATGACCTTCCGCAGAAATTAAATTCAGCTTCATGAACCCATTCTCAGTTCCTCATCGCTACTCCATGCTAAGAAAGTTTCTTCCTTTTCTCATGATGTTCAAAAAGTCATTTGGAGTCTTTTTTGAATGTGAAAATCTATGCAGGTGGAATAGACCGATTAATATTGCATGATATTAAAAAATTCAACACTTTCAACATTCTCGATGATAATGCAACAGTTGTTCTAACCCTGGGAGAGATTGGGATAAATGGATCATTTTCAGGTCCCAAACTATAACGGTATAGGTATCACTGCTGGGTCTCAACTATTTCGATTCACACTCATGAATTAGATGAAGGGACTGACTGTATTGTAGCCAAATTTGCTGATGATAAAAAGTTAGAGAGGGGGGTGGCTGGAGTCTGGAATAAACTTCCTGGGAAGGTGGTGGAGGCAGTTTCTATCAAGGTAGTCAAGAGGGAATTGGATTGCTCTGAAAAAAAAGAATGGGCAAAGTTAGGAGGGTAAGGCAGGGGGAGTGGGACTAGGTAGAATGCTCTTTCAGAGAGCCAAACTTGATGGGCCAAATGGCTTTCTTTTGCACTGTAATGATTGTGAAATTCTCTACCGCAGAGCACTGCATGCTGGGTCATTGAGTATAGTTAAGGCTGATTTCAACAGGTTTTTGATCTATGAGAGTCAAGGGTAATGGGGCAGGCAGGAAGTGGAGTTAAAGCCACAGATCAAATTTGATCTCATCAAGAAGCTTCGACGAATTGCTGCAGTGCATCTTGCAGATGCACCAGTGGTGGAGGGAATGAATGTTTATATTAGTGGATGGGGAGGGGTTGATGGCTGGATTCTCTTTTTGGAATTGCCAAATGTTGCTTGCCAAATGTTACTTGCCACTTGTCAGTCAAGCCCAGATATTGTCCTGGTTTTGCTGCATTTGGACATGAACTGCTTCAGTTTCTGAGGAGGCGTAAACTTTATGATGGAAGGAAGGTCATTGATGAGGTAGCTGAAGATGGTGGGGCCTAGGACACTGGCCTGAGAAACTCCTGCAGTGACATCATGGAACTGAAATGACTGACATCCAACAACCCCACCCTTCCTTTGTGATAAGTATGAATCTAACAAGCAGACATCAGCCTTAAAATTAGAGCCAAGCAATTTAGGAGTATGTCCCTGTTGTGTTATGGGTTTGCTTGGTGTCTTATTGTTGAGATCCTGAGACTTGTCTGTTTAAACATGAACCATTTATTGGTAATCCTTAATATTTAAACATCCCAGTTACCGATCCCATGAAGGTTCCTTCTAAACTGTTCTTGATGCCTATTGCATTGCAACTTTATAGACCATACCATGGACTGCACTATTTTCAGTCTTGGATCAAACCTTGCTCTGCCAAGCACATTTCTGTTAGAATGGCTGGTGGCACAACCTCCCTCTTCCTTCCCAAAAGAATACCTTTCTCCCTTCTAACCGGAGCATATTAATTTACAATAAAATATTTACTTGCTATCCCTTCTCCCTCCACCTGAAATCTCTCTAGAAATTCAGAGGGCCAGGGTTTGCCAGTTTTTCCACATCTCAGTCTGTCACATTTAGAGAAATAAATAACAGTAATACTCTATTTCTCAATTGGTCGTCAGCGTTTGATTCGCTTTTTGCACCCCTTCAAGTTGTATTTCGCATTAACAAGCCGTCTGCTTTTTCAGATGCTGTGGGTTTGCTTCATTCCTTCTGTAGGGATTGTGTACGCTGTTCATTCCTAGATTGGAGTAGAATTTATTTTTCCATGCCATGCTCTTGCTCGTAAGAAGTCTCACAACACCAGGTTAAAGTCCAACAGGTTTGTTTGGTAGCAAAAGCCACTAGCTTTTGGGATTTCAGTTCACAAACAAGGCACATAAAGACAAACTCAATTTACAAAATAATGGGTGGAATGCAAGTCTTTACAGGTAATCAAGTCTTAAAGGTACAGACAATGTGAGTTGGGAGAGGGTTAAGCACAGGTTAAAGAGATGTGTATTGTCTCCAGCCAGGACAGTTAGAGAGATTTTGCAAGCCCAGGCAAGTTGTGGGGATTACAGATAGTGTGACATGAACCCAAGATCCCAGTTGAGGCCGTCCTCATGTGTGCGGAACTTGGCTATCAGTCTCTGCTCAGCGACTCTGCATTGTCGTGAAGGCCGTCTTGGAGAACGCTTACCCGAAGATCAGAGGCCGAATACCCGTGACGCTGAAGTGTTCCCCAACAGGAAGAGAACACTCTTGCCTGGTGATTGTCAAGCGGTGTTCACTCATCCGTTGCCGTAGCGTCTGCATGGTCTCCCCAATGTACCATGCCTCGGGACATCCTTTCCTGCAGCATATCAGGTAGACAACGTTGGCCGAGTTGCAAGTGTATGTACTGTGTACCTGGTGGATGGTGTTCTCATGTGAGATGATGGCATCCGTGTCGATGATCCGGCACGTTTTGCAGAGGTTGCTGTGGCAGGGTTGTGTGATGTTGTGGTCACTGTTCTCTTGAAGGCTGGGTAGTTTGCTGTGGACAATGGTCTGTTTGAGATTGTGCAGTTGTTTGAAGGCAAGAAGTGGGGGTGTGGGGATGGCCTTGGCAAGATGTTCGTCTTCATCAATGACATGTTGAAGGCTCCGGAGAAGATGTCGTAGCTTCTCAGCTCCGGGGAAGTACTGGCCGACGAAGGGTACTTTGTCCACTGTGTCCCGTCATGTCACGGTGATCCAATGGATCCTTGCAACAAGTGAAGCTTCTTCAGCAGGTTTTCTTTTTCTTCGCGAAGCTTGCTTGCTTCTCAAGTTTTCCTGTAATTCAGTACAGTCTCCAGTTACTTCTGCTGTTCAAGTCGCATTGCTGACTAGTTATACATTCCTTTTGCATTTGATCTTGGAAGGACAATCTTTTAAACCGTTTTATTTTCTAGTTGACCTCTTACTTACTCTTGGCTTCAGTGCATCATTTCATTGCTGCTGATAGTTCCAGTGCAGCTTTATCTGAAGCAATATTCAACATCCTCATATTTTTCCCATGTCTACAAACTGATTCTTCAGGAGTCTTTTGTGTGCTTTTTCTGCCTGCTGTTTTGCCTGACTGAGTTCTCCTAAATCCTGTTTTACATAAGAACATAAGAAATAGGAGCAGGAGTAGGCCATCTAGCCCCTCGAGCCTGCCCCGCCATTCAATAAGATCATGGCTGATCTGACGTGGATCAGTACCACTTACCCGCCTGATCCCCATAACCCTCAATTCCCTTACCGATCAGGAATCCATCCATCCGCGCTTTAAACATATTCAGCGAGGTAGCCTCCACCACCTCAGTGGGCAGAGAATTCCAGAGATTCACCACCCTCTGGGAGAAGAAGTTCCTCCTCAACTCTGTCTTAAACCGACCCCCCTTTATTTTGAGGCTGTGTCCTCTAGTTTTAACTTCCTTACTAAGTGGAAAGAATCTCTCCGCCTCCACCCTATCCAGCCCCCGCATTATCTTATAAGTCTCCATAAGATCCCCCCTCATCCTTCTAAACTCCAACGAGTACAAACCCAATCTCCTCAGCCTCTCCTCATAATCCAAACCCCTCATCTCCGGTATCAACCTGGTGAACCTTCTCTGCACTCCCTCCAATGCCAATATATCCTTCCTCATATAAGGGGACCAATACTGCACACAGTATTCCAGCTGCGGCCTCACCAATGCCCTGTACAGGTGCATCAAGACATCCCTGCTTTTATATTCTATCCCCCTCGCAATATAGGCCAACATCCCATTTGCCTTCTTGATCACCTGTTGCACCTGCAGACTGGGCTTTTGCGTCTCATGCACAAGGACCCCCAGGTCCCTTTGCACGGTAGCATGTTTTAATTTGTTTCCATTGAGATAGTAATCCCATTTGTTATTATTTCCTCCAAAGTGTATAACCTTGCATTTATCAACGTTATACTCCATTTGCCATATCCTCGCCCACTCACTCAGCCTGTCCAAATCTCTCTGCAGATCTTCTCCGTCCTCCACACGATTCACTTCTCCACTTATCTTTGTGTCGTCTGCAAACTTCGTTACCCTACACTCCGTCCCCTCCTCCAGATCATCTATATAAATGGTAAATAGTTGCGGCCCGAGTACCGATCCCTGCGGCACGCCACTAGTTACCTTCCTCCAACCGGAAAAACACCCATTTATTCCGACTCTTTGCTTCCTGTCGGATAGCCAGTCCCCAATCCACTTTAACACACTACCCCCAACTCCGTGTGCCCTAATCTTCTTCAGCAGCCTTTTATGGGGCACCTTATCAAACGCCTTTTGGAAATCCAAAAACACCGCATCCACCGGTTCTCCTCCATCAACCGCCCTAGTCACATCTTCATAAAAATCCAACATGTTCGTCAAGCACGACTTCCCCTCATGAATCCATGCTGCGTCTGATTGATCGAACCATTTCTATCCAGATGCCCTGCTATCTCCTCTTTAATAATGGATTCCAGCATTTTCCCTACTACAGACGTTAAGCTGACCGGCCTATAGTTACCCGCCTTTTGTCTCCTTCCTTTTTTAAACAGCGGCGTAACATTAGCCGTTTTCCAATCAACCGGCACTACCCCAGAATGCAACGAGTTTTGATAAATAATCACTAATGCATCCACTATTACCTCTGACATTTCTTTCAATACCCTGGGATGCATTCCATCCGGACCCGGGGACTTGTCCACCATCAGTCCCATTAGTCTACCCAGCACTGCCTCTCTGGTAACATTAATTGTATTAAGTATTTCTCCTGCTGCCAACCCTCCATCGTTAATACTTGGCAAACTATTTGTGTCCTCCACCGTGAAGACCGATACAAAAAACTTATTTAAAGACTCAGCCATATCCTCATTTCCCACTATTAACTCCCCCCTCTCGTCCTCCAAGGGTCCAACATTCACTCTAGCCACTCTATTCCTTTTTATATATTTATAAAAACGTTTACTATCATTTTTTGAGTTGTCAACTGAATTGAAGGCCATTATTTCCTCTTGGTACCTCTTGTGTCGCATCCAAAATTTGTTTGTTCAGATCTCGAACAGTTTGGTTCATCCAAGACTTCAGTTTATTATGCCTTTTCAGAACGTATATACTCAGCTTGAATCTTGCATTTCAAATCTTCCAGTTCAGCTCTGATGCAAACATTGCCTTTAGAAAAGCTTCATTGCCCATTTCTTATTTCAAATTACAATCTTCTCAGTTAGCCCACAATCAATAGAACTGTAAAATCCTTCAACATTGCTCTTGATATCCCACAAGCTTTTTCCCCCTCATACTCGTAGTTCTTACCAGTTGGTCTCCCTTGGCAGTTTGTTAGCTTTGTGTCCTGTGAGCATGGCAAAATATCCACAACAGCTCAAAAGTTACAACACCAAGAGCCAACTTTACACAAAATTCCAAATAGCACCAGATGCTCTCTTTACTGAGCCTCCAGCAAAGCCCTGACTATCAGACATCCCAAGTAGACAGTTTGCTCTGCAGCCACATTGGTAATTGGCCAGTAGTTCAGAAACTACAGCAGTTTCTTCTTATTCATGGTTTAATGAACTCTGACAAACATACCAGGGGTTTTTAGTTTTTATAATTTTCTGTGAACAGGTTTGGTTCTTGACGCTTCCAGTGCAAATTGCACAGCATTGATTGACAGGGATATGGGGCACCTCCCCAACCTGTAACATCTACTGCTGCATTTGGTTGAAGGATACAGATTGGCTAGGACACCGGGGAGAAGTCCCCTCCTCCTCTTCAAAATAGTGCAGTGGGATCTTTTACATCCAAATGACGAAGACTGGGTCTCAGTTTGACAGACAGTACAGCGCTCCCACAGTACTAGTGTCAGCCTATATTTTCTGCTCAAGTCCTGAAAGTGAAACTTGAATCCACAACCTCCTGACTCAAGAGTGCGACCCTCTGAGCCACAGTTGACACAGCAAATTAAGCAATGGCATTGACACTTGTGGAAGACCTGCAGCACTGTTAGGCTGTTCAAATTGAAGGAACATTTCTCCTTCATAACACGTTCTATCATTAAAATGCCAACTTGAAATCTAGGTCAGTTTCCCCATAGGTGGAGACAGTACAAGATATTCATATGAAATATGAACATAGAGATTGAAACGAGTATCAGGGCTGGCCGGCACAGGCTGGTAAATTGACAGAATATAAACTACCACTGGGCTGATGCTGCCGTCAGCTCACTAGACAGCAATGCAATCCTCCATGGCCCCTCAGCAACAAAATAAATCTGCTGACCTACCCTATCAGCCCTGGGAAGATAGGTTATTTGATGCAGCAAACAATGATTGTGGGTCATGGTGGGGGTGGGGGCGGGAGAAAAAGTTGTGGCCAGCTAATTCTGCAGCCAAATACCTTAACCCAGTGCCTTCAGTGCCCTTTACTTTTTAAAAAAGCAGGAATAGTTGATTCAGCCCTTTTTCAATTAGATCAAATGGAAAGTACCTAATGTAACACCTTTGTTCAAGAAAGGAGGGAGGCAGAAAGCAGCAAACTATCGGCCTGTTAGCCTAACAGCTGTCATAGGGAAAATGCTAGAATCTATTATTAAAGGAGTTGTGGCAGGATACTCAGATAATCACCATTTGATGAGGCACAGCCAGCATTGTGCGAAATGGAAATCATGTTTAACTAATCCGTTAGTGATTTTTTAAACATCCAATGTGGATAAAGGGGAACTAATTGATGTGATGTACTTGGATTTTGTAAAGGCATTTAATAAGGTACCACATCAAAAGATTCTACACAAGTTTAAGAGTACATGTAAAGCAGTGACAAAAATAGAAAACGTTGGAAAATTTCAGCAGGTCTGACAGCATCTGTTGAGAAAGAATAGAACCAACGTTCAGAGTTGGGATTGACTAATTGAATAATCAATTAGAACATATGAAGAATGTCAGGACAGGTGATGCGTCACAGCTGCAGTATGTGGGGATTCCTGGATGCTAATTTGATCCAGAGCAAACATGTCAGTACAAAAATCAACCAGCTTCGGCTCAGAGTTTTTGAACTGGAGGCTGAGCTACAGACACTGCGACACATCAGGGAAGAGGGAAATTAGCTAGATTCTTTGTACCAGGAGACAGTCACACATCTTAGGACAGGGTCTTCTGATTTGGTCAGTGACAGGAGTGTGTGACTGTGAGTGAGGCAGGTAAGGGGACTTGAGGACTGAAACACATTGTCCAATAGGTTTGGGGTCTTTTCAGCTTGTTTGGATGGAAGTGGAGGCTGCAGGGTGGATGAGATAACCGACCACAGCACTGTGGTACAGGAAGCCATTCAAGGAGGGCAAGGGGGTGGTGGGGAGAGGAAGAGGAAGAAGAGAAAGAGGAGAAAGTGGGTGGGGCAGGGGAAGAGAGCAAAAAAGGAAATGTAGTGGTACTGGTTACAGTATAGTCACAGGGATTGACACCACTCTCTGCAGCAAAGAGTGAGAGTCCAGACAGCTGCATTACCTGCCCGGTGCGAGGGTTTGGGACATCTACTTGGAGTTGGAGAAGAAATTGTAACAGGAGGGATCCAGTTGTCCTGATCCATGTAGGTACCAACAAGATACACAGGACAAAGGAGGTTCTGCATAGTCAGTATGAAGAGATAGACACCAAATTAAACAGAACCTTAAAGATAATAATCACTATTATTACCCAAGCCATGTGCAAATTGGTATAGGACAAATCAGATTAGAGAGATGAATGATGAAAGCAATTACTGTGGATGCTGGAATCAAACAAAAAATGAAAATGCTGGAAAATCTCAGCAGGTCTGACAGCATCCGTATAGTTTCAAGTCTGGATGAGTCTTCGTCAGAGTTAGGAAAAGACATCAGACCTGTTGTGGTAAAGAGATATGGATGATTGGCTCAAAGATTGATGTGGGAGAAGTGGGTTCCACTTTGTGGGGCACTAGCACCAGTACTGAGCAAAGTGGGATCTGTACATTTGGGATGGTGTATACCTGTTACAGAGGTTCAGAAAATCCTGAGATTTTAAAAACTAATAAGATTATTAAACAGGGGAAATTAACTTGAATAATTACCATAATGTGCCTTATACTGGGTGGTTGTACTGCTGGTTTGCGGTGGACAGAAAGGATCGAGCATGTGGACATAAAGAAAGAGGATGTGTTGGAACTATTGAATGGCATCAAGGTTGGTAAGTCGCCGGGACCGGATGGGATGTACCCCAGGTTACTGTGGGAGGCGAGGGAGGAGATTGCGGAGCCTTTGGCGATGATCTTTGCATCGTCGATGGAGACGGGAGAGGTTCCGGAGGATTGGAGGATTGCAGATGTGGTCCCTATGTTCAAGAAAGGGAACAGGGACAGCCCGGGAAATTACCGACCGGTGAGTCTAACCTCAGTGGTTGGTAAGTTGATGGAGAGGATCCTGAGAGACAGGATTTATGATCATCTAGAGAAGTTTAGTATGATCAAAAGTAGTCAGCACGGCTTTGTCAAGGGCAGGTCGTGCCTTACGAGCCTGGTTGAGTTCTTTGAAAATGTGACCAAACACATTGACGAAGGAAGAGCGGTGGATGTGGTCTATATGGACTTCAGCAAGGCGTTCGATAAGGTCCCCCATGCAAGACTTCTTGAGAAAGTGAGAGGGCATGGGATCCAAGGGGCTGTTGCCTTGTGGATCCAGAACTGGCTTGCCTGCAGAAGGCAGAGAGTGGCTGTGGAGGGGTCTTTCTCTGCATGGAGGTCAGTGACCAGTGGAGTGCCCCAGGGATCTGTTCTGGGACCCTTGCTGTTTGTCATTTTCATAAATGACCTGGATGAGGAAGTGGAGGGATGGGTTGGTAAGTTTGCTGACGACACCAAGGTAGGTGGTGTTGTGGATAGTTTGGAGGGATGTCAGAAGTTGCAGCGAGACATAGATAGAATGCAAGACTGGGCGGAGAAGTGGCAGATGGACTTCAACCCGGATAAGTGTGTGGTGATCCATTTTGGCAGATCCAATGGGATGAAGCAGCAGTATAATATGAAGGGTACCATTCTTAGCAGTGTAGAGGATCAGAAGGACCTTGGGGTCCGGGTCCATAGGACTCTTAAATCGGCCTCGCAGGTGGAGGGTGCAGTCAAGAAGGCGTACGGCGTACTGGCCTTCATTAATCGAGGGATTGAGTTTAGGAGTCGGGAGATAATGCTGCAGCTTTATAGGACCCTGGTTAGACCCCACTTGGAGTACTGCGCGCAGTTCTGGTCACCTCATTACAGGAAAGATGTTGAAGCCATTGAAAGGGTGCAGAGGAGATTTACAAGGATGTTGCCTGGATTGGGGGGCATGCCTTATGAGGATAGGTTGAGGGAGCTTGGTCTCTTCTCCCTGGAGAGACGAAGGATGAGAGGTGACCTGATAGAGGTTTACAAGATGTTGAGAGGTCTGGATAGGGTAGACTCTCAGAGGCTATTTCCAAGGGCTGAAATGGTTGCTACGAGAGGACACAGGTTTAAGGTGCTGGGGGGTAGGTACAGAGGAGATGTCAGGGGTAAGTTTTTCACTCAGAGGGTGGTGGGTGAGTGGAATCGGCTGACGTCGGTGGTGGTGGAGGCAAACTCGTTGGGGTCTTTTAAGAGACTTCTGGATGAGTACATGGGATTTAATGGGATTGAGGGCTATAGATAGGCCTAGAGGTGGGGATGTGATCGGCGCAACTTGTGGGCCGAAGGGCCTGTTTGTGCTGTGGCTTTCTATGTTCTATGTACTTACTTTATACAAAAGTACTACTTGCATAGACACTCCCATAACTACTGCTATGGAAATTAAACATATAGTTTAGATTTAAACATGTATTTTTGAATGTATTGTGCACTTTGGCCAAATGCAAACTGCCCTGAAGCATAATGGGAAGAGTAAACTAGACAGGCCACATTCCTTGGGAACAATAAGGCACAGAATACAGTTATGTTATCAGAAAAGTTATGGAGAGTTCAAATTCCCATACTCTAGAAAATGAATAGAAGTATTCACAAAGTATATATTCAATTCCACTGATTTAAAATATTCAATTCTTACTGATAATGCGGCAGAACAAGATGGTGGGAACCTCACCTTTTCAACTCTGTGGCTTATGGCAAGAAAACAACCTTTGAACCTTATGGATTTACATAGGTGATGTTGCTTAGCAACAGTGGGTAGGACCTTCCAGGTCCTCCAGACCAGTGAATTCTTAATTCTGCTGGAAGGTAGGATGCAATTGACCGTGGTAAATAATTTGTATTGCGATTGGAGCATCCAAAATTTCAGAGAACTGAAATTTTGAAAATGTATAACCGTTTTGCCATTGCATTGTAAACTTCAGAAAGGAGTTGGCGTGTCTGTCTACCTTTCTCCCAGAACGTGTTGGCCAATAAAAAAACCAAAGTCTTTAACCAGCATACTGTCTTTCATGAGTGTGTGTTTAGCTGGGTCCAGCTCAATACTTAGCACCTGAGAGAAAAACCCCCGCTTTAATACCCAAACCATGCTAGGTCTGGTCTTCTTGTGGGCCACGTAAATAAGGAAGTAGAGAGGGTTTTAAACCAAATAATGGGGTCAAGGGATCAAATTTGGGAAGATATTGTAAACCAAAGAGCAGAGACGAGGCAAAAGAGGAAGGTGTAATTACAGTAAATGAAAAACAGACCATGACAGGAAGGGATAGAGAGTACAAATCTAACAGTAAATTGACAAATAAGACCAGCGTTATAAAAAAGATCCCTTAACAGTAACCACGTGGTAGGGTGGAACATAAAGGAAGAAATAATTGGTGCTTATCAGAAAGGTACAGATATAATCATGGGAGACTTTGATTTATATATAAATAGACCAAAAAAGTCAGACGGACAAAGGTGGCCTAGATGAGGAGTTCAATTAATGTTTTTGGGATAGTTTCTTAGGACATTTTCGAGCCAGCCAGAAAACAGGCTATACTAGACCTAGTATTGTGCAATGAGATGGGAGCAATTAATAACCTCAGAGTCCACAATAAGATTGAATTTTACATTCAGTTTGAGGGAGTGGTGAATGGTTCTCGGTTTTGAAAATTAAATAATGGAAGCATGAAAGTGGGGCTAAAGTGAATTGGCAAATTAGGCTAAGGGATTGGTCAATAGAAACATTAATTGAACTCCATGGCAAAAAAATGGGTACATTTCAGAGTGCACAGACTAGATACATTCCAACGAGTAAGAAAAAGTCCAAGGGATGATTAACTAGAAAGGTTAAAGATAGCATCAAACTTAAAGAAAAGCATATAATTGCACAAAGGCAGGTGGCAGATCAGAAGATTGGATAGGATGCAAGAAACTGCAAATGATGGTGAGATTAATTAGGGGAAATAAGGGAGAAAGCTAGCTAGAATTATAAAAACAGCTAGTAAGAGTTTTTCATGAGAGAAAAGGTTTAACAAGGCGAGTCTTGGTCCAATAGAAAGTGAGTCTGGAAATTTGATAATGGAAAACGATGACAGATTAATTGAACAGGTATTTTGCATCAGTCTCTATGACAGACTACAAATAACATTCCAGAAGCAGCTTTAAACCAGGAAATGGAAAAGAGGGAGGAACCCAGAAAAATTTCAGTCACCAGAGAAGTGGTCCTGAGTAAATTGTCAGAGCTGCAGGTCCGGATCAGGATAACTTCATTCTAGTTTCTTAAAGTACCTGACTTGCATTGGTTTTAATTCTCCAAAACACCCCAGATTCAGGGAAGATCCCAAATGCAACTCCATTATTCAAAAAGGGAGGGAAGGGGAAGCAGGAAACTACAGGCCAGTTAGCTTAACATCTGTCATTAGGAAAATGTTAGAAGCTTCGTTTAAATTTTTACTCCATTCTTAAAATTACAAAGTCAAAGCTCAGAGTGGACTGGGCGGACCCAAATCCATCGCCTTGCTTGCTCCAAAAAACAAATCCAAATTGAATCCAATTCATGGTCCCCACAAGAGAGACAAACAAGGTCCAAGCTAACAAGGCATTGTATCCCACCTGGGCTTGATCTTGGCTGAGAAGCTGTTAAAGACGTTATAGCAGGGCATTTGGATAAGCTTGAGGTAAATCAGACAGAGCCAACATGAACAAAGAACAATACAGCACAGGAACAGGCCCTTCGGTCCTCCAAGCCCACGCCGCTCCCTGGTCCAAACTAGACCACTCTTTTGTATCCCTCCATTCCATCTCCGTTCATGTGGCTATCTAGATAAGCCTTAAACGTTCCCAGTGTGCCCGCCTCCACCACCTTGCAGCGCATTCCAGGCCCCCACTACCCTCTGTGTAAAATATGTCCTTCTGATATCCGTGTTAAACCTCCCCCCCCCCTCACCTTGAACCTATGACCCCTCGTGAACGTCACCACCGACCTGGGAAAAAGCTTCCCACCGTTCACCCTATCTATGCCTTTCATAATTTTATACACCTCTATTAGGTCTCCCTTCATCCTCCGTCTTTCCAGTGAGAACAACCCCAGTTTACCCAATCTCTCCTCATAACTAAGCCCCTCCATACCAGGCAACATCCTGGTAAACCTCCTCTGTACTCTCTCCAAAGCCTCCACGTCCTTCTGGTAGTGTGGCGACCAGAACTGGACGCAGTATTCCAAATGCGGCCGAACCAACGTTCTAAACATCTGCAACATCAGACCCCAACTTTTATACTCTATGCCCCGTCCTATAAAGGCAAGCATGCCATATGCCTTCCTCAGCTGTGACGTCACCTTCAAGGATCTGTGGACTTGCACACCCAGGTCCCTCTGCGTATCTATACCCTTTATGGTTCTGCCATTTATCGTATAGCTCCCCCCTACATTAGCTCTACCAAAATGCATCACTTCGCATTTATCTGGATTGAACTCCATCTGCCATTTCTTTGCCCAAATTTCCAGCCTATCTATATCCATCTGTAGCCTCTGACAATGTTCCTCACTATCTGCAAGTCCAGCCAATTTCGTGTCATCCGCAAACTTACTGATCACCCAAGTTACACCTTCTTCCAGATCGTTTATATAAATCACAAGCAGCAGAGGTCCCAATACAGAGCCCTGCGGAACACCACTAGTCACAGGCCTCCAGCCGGAAAAAGACTCTTCCACTACCACCCTCTGTCTTCTGTGACCAAGCCAGTTCTCCACCCATCTAGCCACCTCCCCCTTTATCCCATGAAATCCAACCTTTTGCACCAACCTACCATGAGGTACTTTGTCAAACGCTTTACTAAAGTCCATATAGACGACATCCACGGCCCTTCCCTCATCAACCATTCTAGTCACTTCTTCAAAAAACTCCACCAGGTTAGTGAGGCATGGCCCCCCTCTCACAAAACCATGCTGACTATCGTTAATGAGTTTATTCCTTTCTAAATGCGCATACATCCTATCTCTAAGAATCCTCTCCAACAGCTTCCCGACCACGGACATCAAGCTCACCGGCCTATAATTTCCCGGGTTATCCTTCCTACCCTTCTTAAATAACGGGACCACATTAGCTATCCTCCAATCCTCTGGGACCTCACCTGTGTCCAGTGACAAGACAAAGATTTGCGTCAGAGGCCCAGCGATTTCATCTCTCGTCTCCCTGAGCAGCCTTGGATTGATTCCATCAGGCCCTGGGGATTTGTCAGTCTTTATATTCTATAAAAAACCTAACACTTCCTCCCTTGTAATGGAGATTTTCTCTAACGGTTCAACACTCCCCTCCGAGACACTCCCAGTCAACACATCCCTCTCCTTTGTGAATACCGACGCAAAGTATTCATTTAGGATCGCCCCTACTTCTTTGGGCTCTAAGCATAATTCCCCACTTTTGTCCCCGAGAGGTCCGATTTTTTCCCTGACAACCCATTTGTTCCTAACGTATTAATAAAATGCCTTGGGATTCACCTTAATCCTGTCTGCCAAGCACATTTCGTGACCCCTTTTTGCCCTTCTAATTCCTTATTTGAGTTCTTTCCTACTTTCTTTGTATTCCTCCAGAGCTCCCTCCGTTTTTAGCTGCCTGGACCTAAATTTCTCTTTTCTTTTTGACCAGTCCCTCAATTTCCCTGGTTATCCACGGTTCCCTAATCCTACCCTTCCTATTTTATACAGGCACATGCCTGTCCTGCAGCCCTAACAACTGTTCCTTAAAAGACTCCCACATGCCAGATGTGGATTTACCCTCAAACAGCCTCTCCCAATCAACAGCTGCCAATTTCTGCCTAATCGCACTAAAGTTAGCCTTCCTCCAATCCAACACCTTACCCTTGGGACACCACTCATCCTTTTCCATCGCTATCCTAAAGCTAACAGAATTGTGGTCACTATTTGCCACATGTCCCCCTACTGAAACTTTGAACTAGAGTTCTTTGAAGTAACCTCTGCTGTGGATAGAGGGGAATGAGTGGATGTACTGTACTTGGATTTCCAGCAAACATTAATTTGATAAAGTGTCACATCATCAGTTATTGCAGCTAATAAAAGCTGACATTATAGGGAGTTAACATAATGGCATGGATGGAAGAACGGTTAGCTAACAGCAGAGAGCAGGCAAAAATAAATCTTTTTCAGATTGACAAAATGTAACATGGTACGCCACAGGGATCAGTGCTGGGACCTCAACTATTATAATTTATAAAATTGACTTATTTATAGTCATTTATAGAGGTGGCATGGTGACAGTGGTTAGCACTGCTGCCTCACAACTCACCCCAGGGACCTGCGTTCGACTCCAGCCAAGGGTGATTGTCTGTAGAGTTTGCATGTGTCCCCCCCCCCCGTGTCTACATGGGTTTCCTCCCACATTCCAAAGATGGGCAGATTAGCCTTGCTAAATTGCCCTTAGGTGTCCCAAGATATGTAGGTTAGGTGGATTAGCCATGGTAAATGTATAGAGTTGCAGAGATAGGGGAAAGGGCCTGGGCAGAGTCAGTGCAGACTCAATGGGCTGAATGGCCTCTTCTGAACTGTAGGGATTCTATGACTTAGATGAAAGGATTGAAGGGATGGTTGCCAAATTTGCTGATGAAAAGATAGGTAGGAAAGTAAGTTGTGAAGAGAACATAAGACTAGGAGACGTATATAGATAGGTTAAGTAAGTGGGCAAAAATCTGGCAAATGGATTATATGGGAAAATGTGAATTGTCCATTTTGGCAGGAAGATGAAAACGCATTTGAAGCAGGTCAGAGGGTTTCCAGACCAAAACCTGGATTGGGTGTGTTGTCTTATGGGGAAAGGTTGGACAAGCTAGGCGTCCATCCGTTGGAGTTTAGAAGAATTAGAAGGCGACTTGATTTAAACATACAAGATCCTGAGAGGTCTTCACTAGGGTGGATGTTGTTAGGAAAAGGAAGGTTGATCTCGGAGAACTAACACCAACCAAAGAGAAGTACCTTCCTTCATAATCTGTTAAAGAGTGAGAAAGGGTAATATCTGCACTTGACACTTTGTGGTTAAATTAAAATAGCTACCTGAGACTCTAAAAAAACAAGTAACACTAACTGACAGTAAACAGGTTAACTGAACTATTAACAAACCGAATAAAACACTATTCTAATGGAATGTTACTTAGATAATTACAATACTCATTCATTAACCAAAAATATATAATAGAATTTTGTTACTCAAAAAAATAACCAGGTTTGTCACTTCTGGAATCTTGTGTTTTCTTTGCTGACTTCTTCTGTGTTCACTATCTTCTGTTTGTACCTTTGCGATTGAGATTAGGCATTCTTTTAAGACATAAATGCAGCTATGAGCGATTCAGCAAGTCGCTCTCTCACAGTTGAAAACTGTGGCAGTTGTTGGCAGACAGAGGCAGTGGCTGTCTGAGCTCTCTGCAGCGGTGAGCTGTTCTTATACCTCTGATGGCATACCAAAAATCCCAATAGGGTTGGTTTACAGGTTACCAAAACATCAAATTCAAGTCTGATAGGCTGCGGCTATTAAAATGCCTATTTTAAATTGTTTGGTTAAAATTCAAAACAAATTGGTGCCTTGGCAGCACCACTGCCTAGGCTCGCGATACAATGTTTCAGTCTGTGTACAGCATGCACCTACTTCTCTTCAGTACAGAAAAAAACTACCTTTTTTAACAGAACCATGAAACTTGACAACTCTTAGCATTTTGGAAGTTTTTAAAATAATTTTACAAACATTAACTTCATGACAACTTGGAGAGGATGTTTCCTCGTGGGTGAATTGAGAACTAGGGTCACTGTTCAAAAATAAAGGCATCGTCCATTAAAACTCAGGCAAGGTGAAATCAGAGGGTATGGAACTCTTTTCCTGAAAAAGGTGGTGGGAACAGAATTGTTGAATATTTTTAAGGCAGAGGCGGATAGATTCTGGGAAGCAAAAGGGAGGGGGGAACTAACAGGAAAATGGAGCTGAGACCATAACCAGAACAGTGCGATATTATTGAATGATGGAGGCGGCGCGAAGGCCAAGTGGCCTACTCCTATGCTTTCAAATCCAATCTGTATCTCAACTCAGCCCACTTTGGTTACATAATCATTACCTTCCTTGCTTAACAATCTTAGTTTGGAAATAACTCACACACCCCCCCCCCCTACAAGTTTACCATCAAGCCTATATACAAAGCCTATTATATATGCAACCTGTCCTCAATTTAACCCTTTTAGCCCTAGTATCAGTCTAGTGATTAGGAGCTGTATCTCCTCTCAGGACAATGTACCCACCCTAAGGTGCAATAACCTAAACTCAGTATATTCTGCATTATTAAAATGTACATCAAGTGTTTATGATACTGTGCTGTTGCTATATTTTATGTTTAAGGAGACTTCTTTTTCTACAAGCAGTTAGTATGTGTAGATTGAATACAGCTCAGATGCTGGGAAAGCAGGATAACCACTCATTTTAGCCATATAGTGTTTACTTAGGAGAGCGCTAATGGATTCTTGCTTACAAAAGGTTGTCTGGGGTTTTTTGGTTAAAGGAATGGAAAGTGAACAAAGAACAATACAGCACAGGAACAGGCCCTTCGGCCCTCCAAGCCCGCGCCGCTCCTTGGTCCAAACTAGACCATTCTTTTGTATCCCTCCATTCCCACTCCGTTCATATGGCTGTCTAGATAAGTCTTAAATGTTCCCAGTGTGTCCGCCTCCACCACCTTGCCTGGCAGCGCATTCCAGGCCCCCACCACCCTCTGTGTAAAATATGTCCGTATGATATCTGTGTTAAACCTCCCCCCCTTCACCTTGAACCTATGACCCCTCGTGAACGTCACCACCGACCTGGGGAAAAGCTTCCCACCGTTCACCCTATCTATGCCTTTCATAATTTTATACACCTCTATTAAGTCTCCCCTCATCCTCCGTCTTTCCAGGGAGAACAACCCCAGTTTACCCAATCTCTCCTCATAACTAAGCCCCTCCATACCAGGTAACATCCTGGTAAACCTCCTCTGTACTCTCTCCAAAGCCTCCACGTCCTTCTGGTAGTGTGGCGACCAGAACTGGACGCAGTATTCCAGATGCGGCCGAACCAACGTTCTTTACATCTGCAACATCAGACCCCAACTTTTATACTCTATGCCCCGTCCTATAAAGGCAAGCATGCCATATGCCTTCTTCACCTGCGACGTCACTTTCAAGGATCTGTGGACTTGCACACCTAGGTCCCTCTGCGTATCTACACCCTTTATGGTTCTGCCATTTATCATATAGCTCCTCCCTACATTATTTCTACCAAAATGCATCACTTCGCATTTATCAGGATTGAACTCCATCTGCCATTTCTTTGTCCAAATTTCCAGCCTATCTATATCCTTCTGTAGCTTCTGACAATGCTCCTCATCGTGGGTTTAGGTATACAGGGTCATGTGATAATGTGGTTAATGGGAGGAGCTAGGTTTGTAGCAGAGAAAAACAGCTCTGTTCAGTTTCTGCTTGGCTTTGTTTAACAACAGAAGTCTGCAAGTTGCTCTAAAAATCAAAGCCCTCTCTGAAAGCTTCAAGGCTGTTAGCCTAATTTATAGCATTTTCACCTAGGTTTGCCAACTGTATTTATTGAAGTCTAAGTGGACTGTTGCTTATTTGGAACTGAAGTAGTGATACATTAGACATTGAAGTCGTTTCCTTTCATTTTTTAAACTAGTGCTCAACTGTCAAAAGTTAAGCCGCTTCATTTTGTTAAGAGTTATATTTGAACTGTGTTATGAAGAAAGCTCGTTTTGATAAAAGGATCCTTAATTTGTCACTGGAATTACTTCTGGAGTGAAGCATCCTATCCTCACATATGTGGCAAAATAGAAAAATTGGGGTCCAGTCTAGCTTCATGATTTATCTTGGGATTCAGGTTCAAGACGTACTTTCACATAGCATCTTATCTGGCCTTAAAATATTTGTAACAAAAAGTGTGTTGACTGCTGGAGTGCACATACCTTAATACAATAAATGGAATATGTGGACATATCTTTATATGTTAATGTTGTTTATTATATGTCCTCCTTTGCTCCAAACAATTATCGAGGTACATATTCCAAATTCATTAGAAGGTGCATCACCTGTAAACAATAATCCTTTTAATGCATAGGCCCATGTAGGTATGCTGCTCAAGTTTAGACAGAGTACTTCCAACTTGGCTAATTCAAAACGTCTGTACTTTCCAAATTCTCCAGCAGCAGTGATGATTTACCACTGTAATCCATGGTGATGTGACTCTCCTTATAAAGCAGTGCGTGTTGTGGAAGCACCATCACATGGGTGCCCACCTGAACCTTTAGCTAGGGATAGGCTTGCTAAAAACATCCGTAGCGTGAAAATTACTACATTTTAGAACGTAGGATGTACTTCTGAGGCTGTATAAGGCTCTGGTCAGATCCCATTTGGAGTATTGAGAGCAGTTTTGGGCCCCGTATCTAAGGAAGGATGTGCTGGCCTTGGAAAAGGTCCAGAGGAGGTTCACAAGAATGATCCCTAGAATGAAGAGCTTGTTGTATGAGGAATGGTTGAGGACTCTGGGTATGTACTCGTTGGGAGTTTAGAAGGATGGGGGGGATTTTATTGAAACTTACTGCGAGGTCTGGATAGAGTGGACGTGGAGAGGATGTTTCCACTAGTAGGAAAAACTAGAACCAGAGACACAACCTCAGGCTAAAGGGACGATCCTTTAAAGAACAAAGAACAGAGAATTACAGCACAGAACAGGCCCTTCAGCCCTCCAAGCCTGCACCGACTATGCTGCCCATCTGAACTAAAACTCCCTACCTTTCCGGGGCCACATCCCTCTATTCCCATCCTATTCATGTATTTGTCAAGACGCCCCTTAAAAGTCACTATCGTATCTACTTCCACTACCTCCCCCAGCAGTGAGTTCCAGGCACCCACCACCCTCTCTGCGTTGCCTTTAAAACAGAGATGAGGAGGAATTTCTTCAGCCAGTGGTGAATCTGTGGAACCCATTGCTGCAGAAGGCTGTGGAGGCCAGGTCATTGAGTGTCTTAGGTTCTTGATTAATAAGGGGATCAGGGGTTATGGGGAAAAGGCAGGAGAATGGGGATGAGAAAAATATCAGCCATGATTGAATGGTGGAGCAGACTCGATGGGCCGAGTGGCCTAATTCTGCTCCTATGTCTTATGGTCTTAGAAAATGACTAACTAAAATTAGACTCCAAGATGACAATTTGGGCATTGTGTTCAAATACTTATGCAGAGTCAGGAACACTGTTCATCAGTAGTCTTCATCTTCAGGGTCTTTGATATTACACTAGTGTTAACTGCCACAGGTAGATCCTGTGCAGGGAGATGACAAAATCAGCCAGTTTTCCTGATAATTTTTTTGCCATAACAGGATTTGCAGCATAGCACAAGGGATGCTGACAAACTTTACTGGGTTAGAATGAGATCATTTCAACTTCAAATATATAAACAATATTTGCTTATGCACAGATCTCAGTAGATAATGACTTAAAGGCAAGAGACTGATGCTGAAAATACTCAGCAGGTCAGGCAGCATCCATGGAGAGAGATGCAATTAAAAGTTTTCAGGACAATTGCCTTTTATTAGTGTCTAGGCCACCTGCACAGTCTCAACTGTACTTGCACGAAGCAATCTGCTATCTGGGAAAAACATTAGACTTATTTCATGGGTTTGCTCACTACACAAAGCAGCAGCATAGTCACTTCTAACCCACCCCTGCAGACAAGGGTCAGAGGCATATCTTTCAGATTCCCTTAAAGTGCTTTTAATCACATTGTGTAAACTTCTGTCACCATGACATTCATTCTCCTTCTTCCCCATCCAGCTGCCTTTTACTTAAGATTGGATTGTCGACCTTTCTGAAAAGTAGCCAGGGACAGCAGCAGTACAACGTTCTCAGGTATCTCCACCTGGCACGCTACAGCAGAACAAGCAGCCTCAATAAAGTCCAAATTACACTAGATTATTTTGTTCTGGCCCAATATTGCTAGTAGCATTAATGCACCAGATTCAACATCATTGAAAACTCTCAAACCAACCTTTCCACAGCAATTATATCAAATACACTTCAATAAAAGGTGATGGTTTTTAAAAAATCACTACTCTTAACACATCTTTCATCTTAGTTGTAGCAAAGATAAGAATGTTTGTGGGAAAAGAGGGGTTATTCCATCCATATTGCTGTAACTATACAGGAGGCTCCAACTGATGCAAGTCCACAAGCCAAGAAATTCTGATGAAGCTAACAAGGATTGTGTAAGACACAATATTGACATAATCGGAGGGACCTGAAGGGGAGATGCATCAACTTAAGACGACGACCTGGGTTGGAATCACAAGGTGGGAGCAACACAAGAAAGAATTGGTTGATTTACAAAAGACATTTGTAATCCAAGAGCTGAAGGCACAGTATGTTCTACAACCCTAATGGGTTGGGGATTTTGAACTTAATTCATGTCAACAGCAGACAAGCATTTTCAATAAACAGATCAAGCCTCCTATGAATTGAAAGCAACACTTGCTGTTTATGTAATTATTTTCCTGGCAAATAATAGAGTAATCGCCCTAACTTGAGCTTAGTGGTCTCAGTTGGTAGGAGAAAGTGACGAGCAATTCATGACGCAACACAGTAGCTGGGCACGGACAGTGAATGCTATCCTCCTCATGCTTACTAAGAAAATCAGCAGCAGTTTTCTTAAAATTCCCATGCCTCTCACTAATCAACTGTTTCTTCTGATTCTGCTGCATCAGATGACATTGAGAGGCAAGCAAATGTGGTCCAGAGGTCAATGGGTCGGACGCACCTGCCATGGCTAGTTCATCACCAATCTGGAAGTTGAGCAAATTAGATCGATTTCATCTTCCTGTATTAGTTGGTGATTTGCTTGACCCAGAAACAAAGGAATGGTCTCCACCACAAGCAAATGAAAGGCAATTTAATCTCAACTTTTAAAATTACATTTAGCCTGTGTTGCAAGTCACAAACAATTTCAGAAGCCCACCCAGCACCAGTACCCCTCACCTTAGGCAGCAATTGACAGAAGTTCAACCAAATCTGGGCACTTTGTTAGTATTTCCTGACTGCCTGGACTGGAGGTGCCTGAACATTCCCTCATCCCAAAGAGCTGAAAGGGTCGTATTTACTTTATCCAAAAAAATTCTTAAAGCACTTACCAATATAGTTAAACTGACCTGTTTTCCAAATAGGAATTATTCAATTTTTATGCAGAAGCTAGATGACATCTGTAATTAACAGCATAGGTCTTATCTTTAGTTATTTAAAAAGCAACACCAGATGATTAAAATTCTTGAGAAAACAATGCAAACACTCACCCTGATTAGGAGGGTGAGATTACAAAGCTTTACTTGAAATTTGTGCACCAAGTACGAGTGCTGCTCTTCAGATGAAAGGTTAAACTGGGGTCCACATGCCCTCCCAACTGGGTGGAAAAGTTCCCATGGCACTAGTAGGGAAGTGTGTTCCCCCCCCCCCCCCCCGCCACCGTGTCCTATCCAATATTAACATAGAACATAGAAAGCCACAGCACAAACAGGCCCTTCGGCCCACAAGTTGCGCTGATCATATCCCTACCTCTAGGCCTATCTATAGCCCTCAATCCCATTAAATCCCATGTACTCATCCAGAAGTCTCTTAAAAGACCCCAACGAGTTTGCCTCCACCACCACCGACGTCAGCCGATTCCACTCACCCACCACCCTCTGAGTGAAAAACTTACCCCTGACATCTCCTCTGTACCTACCCTCCAGCACCTTAAACCTGTGTCCTCTCGTAGCAACCATTTCAGCCCTTGGAAATAGCCTCTGAGAGTCTACCCTATCCAGACCTCTCAACATCTTGTAAACCTCTATCAGGTCACCTCTCATCCTTCGTCTCTCCAGGGAGAAGAGACCAAGCTCCCTCAACCTATCCTCATAAGGCATGCCCCCCCAATCCAGGCAACATCCTTGTAAATCTCCTCTGCACCCTTTCAATGGCTTCAACATCTTTCCTGTAATGAGGTGACCAGAACTGCGCGCAGTACTCCAAGTGGGGTCTAACCAGGGTCCTATAAAGCTGCAGCATTATCTCCCGACTCCTAAACTCAATCCCTCGATTAATGAAGGCTAGTACGCCGTACGCCTTCTTGACCGCATCCTCCACCTGCGAGGCCGATTTAAGAGTCCTATGGACCCGGACCCCAAGGTCCTTCTGATCCTCTACACTGCTAAGAATGGTACCCTTCATATTATACTGCTGCTTCATCCCATTGGATCTGCCAAAATGGATCACCACACACTTATCCGGGTTGAAGTCCATCTGCCACTTCTCCGCCCAGTCTTGCATTCTATCTATGTCTCGCTGCAACTTCTGACATCCCTCCAAACTATCCACAACACCACCTACCTTGGTGTCGTCAGCAAACTTACCAACCCATCCCTCCACTTCCTCATCCAGGTCATTTATGAAAATGACAAACAGCAAGGGTCCCAGAACAGATCCCTGGGGCACTCCACTGGTCACTGACCTCCATGCAGAGAAAGACCCCTCCACAGCCACTCTCTGCCTTCTGCAGGCAAGCCAGTTCTGGATCCACAAGGCAACAGCCCCTTGGATCCCATGCCCTCTCACTTTCTCAAGAAGTCTTGCATGGGGGACCTTATCGAACGCCTTGCTGAAGTCCATATAGACCACATCCACCGCTCTTCCTTCGTCAATGTGTTTGGTCACATTTTCAAAGAACTCAACCAGGCTCGTAAGGCACGACCTGCCCTTGACAAAGCCGTGCTGACTACTTTTGATCATACTAAACTTCTCTAGATGATCATAAATCCTGTCTCTCAGGATCCTCTCCATCAACTTACCAACCACTGAGGTTAGACTCACCGGTCGGTAATTTCCCGGGCTGTCCCTGTTCCCTTTCTTGAACATAGGGACCACATCTGCAATCCTCCAATCCTCCGGAACCTCTCCCGTCTCCATCGACGATGCAAAGATCATCGCCAAAGGCTCCGCAATCTCCTCCCTCGCCTCTCACAGTAACCTGGGGTACATCCCATCCGATCCCGGCGACTTACCAACCTTGATGCCATTCAATAGTTCCAACACATCCTCTTTCTTTATGTCCACATGCTCGATCCTTTCTGTCCACCGCAAACCAGCAGTACAACCACCCAGATCCCTTTCCACCGTGAATACCGAGGTAAAGTATTCATTAAGCACCTCCGCCATTTCTAACGGTTCCGCACAAACTTTTCCCCCTTCACCTTTTAAGGGTCCTATGCCTTCACATCTCATCCTTTTACTCTTGACATATTTGTAGAAAGCCTTGGGATTCTCCTTAATCTTACCCGCCAAGGTCTTCTCATGACCCCTTCTCGCTCTCCTAATTTCCTTCTTAAGCTCCTTCCTACATCCCGTATACTCCTCTAAATCCTTAACACCTCCTAGCTCTCTGAACCTTCTGTACGCCTCTCTTTTCTTATTCACCAGGTTCATCACAACCTTCGTGCACCACGGTTCCCGTACCCTACCAACACCCCCCTGTCTCATCGGAACGTTGTCATGCAGAGCTCCAGACAAACATTCCTTGAAAATCCTCCACTTTCCTTCGGTACTTTTCCCCAAGAATGCCTCCTTCCAATTTACCCGTCTAATTTCCTCCCTGATGACACTGTATTTCCCTTTACTCCAGAGAAACACTTTCCTAGCCTGCCTGATCCTATCTCTTTCCAATGCTATCGTGAAGGAGATAGAATTATGATCGCTATCCCCAAGATGCTCACCCACCGAGAGATCCTCCACCTGTCCAGGTTCATTAGCCAGCACCAGATCAAGTACAGCCTCTCCTCTAGTAGGCTTATCCACATACTGTGTCAGGAAACTCTCCTGGACACACCTAACAAACTCCTCTCCATCCAAACCCCGAGCCCTAGGGATATTCCAATCTATGTTTGGGAAATTAAAATCTCCCATCACGACAACTCTGTTATTCCTACATCTCTCCAGGATCTGTTTCCCCATCTGCTCCTCAACATCTCTGTTACTATTGGGCGGCCTATAGAAAACACCCAGCAAAGTTACCGACCCCTTCCTGTTCCTAACCTCCACCCACAGAGACTCCGTAGTCAATCCCTCCACGGCTTCCACCTTCTCTACAGCCGTGACTCTATCCCTGATCAACAGTGCCACTCCCTCCCCCTCTCTTGCCTCCCTCCCTGTCCTTCCTGAAACATCTAAAACCCGGCACCTGAAGCACCCAGTCCTGTCCCTGAGACATCCAGGTCTCCGTAATGGCCACCACATCACAATTCGAAGCAGCAATCCACGCTCTAAGCTCATCCACTTTATTCACTACACTCCTGGCATTAAAATAGACACATCTCAGACCTTCAGCCTGAGCACTTCCCTTCTCCATCACTCGTCTAACCTCCCTCTTACCCTGTCTACATTCCTTATCTATTTGCGAGCTAACCTCCTCGCTCTCAGTCCCCTCATTTCGATTCCCTCCCCCCAACCTTTCTAGTTTAAAGTCTCTCCAGTAGCCTTAGCCAACCTTCCCGCCAGGATATTGGTCCCCCTGGGATTCAAGTGCCACCCGTCTTTTTTAAACAGGTCACACCTGCCCCTAAAGAGGTCCCAATGATCCAAGTACCCAAATCCTTGTCCCTTGCTCCAGTCCCTCAGCCACGCATTCATTCTCCACCGATTCCTGTTCTCACTCTCCTGCGGCACAGGCAGCAATCCCGAGATTACTACCTTTGCATTCCTCTTTCTCAGCTGTCTACCTAACTCCCTATATTCTCTTTTCATGACCCCTTCCCTCTTCCTACCTATGTCAGCAGTACCTATATGCATCACGACCTTCGGCTCCTCTCCCTCCCCCTTCAGGATTTCTGGGACTCGACCAGAGACATCCCGGACCCCTGCACCAGGGAGGCAAACCACCATCCGAGAGTCCCGTCTGTGTCCGCAAAAACGCCTATCTGACCCCCTCACCGTAGAGTCCCCAATTAGCACTACCCTCCTTTCCTCACCCTTTTGCACTACTGGGCCAGGCTCAGCTCCAGAGACACTACCACCGCTGCTTCCCCAGGTGGGCTGTCCTCCCCAGTAGTACTCAGACAGGAGTACTTATTATTAAGGGGCACATCCACCGGGGTGCTCACCATCAACCGAGCTTTCTCCTTCCTCACTGTTACCCAGTTACCCTCCTCCCGTGGTCCCGGTGTGACCACCTGCCGTTAGCTCCTGTCAATGACCTCCTCACTATCCCTAACCCGGCGAAGGTCCTCGAGCTGCAATTCCAGTTCCCTAACATGGTCCCTTAGGAACCGCAGCTCAACACACCCAGCACAGATATGGTCGTCCGGGAGGCTAGGAGCCTCCAGGACCTCCCACATCCTACATTGGGAACAACATACTGGCCTCACACTCATAATTGCCCTTTTAAACACACAGGGAAAAAAAAAGTGAATGAAAATTTTAAACTTACCTTTCCTCCTCCTGTTTTCTCCAAAGCCCTGCTCTCACTGGGTCTTTTTTTTTAGGTTAGAGGAGGAGGGAGGGTGGGATACTCTACAAGTGTAGAGTATCGGGATTCCTCTCTGTTCCAATTTATTGGGGAAAAAAAATCTCTCTCTCCCAGACCTCCCTGCGTGACCACTTCCGGGTTTAGATATTTTAAAAAAAACTCGCGAAAAAGTAAGTTAAAAAATAAAAGCGCTTACCCGCAGCACTCCTCTCGCGAATCTCTCCCTCTCTGCTGTACTTCCAAGTACCTCAAATTAACATAAATCCTTCAAACCAACATAATCAGATTATCTGATCATTATCACTTTGCAAATTGATTGCTATGCAATGTGACAACACGTCAAAAAGAACTTCATGGGATGTTCCAAAGCTCTTCCCAACCAAAGGTTGCGAAAGGCCCATGTCAAGTCTCTTTGTTGTATGGAAATCCAGTGGCCAGTTCTGTAACCATTTTGATGTAGCATCAGTGCCAAATTTCAATTAGCTGGGTGAAGGAGGCTGCTTGGAATGTCAGTAATTCAGAAATGTTTGGTTGTTGCATAGACAAACCCATAACACTCAAGCTCACTTACAGATGGGCGGCACGGTAGCACAGTGGTTAGCACTGCTGCTTCACAGCTCCAGGGTGCCGGGTTCGATTCCCGGCTCGGGTCACTGTCTATGTGGAGTTTGCACATTCTCCTCGTGTCTGCGTGGGTTTCCTCCGGGTGCTCCGGTTTCCTCCCACAGTCCAAAGATGTGCGGGTTAGGTTGATTGGCCAGGTTAAAAAATGCCCCTTAGAGTCCTGGGATGCATAGGTTAGAGGGATTAGCGGGTAAATATGTGGGGGTAGGGCCTGGGTGGGATTGTGGTCGGTGCAGGCTCGATGGGCCGAATGGCCTCCTTCTGCACTGTAGGGATTCTATGAAATAGGAATTGAAGCCAGTTTGTCTTCTGAAATGACTCCAATGCAGTGAGGTTTGTCACAACAGGCATGAATCAAATCTTGCAACTTCCACATTTTGATAACTTTCTCATCCCGCCATCATTAGATCATGCAGACCATGTAACCAAAGGAAAATGCAAAATGCAGAACACCACCAGAGAAGCCATTTCAACCAGGCACTCACTCACTACATTCAAAAGGAAATTGGTAACTTGGTACTGTTCCACCCAGTGCCATTTGATTTTCCTCACCTAGTTACCATGGCTCATCTACTCAGACTCCACCTTGGGTTCATACTTAGTCATGATGTGGAGATGCCGGCGTTGGACTGGGGTAAACACAGTAAGAAGTTTAACAACACCAGAAGAAGGGGCTTAGAGCCTCGAAAGCTTGTGTGGCTTTTGCTACCAAATAAACCTGTTGGACTTTAACCTGGTGTTGTTAAACTTCTTACTGTTCATACTTAGTGCCAGGGCCAGACAGAACCACATAGTTGCCTATATTTGTTTTGATCAGTATTCTATTAACACTAGCATTGATTAAACCACTGATTGCAAAATGGGTTGAAGTCAGTCACGGAAAATGGCTATAAACGTACAAACACCTATTGATTTGCATTTACTGAAACTGCTGAATAAGCCTTGATATGCTAATTTAAGATTCTGTGGCTAATGAAGCACTTGCATCAAGCAACAGCCTCCAGTGCTGAAAAACTCAAAACTGCACAAACAACAAGCAGAAAATAAAGACTCTCATTATATAGCATCTTCCCCAACTTCAGGAAATCCCAAAAACTAGACATCCAATACATTCATGACAACAGGTGATGTTGTACCCAATTTGCACACAGCGAGCTCCCTTAAACAGTAATGTAATATCGGCCAGATGATCTGCTTTCAGTGATGTTAACTCAGGGATGAAACTTGGCAAGGGCACCATGGGGAATTCTGCTGCCCTTTAAAACAGTGCCGGAGGATGACTGACAGCACCAGAGATCAAAACCTCATTTGAAAGGCTAAAAGCAACAAGCCAGAATAAAAAAAGATGCCTGGGTTTCATGGGCCAAATTCCCCAGCTCACAGGCTGCATTTGGTTCCCAAGACAGTTTGGACACTTATTATAAAAGCTATAGTTAATCTGGAGTGCTGCTCCTATTTCCTAATGTTCAAAGTGCAAAACTGCCCTCAGCTAAATAGTTAGATTTGATCTGCTTCTGGGACTTGACAAATGATGGAAGCCCAACTACTGAGATAAGCTGGTCACACATCCTCCATTTTGCGAAGCACTGCAGATCCTTTTCCCAACGTCAACTGTTCTTCCAACTCAACAGCATTCTGCCAGTACCTACAGACACAAACACAACAGGCCATCAATTCCAGAACTCAGGGATAAAGCCTAAAAGTTAAAGCCAGGCCTCTCAGCAGTGAACTTCTACATGCAAAGCACGATAGAAGACTGGAATTCTCCGGAAAATGCAAGTTAATACCAGGTTAATTAGCTTTTAACAAAGACATTAATAAATATGGGGCAAAAGTTGCTAAATGGAGATTCATAGAAAGAAATCATAGAAACCCCATAGTGCAGAAGGAGGCCATTCGGCCCATCGAGTCTGCACCGACCACAATCCCACCCAGGCCCTACCCCCACATATTTACCTGCTAATCCCTCTTAACCTACACATCTCAGGACTCTAAGGGGCAATTTTTAACCTGGCCAATCAACCTAACCCGCACATCTTTGGACTGTGGGAGGAAACCGGAGCACCCAGAGGAAACCCACGCAGACACGTGGAGAATGTGCAAACTCCACACAGACAGTGACCCGAGGCGGGAATCGAACCCGGGACCCTGGAGCTGTGAAGCAGCAGTGCTAACCACTGTGCTACCGTGCCGCCCCATTGGTCATAGATGAGAACACAAGAACATAAGAAATAGGAGCAGGAGTAGGCCATCTAGCCCCTCGAGCCTGCCCCGCCATTCAATAAGATCATGGCTGATCTGACAGTGGTTTAGTTCCACTTACCCGCCGGCTCCCCATAACCCTTAATTCCCTTATTGATCAGAAATCTATCTACCTGTGACTTAAATATATTTAACGAGGTAGCCTGCACTGCTTCAATGGGCAGAGAATTCCAGAGATTCACTACCCTCAGAGAAGAAGTTCCTCCTCAACTCTGTTCTAAACTGACTCCCCCTTATTTTGAGGCTGTGTCCTCTAGTTCTTGTTTCCTTTCTAAGTGGAAAGAATCTCTCTGCCTTTACCCTGTCTAGCCCCTTCATTATCTTGTATGTCTCTAAGATCTCCCCTTAGCCTTCTAAACTCCAACCAGTACAGGCCAATCTACTCAATCTCTCCTCATAAGCTAACCCCCTCATCTCCAGTATTAATCTGGTGAACCTTCTCTGTACTCCCTCCAAGGCCAATATATCTTTCCGCAAATAAGGGGACCAAAATTGCACATAATACTCTAGTTGCGGCCTCACCAGTACCTTGTACAATTGCAGCAAGACCTCCCTGCTTTTATACTCCATCCCCTTTGCGATAAAGGCCAACATCCCATTTGCCTTCTTGATCACCTGCTGCACCTGCAAACTGAGTTTTTGCGATTCATGCACAAGGACCCCCAGGTCCCTCTGCACAATAGCATGTTGTAATTTTTCACCATTTAAATAATAGTCCATTTTACTATTATTCCTTCCAAAGTGGATGATCTCACACTTACCAACGTTATACTCCATCTGCCAGATCCTCACCCACTCACTTAGCCTATCCAAATCTCTCTGCAGACTTTCCGCATCCTCCACGCAATTCGCTTTCCCACTCATCTTTGTGTCATCCGCAAACTTTGTTACCCTACACTCGGTCCCCTCCTCCAGATTGTCTATGTATATGGTAAACAGTTGAGGCCCCAGCACCGATCCCTGCGGCACGCCACTAGTCACCAACTGCCAACCAGAAAAGCACCCATTTATTCCAACTCTCTGCTTCCTGTTAAATAGCCAATCCACGCTAACACTTTACCCCCAACTCAGTGTGCCTTAATCTTCTGCAGCAACCTTTTGTGAGGCACCTTATCGAACGCCTTCTGGAAATCTAAAAACACCACATCCACCGGTTCCCCTCTTTCAACTGTACTCGTTACATCTTCATAAAAATCCAGTAAATTCATCAAACACGACTTTCCCTTCATGAATCCATGCTGCGTCTGCTTGATCGAACCATTTTTTCCCAGGTGTCCTGCTATTTCTTCTTTAATGATGGATTCCAGCAATTTCCCAACTACGGACGTTAAGCTAACCGGCCTGTAGTTACCCGCCTTTTGTCTACCTCCTTTTTTAAAGCCTGATTGGGGTGAATAACAACAAGCTCAAGAGGCTAGATGGCCCTGACCTGTTTCCACAATCCATTGCACATCAATGGAGTTTATACCAGCACCGGGTTAGCCATTGGATAAAATTAATGATTTTGGTGTACGCTGCTCAAAGGACTAGATGAAATATTTGGTAATTACACACGTCTTTGGATAGCCTCAACAAAATGATCAGTGACTTATTACACAAAATTCAAATACGAGTGTTATTTAATTTTAGCATCAGCAATGGTGTTATAATCATGTTACTTGCATTCCATGCCGGTACGTTATTTCCTCCCCCAAACCTCTCCTTTCTTTCCTCCTTTAAACCTACCTCTTCGATCAAGGTTTTGGTCAACTACCTCAGCGTTGACTCTGTCTCAATATCAAAATTTCTGTGAAGTGCTTTGGAGTATTTCACCATGTTAGAAGCACGATATCATTGCAAGCAAGTCCAAACCCACGTTAGGACCTTAATTGAGGTGGAGGAAATCTTGATAAGTAGTCAGGACACAAATCAACAGACACTGAACAGGAATGTAAAACTAACAAGTGGGAACCTAGGTTACTCACAGCCAATATCAATTGAACCAAAATTGAGATTACATGCAACCAAAATAATATGTTGTAATTAGAGGATCTGTGAAGAGAAAGGATAGGTTAATGTTTCAGGTCAAACCATTCCATTTGTGGATGGGCAGTCTTTTGTTTTTTTTAAAAAACTTGTCTTCAGCCAACTAACTTCAATGCAGAAGTGAGTGCCACAGTTTCAGCCGTACCATTTCAGATGAGATGCTTAAATGAAGTATCCTTCTACCTCCTAGTTCCAGCCATTGAGCATGCCCAGGCCACTATTTGAAGGGCAGAAACTCCTTCAGGCTGCCTGACTGAAATTCCTCAAAAGCTGCCAATACAAGTTAGTCGTTATTTCATTGTTTTTGACAAAGTGCACAAACAAAATAGTTGGTACATTTACCCACATAACAGCAACTTCACTTCAAACTGAATGTCCATGAAGCATTTATGGTGAGGGAAAGCTCCATTTCAAAGAAATATATTTTTTCCACACAAGATTGTTCCAAAACAGCAGTTTTCTCAAACCGTTAAACCTTGCACATCATCCTTGCGTCTTCCTCTCAGAAAAGGTAAACTTGGGAAGAGGAAAATTTACCAAGCAATGGTAAAGGAACCACATTTTACTCCAGGGTATATGGGGGGGGGGGGGGGGCTGAAGAGTCATCAGCAAATAAAATCTTTGGGAATGTTTTAATTACATTTCCATCTGTTTCAGCACAGAAGGACAGAGCTGCCATGGCAACAATGCTCCAAGCTCCATATGTGTACTTCACACCTTCGCTAATGCCTCAACTTCACACTTGAGTAGCTCCTCAACCAACATTGACAGACAGGGTGCATGCGTCTTGGTGAAAGTCTTTATTTTAACTCCAGTACAATACAGTGAGTTGCTGCACAAAGTTGATGTAGTTTCAAGACAGATCAGCAAAGCAATGTATAGTCCCAATAGCTATAAGGGAGTGGGGGGGGGGGGAGGAGGAGAAAGCATTCAAAAGTTTACTTTTCAAAAATTAAAAGAATTCAGGCACAAAAAAAATCCTTATTTTTCTTATGTAGAACAAGCTTTAGAACTTGTAATGTTATCAACCATCCTTGTAGAAAAGCATACAGACTTGTACTTTCACTTCGCCCTTGTACCAATCAGCCGCTGACCATTGCTCTTCAGAACAATGCTCACCATACTGGATGTATATTAACAACTCTAAAGTCTCAAACTCAGATAAGAAAATTCAAAATAAAAGGGAAAAAATCAGAAAGCTATCTTTTCGCATCAGAAGAAGTTTAAAATTAAAAAGTTAACCATCTCTGAAGGTCAAACCAACAGACAAACACCTTGGGATTGGCCAGCTCATCGGTCTGTTCGATTGGTCCAAGAAGAGCTGCCTCCACTCCCACCACCCCAGCCCCACGATCATTTATTTTAAAAAAAAAAGTTAAAAAATGAAAAGAAATTTTTCAAAGTAAGAAAAAAACTTTTTAAATCAGCTTACAAAGAGACAGTAAGTGTTATCGCAACAAAAGACAAGTTCCAGTGAACAAAAGTGCTCAGGTAGGGGAAGCAAATCAACTTACCCAGTAAAAATATGTATAAAACCTTAAATACGTTTTCTCTTCTTCTAAATGTACAAAAAAAGTTTATATATATATATATATATCTATATAGGGAAACTGGTTTAACAAGATTTTCGATCTGTAGTCTGCTTCAAGTATATAATTTCTTTAGTGTGACCCTGCTGGAAAATTGGCTCAGTAACCAGACTGGCCCCATATTTCCCTCCTTCAGCGGCATTCGTGTGACCAGGACCCATTCCCCAAGAGTTCCAAATCATTGCACCCCCACCAGAGAATGAGAATTCGGACAACAAGAGCACAGGCAAAAAAAAAAGTTACTCGTAAGCAGTAATAGGAACACAGAATGAAAAGGAGATGAGAGCAATCACACTGGTAACATCACCTTTCCTTCTAAAAAATTTTTGGAGGGGGAAAAAAAAAGCAGAGAAAAGCAGAATTTCTGCTGGACCTTGCTGTTAACACTGCATGAGAGACTTTTAGCAGCAGAGTGCACCGTTGTACGTAGTGAGCGCACCTACACAACAAAAAGAAAAATGATTTAACCAGCAAACCATTGCACCCAAAAATCTGTCCAAGAACAGGGAATGGCCATCTGCCAAAACAAAACCTAGGTGGCAGGAAGCAGAGATCAGAACAGGAGAATGCAAAGATAAAAATATATAATTCTTTTAAAAGGAACAAAAACAAAGTTCTGATTGTGTGTGTGCGTGCACGTGTGTGCGTGCACGTGTGTTTTGAACCTCCATTTCCCAGGCATGTGCAAAGGAACTTCCTGCGTTCCGTTAAGTCGTTAACGGTCCACAGACCGGGAGCCCAGCTCTACACGTAGAAAATGGATATCACACCCAGAAGACCCCTCTTTTTGAGCCCGGTTTTGTCCAGTGCATTAGTGTATGACTATACATGGAACCAGCCACATGTGTCCTTTTTATCAATTTCAATGGTTCCTCTTTCTCCCTAACCTTTCCCACCAACTTTGCAGTTGTTGAATGCTGGACTGATGCCAACTGGACATCGAGCCACGATTTGGAAGAGAGGAGTCAATCGCAACCAATGGGATTCATCTATCTTAATGCCACAACACTGCGATTATCCCAAATCCCAAAACAACTCTTGAAATTAAAAATGCTACATGTAGATGTATAATATATACACATACCAATTAATATACATATGTATACACATACATATATAAACTCCCTTCTCAACCCTCTCTATGCTGTTCAGCTAATCCAGTTGTCTAGAGTAAAAGCATGCACAGCAATAGAAGAGATACACAATGGAGTTTAAAGGGGAGGAGAGGACAGCTAAGTTCAGAACAATCATTTGTAAAGCTATACTCCCCAAAAATCAATTCTTTCCCCCCCTCACTCATTCAAACCGTAAAGAGCTTAGAAAAAAAACAATTCATCGATAGAAGAATTGTTTCACACGAGGGAACACCAAACCTAGACGGAGAGATTTTAAAAAAAGCAAGGGCTGACAAGGCGACATCAATGGTTCAGCTGTAAGGTTTTTTAAAAAAGTCAGCAAATGTTAGACCTGTCCCATAGCAGAGCATTTTCTGTCCATTAGATCAGCCTCAGTGTTAAAACAGCAGCAGAGGTGTACAGCACTCTGGTCACTCCCATCCATTGTCTTTAATCATGTGGGCCAATTCAATAATGAACTTTCCTTCTTTGTACTTCTGACTGCTTTCAAAGGCATGTTCCTGCAAAGCAAACAGGAGAAACGGTGTCAGTGGGAGGAGGAAAATGGGTGCATAACAGTTTAACATCCAAAATAAAAAAATTGACCAGCAGAAAAATGCAGACTGAACCGTGGCATTTTAAACAGGATGTGCAATCTGCTCCCAAAGGGATCTCTATTATGGTGGAATGAATATCCCAGCAATGAATTCTCTACAGAGCCACACGCGTTGTGTCACTTTGTGTTCCAGAGTGCTCCTCATTCCGTGAATGCAGCCCCCAGTCCACCACCAACCCACTACATGTAAACGTGCGCGGTTAATCTGCCAAAGAACAGGCTGCTGTCACTGGGACAGTCTGAGGTCATTCTAGATCTATATGGTCCTCTTCACTTCATCTGTGCCCCTCTCATGGTACCCATGTCTCTATGGTGAATCCAGTGCTAGGATTGAAGGTTGTCCAACAATAATACCAAAAAGGCAAAGACTTGAGAAAAATCACATTTTTCAGATTGGCAATGTATTCTGATAACTACAAACATGTGGTTTCAGGACTTTAATTACACATCATTCATATAAATAAAAAGCAAAGATTTCTTCAACCCTGTTTTAAGGTAACCAATGGTTTGGTTAGTGGCTTGCGTGTATTGTACATGGACATTGGGCAAAGGGCACTTGACAGTAAAACAGTCTTCAGGTGATTTGATCAGATCATTTCCCTGGGATAACACACCAAGATGAAACTTGCTGAGTGAAGAAATCTCACTGGCAGATAGTGCACAATATTCAGCAGAATCTTCCAATCCTGCTGAAGTTAATGGCTCACCATGGTGGGGCTGGAAAATTCCAGCCGCCTCCATTTGCAATATGTAGGGCTCATACCAGGGGATTACTACCTTGTTGATACAGTAAGGTGGACCCCAGCAGATTGGTGCATCGTTGCGATTGGTGGAGAATTGAATAATTATCTCTTCCTTTTGAAGGCAGCAACTCAGCACAGGCATAGTTACAAGGTGCCATACATAGAAAGTTGCCTACTTGGTCATATTTGAACGAAACCAGATAAAGATAATAAAGACAGAAAATGCTGGAACAAAAGATGTGATTGCACTAGAAAGGGTGCAGAGGAGATTCAACAGGATGTTGCTTGAGCTGGAGCATTTCAGCTCTGAAGAGAGGCTGGGATAAAAATAAATTACTGCGGATGCTGGAATCTGAAACATAAACAGAAAATGCTGGAAAGTCTCAGCACGTCTGGCAGCATCTGTGGAGAGAGAATAAAGCTAATGTTTCGAGTCTGGATGACCTTTCGTCAGAGCTGGGTTTGAGGTTGTTTTCCTTAGAGCAGAGAAAACTGAGGAGGACTTCAGTGAGATGTACAAAATTGAGGGATTATAGATAGGAAAAAACTTTTCCCCTTAGTAGAGGGGTCAATAATCAAGAGGTACAAATTTAAGGTAAAGAGCAGGATATTTAGGGGGGATTTGAGAAAAAACATGGTAGGCATCTGGAACTCACTGCCTGAAAGGGTAGTGGAGACAAGAACCCTCACAACAGTTCAGAAGCATTTAGACGAGCACTTGAAATGCCATCACAAGGCTAGCGACCAAGTGCTGGAAAATGTGATTAGAATAGATATGTGCTTGATGGCCAGCACAGACACAATGGGCTGAAAAGCCTCTTTCTACGCTCTAAAACCTTTTACAAGGTCAGGCAGCATTTGTGGAAGAGAGAAACCTTAAATGGGTTCTCTCTTCCACAAATGCTGCCTGACCTGCTAAGTGCTTCCAGCATTTTGTCTTTATTTCAGATTTCCCGCATTTGCGACATTTTGTTTTGGTCAGACAGTGGATATCACAAAGGGGCTTTAAACAAGGGGGAAAATATGGTTCTGGCCCACGCCAGCTAGATTCAAGGCAGGAAGGAAAGGGATCTGCAGAGAGTGAAGGGAAGAGTGCAAGAACTCCACTCCTTTAATTGGTTCATACATCTGGAGCCAAGTTACAGGCTCCATTTCATTTTGGTTCCACCCCACATTCTTCAAAACATATGCCTTTCTTTGACAGACGTGATTAGATGCCACATCTCTCCCTGGAGTCCAGCTGAGACCTCTCCTGAAGAGGTCACCAAGACGTCTACAATACACCTCATGGTGGCATTGTGGGTGGAGAAGACTGCTCAGCATGTTTAAATACTCTGTGGTTTCTCTTCAACTCAGTGGCATAACACTCTGCTTCATCTCAACAAAGTTTTAGGACTCCATGCAGCTCCTGTGTCAGCACACGTGAGAACAGTACTGACTCATCAAGATATGAGACATGAAAAGGAAAACAAAGAGGTTGCATCATCCTTTTCTCCAGTGTTTCTATCCTATACCCACCACCAGCAATGGAAATGAGCAACTTTGCAAAATATAATCAGAACAAGGAGACACATACGTATTTCCATCCCAGAGTAGTTTTGCAGTTTTCACAGTAGATGTCTGCTACAGCGTGCAATCCCGTCAGCAGCACTCTCTCCTCAGCAGGGCCGCAGCCCACATTCACCCTGCACGGGGAAAGATCAGAGTCTTCAGTCTGCTGCACGTCACACCACATATGCACTGCAGAGCCCACAACAGACACTCTGACTTCAAAGCCTGCAGACCCACAACACACCCACGGGCATCAAACTCTTGTTACATTATACTGTGGAATCCATGCCTGCTCCATATTATGATGTGGAGATGCCGGCGTTGGATTGGGGTAAACACAGTAAGAAGTTTAACACCACCAGGTTAAAGTCCAACAGGTTTATTTGGTAGCAAAAGCCACACAAGCTTTTGGAGCCTTAAGCCCCTTCCTCACCTGAGGAAGGGGCTTCAGGTTCCGAAAGCTGGAGTGGCTTTTGCTACCAAATAAACCTGTTGGACTTTAACCTGGTGGTGTTAAACTTCTTACTGCTCCATATTATACCAGTGTAGAAGGCAGGGAAACTGCATGTACGCAGAGGCAAGTGCAATGTAGCAAGAAGGATACCCCTCGTGTACCTGTGCTTGTGAAATGCAAAGAAACAAATTAGATTTCTATAAAGCTGCTCCATAAGAATTAGGAGCAGGAGTGGGCAATTCAGCCCCTCGAGCCTGCTCCGCTATTCAATATGATCATGGATGATCTCACCTCGGCCTCAACTCCACTTTCCTGCCCATTCTCCATCATCCTTCAACCCATTACTAATTAAAAATCTGTCTTCTCAAAGTTACTCAATGTCCTGGCATCCACCACACTCTGGGGTGGTGAATTTCACAGGTTCCTTTTGAGAAGTAGTTTCTCCTCATCTCGGTTTTAAACCTGCCATCCCTTATCCTAAAACTATGATAGATTGCCCCAAAAAGAGGCAGCATCCGCTCACTTTGTCAACACCATTTATCAACTTATATACCTCAATTAGGTCTCCTCTCAATACCATAGAAAACTACAGCTCAGAAACAGGCCTTTTGGCCCTTCTTGTCTGTGCAGAACCATTTTTTGCCTAGTCCTACTGGCCTGCACTTGGACTATATCCCTCCACACCCCTCTCATCCATGAACCCGCCCAAGTTTTTCTTAAATGTTAAAAGCATTTACCACTTTATCCGGCAGCTCATTCCACACTCCCACCACTCTCTGCGTGAAGAAGCCCCCCCCCCCCCCAATATTCCCTTTAAACTTTTCTCCTTTCACCCTTAACCCAAAATCAATACCTTTTATACCTCTATTAGATCTCCTCTCATTCTTCTAAACTCTAGAGTGTACAGGCTTAAACTGCTCAATTTTTCTTAAGCCAAACCCCTCATCTCTGAAATCAATTTAGTGAACTGCCTCTCATGCCACCACGTCCTTCCCCAAATAAGGGGACCAAAACTGTACACAGTGCAGTTGCAGTCTCACCTATGCCTTGTATGGTTTCAGCCACACTTCCTTACTTTTATGCTGTATTCCTTTAGCTATAAATGCCAAAATTCCATTTGCTTTCCTTATTACCTGCTGAACTTACATACCAGTTCTACATGACTCATGCACAAGGACACCCAGATCTCTCTGCATCGAAGTCGCTCTCCATTCAGATAATAAGTTGCCTTTCCATTTTTCCAACCAAAGTGGATAACCTCTCACTTATCCACGTTAAAGTCCACATTTTGGCTCACTTATCTAACCTATCCATATTGATTTGTAAATTTCTTATTTCATTTCAACTTACTATCCCACCTATTTTAGTGTCATCTGTAAATTTAGCTATAGTATCTTCTATTCCTGTATCCAAGTCATTAATATAGTTTGTAAATAGTTGGGGCCCTGAGGACCAAACCCTGTGGCACCTCACTAGTTAGATCTTACAAACCAGAGAAAGGCCCATTTATCCCAACTCTGTCTTCTGTCAGTTAGCTAATAAATTACCCCGAACACCATGTGTATTAACCTTATCAAATGCCTTCCTGAAGTCCAGATATACCACCTCTACAGGAACCCCATTATATACTTGGCTTGTTACATCTTCAAAGAACTCTAGCAAATTAAACATGATTTACCCTTCCTAAAACCATACCGACTCTGATGGGTTGTGTTTTGACTTTACAAATGTTCTGTTATTACTTCTTTAGTAATGGATTTTAACAATTTCTCATATTCTAACAATTTGCCAACAACAGACAGTAAGCTAACTGATCTATAGTTTTCTAAGTTTTGCTCCCTTCCTTTTTGGATAAGGGCATTACATTAGCATTTTTCCAATCCACTGGAACCTTGCCCACATGCAGGGAATTTTGACTATTATAACCAATGGATCCAAAATCCCCACTGCCACTTCCTTTAATACTCTTTAGGATATAGGCCACCAAGCCCTGGCAATTTAGTATAACAAGTTTATTTGGTAGCAAAAGCCACTAGCTTTTGAAGCGCTACTTCTTCATCAGGTGAGTGGGATTTCTGAAATCCCACTCACCTGATGAAGAAGCAACGCTTCGAAAGCTAGTGGCTTTTGCTACCAAATAAACCTGTTGGACTTTAACCTGGTGTTGTGAGACTTCTTACTGTGTTTACCCCAGTCCAACGCCGGCATCTCCACAACTTAGTATAAGTCAGTGTTAAGAGACTTAAAGTACATTAAGAACATAAGAAATAGGAGCAGAAGTAGGCCATCTAGCCCCTCGAGCCTGCCCCGCAATTCAATAAGATCATGGCTGATCTGATAGTGGTTTAGTTCCACTTACCTGCCCGCTCCCCATAACCCTTAATTCCCTTATTGATCAGAAATCTATCTACCTGTGACTTAAACATATTTAACAAGGTAGCCTCCACTGCTTTAATGGGCAGAGAATTCCAGAGATTCACTACCCTCTGAGAGAAGAAGTTCCTCCTCAACTCTGTCCTAAACTGACTCCCCCTTATTTTGAGGCTGTGTCCTCATTTCCACATTTGTGGAAACATTTGGGCAAGAGAAAATCATGGAGAGATAAACAGGAGGGACTTGGAGGGGTCAAGCCAACTTGGCCAGGATAAGCATTGTTTAAAAAACTATTGAATAATAGATGCCAAGAGAATATTGGAAGGATTAAAAAACAGTAGTTAAGCATTAGTGAGTACCCTCTCCCCACAGTAGGGATATGAATTCTGCACTCCCACTTCACATTTGACACACACACAACACAAATTGTCTGGTACAACATCCCAGAAACCAGCATTCTGGGGAGTGATGAGAGTGGAAAACACATTTGCTCCAATACACAGCAAGGAAGATCCATCGCCAATCTCACACACAACTTGGTCAAAACACTGTAAAAATCAAAAGGTATTATCCTGCATTTCCAGTCCCACATTATATAGTTCAGCCCTAATCAAAAGTCAGGTGACATCCTCTGACCACGGCCACGGTAAACTCTCTCTATCCCCATCGATAGCAGTACCTAGAGGAGAATAAGAGAGGACGACACCGGGACAGACAGTTAGTATCACCGTGAGGAGAGTGCAAGAGGAGGACACTGGGACAGACAGTCAGCATAACCTAGAACTGGAGTACAGGCTGCAAGGGAGAGAGCTGATGGTCAGGAGATTGGAAACATGAGAGTGCAGTGAGAAATCGAAGTGCTAGATTGGAGTTTGGAGCTCCTGAGGTGATATTAGGATTCATAAGTGACGCAGGGCAAGTGGAAGCAGCTGATTGGGCAAGTACGGTCAGGTAATTATTTACTGTTTTTGATTGCTTATAGTTTATAAGGTCTTTATTCTGTGGATTATAGTTTATAACGGCTATATTCTGTAATGACGAGGATCAGGGAAGAAGGGCCTTAGAGAAATTGTTATTGGATTTTAACTATCTTCCAAAAAGATTAAGGGATAGGTCATGGCAGGAGAGCTCAAAGCCATGGTGTGCTTCTCCAGTTCTATGTGGGAAGCCGAAAACATTTCCAGTGCCAGGAGCCAGCATGCATGCAGGAAGTACCGCCAGCTACAGCTCCTGGAAGCCTGGGTTCCAGGAGTTGGAGCTGCATCTGTGAGCACTGTAGAGCATCAGTGAGGTGGAGAGTATTGTTGATAGCATGTATAGAGAAGTGGTCACAGTGTAGGTTAAGGCTCCACAGGTAGGAAGGGAATTGGTGACCACCAGGCAGAGCAAGAGGACTAGGCAGGCAGTGCAAGAATCTCCTGTAACAATTCCCCTGTAAAAGCAAATAACTACAGGCCTTTCAGATTTCAGAACTACAGATTTCCAAAAGGCATTTGATAAGGTGCCTCACAAAAGGTTGCTGAAGAAGATTGGGTCACACGGAGTTGGGGGTAGGGTGTTAGCATGGATTGGAGATTGGCTATCCGACAGGAAGCAGAGAGTCGGAATAAATGGGTGCTTTTCTGGTTGGCGGATGGTAACTAGTGGCGTGCTGCAGGGATCAGTACTGGGGCCTCAACTATTTACCATTTATATAGACGATCTGGAGGAGGGGACTGAGTGTAGGGTAACAAAGTTTGCAGACGACACAAAAATAAGTGGAAAAGTGAATCATGTGGAGGGTGTAGAAGGTCTGCAGAGAGATTGGGACAGGCTGAGTGAGTGGGCGAGGATCTGGTAGATGGAGTATAATGTTGACAAATGCGAGGTTATTCACTTTGGAGGAAATAATAGCAAATTGGATTATCTAAATGGAAAAAAATTACAACATGCTACTGTGCAAAGGGACCTGGGGGTCCTTGTGCATGAGACGCAAAAACCCAGTCTGCAGGTGCAACAGGTGATCTAGAAGGCAAACGGGATGTTGGCCTATATCGCAAGGGGGATAGAATATAAAAGCAGAGATGTCTTGCTGCATCTGTACAGGGCATTGGTGAGGCCGCAGCTGGAATACTGTGTGCAGTATTGGTCCCCTTATTTGCGGAAGGATATATTGGCCTTGGAGGGAGTGCAGAGAAGGTTCACCAGGTTGATGCCAGAGATGAGGGGTGTTGATTATGAGGAGAGACTGAGCAGATTGGGTTTGTACTCGTTGGAATTTAGAAGGCTGAGGGGGGATCTTCTCAAGACCTATAAGATAATGAAGGGGCTGGATAGGGTAGAAGTGGAGAGATTCTTTCCACTTAGAAAGGAAGCTAGAACTAGAGGGCACAGCCTCAAAATAAAGGGGGGTCTGTTTAGGACAGAGTTGAGGAGGAACTTCTTCTCTCAGAGGGTGGTGAATCTCTGGAATTCTCTGCCCACTGAAGTGGTGGAGGCTACCTCGTTGAATATGTTTAAATCACGGATAGATGGATTCCTGATCGGTAAGGGAATTAGGGGTTATAGGGATCAGGCGGGTAAGTGGAACTGATCCACTTCAGATCAGCCATGATCTTATTGAATGGCGGGGCAGGCTCGAGGGGCTAGATGGCCTACTCCTGCTCCTATTTCTCATCTTATGTAAAATATATCTCTTGGGATACTATTGGGGGAATGGCCTCTCAGGGGAAAACAAAAACAGCCAATTTTGTTGCATTGCGGTTGGCTCTACTACACAGGAGAAAGATTGGGAGTGCAATAATTATAGGGGATTCAATTGTGAGGACAGGCATTTCTGTGACCACAATCGAGACTCCAGGACAGTATGTTGCCTTCCTGGTATTAGGATGCCTACAGGACAAATTGGATGAGTTGCACCTGGGTAGACACTTGTCTGGTTGCATTATCTATCCATTCAGAGACAAAGAATCAACTTCAGTAACTTATCTCCCCACTACACGATTATCTCTTGTGTATCCCTAAAGATCCATTCTTAGCCCCTTCCTATTTCCCATCTATATTCTGCCCCACATTGTTTACAGGGTCTACAGAGCATCATAGTAGTCTGAGTGAAAGGCATGTACTTGAAGTAAATATGGCCAAGTTGAATTTTCCATAAGTAAATAAACCATGGACAGAAATTTGCATTAGGAGATAGGTGAGGATTTGGATTTTTAGATGCTAAGTTTCAATGGTGAGTAAGAAGTTTTACAATTATGAAAATGCCAAATAATGCAAGATTATCAAATTTTATTTGACACAAACATGGGGGCATATAGGGAGAACTCGAAAGATTTTTATATCCTGGGAAAGGTCAATTTCAAAGAAGGGCTTAAGACAATGAATCAAGATGGAAGAGCAAAAACGTACTTGAGGAGAATTGCTGAGAGCTCTGAGCAGTAGCCATACAAGACCTTCTGGAGTGCTGCTCTGTGGTGGGAAGAGAGAGTGGTGAAGAGGTAAAGTAAGCAGCATTACAGCCAACCCAAAAAGAGTCTGTTTTCAGAAAGCAGTTTTAAATCAGCTACCCAGTTGAACCAGAAAAACAATCTACTGTCTGAAGTTCCACAGCAGAGTGGAAGAAATGTCATGTGGTATGCCTCGCTGAAGTGATAGTAGCTTTTTCTTGGGCTGTTTGTACTGGATTTTGATAGTTAAACAGAAGTGTTTGTTGCCAAAAATGTTCCCAACAATAAACAGTGTAGGATGGTGTATATAGGAAGAAATAATGGGACTTGTGACAAAAGTACAGCAATAATCATGGATGATTTTAATCTACATATAGATTGGCAAAAGTAGCTTGGAAGGCAAGTTCACAGAATGCTTTCGGGGCATTTTTAGAGCAGCACATTATAGAGAGAAGGCTATTCTAGATTTAGTAATGTGCAATGAGACAGGGTTGATAAATTAATAATCACATAGTAAAGGCATCTTAGGTAGCAGTGATCATAATACGACTTAATTGTGAATTCAGTATGGAGGAAGAGTAGGTTGAAGTCCAGTTTTAACCTTGTATAAGAGCAATTACCAGGATATGAAGACAGAGCTGGCTAAAGTGAACTGGAGAACCGGAGATTCTTCCGACGAGATGTTATGAACAAAGTTTGGACAGGTTAGGCCTGTATTCTTTGGAGTTTAGAAAAAAGGTGATCTTAAATGAAACATACAAGATCCTGAGGGAAGTTGGCAGGATTGAAGGTGAAAAGATGTTTTTCCTTATAGGAGAGGCCAGAAGGAGTTTTGCATTTAAGACGAATAGGAGTAGAATTTTTTTTTCCCTCAGGGTTGAGAGACTGTAGAACTCTTCCGCCAGAGAGCTGGAGAGGCAGGGTCATAGAATATTTAAGGCAGAGGTAGATAGATTCAGGAATAGGGGGCGAGCAGGTAGATAGATTCAGAAATAGGGGGCGAACAGGAGAATTGCATTGAAACCACAATCTTATCGAATGCTCAATGGGCTGAATGGCCTACTCCTGCTCCTAATTCTTGATCCCTTCACATACTGGGATTTTTAAAGAGGCCCTGGAAAATATTTAGAACAGGTTCCTACCCTAAATTGATATCCAAGGGTCATTAATTATCAAGATAAGTAGAGAGACTTTGGGTTTTCCCTTCTGGAAAAACACTTCAAATCAGATTTTATTGAATTCTTTAAAATAGATCATTACATTTCATCTAAATGGATAGGCTATTTGATCTAGATCATCTGGAGACAGCTAGGTGTTTAAGCTACAAAATACATAAAATAAATACAAAAGTTTTTTTTTTGCAGACTCACTAGTTGCCAGCACATGCAGTGAATAGGAATTCACATGTATCTATTCTGCCCACAAATGATGAGATTAACCAGGGGTGTGTCACCCAGTCACAGCAGTTTCCTCCAGCTTGTTCAAATGCCTTTGGGAAATTCTTAAAACTCCTGGAGCGCCCTCAAACAAACCCAAGATTTTCTGACCTTTTTTTCCTCAATCAGTCAAGGAGATAGCCAGGATAGAAAAGAGAAACAAAGTGAAGTGAAGTGATGAGTGGAATGAAATTAAATTTATACCATGGTAGATCCGACAGACCAGCTGATCACCCCACCCCCCCCAAACCAAATGTCCATATCTGCCCAAGTATGGCATTGCAGCCTAGCTCAATCTTATCGGAGCAGCATAGTCACTGGACCAAATCAGTCTGGCCCAAGACCTTATCCTCCTCCTCTGATCCCCAGCCCACTGGCACGGAGCCAGTCAGAAACGGCGGCACAGTAGCACAGTGGTGGGGTGGCACGGTAGCACAGTGGTTAGCACTGCTGCTTCACAGCTCCAGGGACCTGGGTTCGATTCCCGGCTTGGATCACTGTCTGTGTGGAGTTTGCACATTCTCCTCGTGTCTGCGTGGGTTTCCTCCGGGTGCTCCGGTTTCCTCCCATAGTCCAAAGATGTGCGGGTTAGGTTGATTGGCCATGCTAAAAAAAATTGCCCTTAGTGTCTTGAGATGCGTAGGTTAGAGGGATTAGTGGGTAAGTATGTAGGGATATGGGGGTAGGGCCTGGGTGGGATTGTGGTCGGTGCAGACTCGATGGGCCGAATGGCCTCTTTCTGTACTGTAGGGTTTCTATGATTTCTAAAACACCTACCCAGTGAAGACCAGCCAGTTCAGTATTGGAGGTCTCCCTGGTCTACAAGAGTTCTACAGAGTCGTGCATTATCCTCTGCACCAAGTCAAGAGTGTATTTTCAAAGCCTCAAAATCATTCATCACTGCACGACTGGGTGAACAAACTAATCCGAACTAGAACATACAAAAGAGCATTGTTATCCTATTCGAAGAGGCATCTCAGGAAAGAATCCTCCCTTTCAAATTCCCTCAATTTGCCAAGAGGAAGTAATGAGCTTGCAGCAGTTACTTGTGCTGAATGCTCAATTTTGTGTCTAACCATAATCTAGGTAGTCAACAAATCACTTTTGAACATTTAAAACGACTGACATGAAATGGAAATCCCAGGTGCAATATCAAAAAAGAATTGCAAGAGTAAGGGGTCTAATTCCACTTGTATGAGGCAATCATACCATGGGCAGCTGTTGGGACTCAGTTTGCCTAGTCTCTGGAACTAGGGGCTTAGGAGAGCTAGGAGGGGACACGAGAAGTCCTTGGCCGGTCGGATCAAGGAAAACCCCAAGGCTTTTTACTCTTATGTGAGGAATAAAAGAATGACCAGGGTGAGGTTAGGGCCGGTCAAGGACAGTAGTGGGAACTTGTGTATGGAGTCAGTGGAGATAGGCGAGGTGATGAATGAATACTTTTCTTCAGTGTTCACCAAGGAGAGGGGCCATGTTTTTGAGGAAGAGAAGGTGTTACAGGCTAATAGGCTGGAGGAAATAGATGTTCGGAGGGAGGATGTCCTGGCAGTTTTGAATAAACTGAAGGTCGATAAGTCTCCTGGGCCTGATGAAATGTATCCTAGGATTCTTTGGGAGGCAAGGGATGAGATTGCAGAGCCTTTGGCTTTGATCTTTGGGTCCTCGCTGTCCACGGGGATGGTGCCAGAAGACTGGAGAATGGCGAATGTTGTTCCTCTGTTTAAGAAAGGGAATAGAAATGACCCTGTTAATTATAGACCGGTTAGTCTTACTTCGGTGGTTGGTAAATTGATGGAAAAGGTCCTTAGAGATGGGATTTACGACCATTTAGAAAGATGCGGATTAATCTGGGATAGTCAGCACGGATTCGTGAAGGGCAAGTCGTGCCTCACAAATTTGATTGAATTTTTTGAGGTGGTAACTAAGTGTGCTGATGAAGGTAGGGCAGTTGATGTCATATACATGGATTTTAGTAAGGCGTTTGATAAGGTCCCCCATGGTCGGCTTATGATGAAAGTGAGGAGGTGTGGGATAGAGGGAAAGTTGGCCGATTGGATAGATAACTGGCTGTCTGATCAAAGACAGAGGGTGGTGGTTGATGGAAAATTTTCGGACTGGAGGCAGGTTGCTAGCGGAGTGCCACAGGGATCAGTGCTTGGTCCTCTGCTCTTTGTAATTTTTATTAATGACTTAGAGGAGGGGGCTGAAGGATGGATCAGTAAATTTGCTGATGACACCAAGATTGGTGGAGTAGTGGATGAGGTGGAGGGCTGTTGTAGGCTGCAAAGAGACATAGATAGGATGTAAAGCCGGGCTGAAAAATGTCAAATGGAGTTTAACCCTGATAAATGTGAGGGGATTCATTTTGGTAGGACTAATTTAAATGTGGATTACAGGGTCAAAGGTAGGGTTCTGAAGACTGTGGAGGAACAGAGAGATCTTGGGGTTCATATCCACAGATCTCTGAAGGTTGCCACTCAAGTGGATAGAGCTGTGAAGAAGGCCTATAGTGTTAGCTTTTATTAACAGGGGGTTGGAGTTTAAGAGCCGTGGGGTTATGCTGCAACTGTACAGGACCTTGGTGAGACCACATTTGGAATATTGTGTGCAGTTCTGGTCACCTCACTATAAGAAGGATGTGGAAGCGCTGGAAAGAGTGCAGAGGAGATTTACCAGGATGCTGCCTGGTTTGGAGGGTAGGTCTTATGAGGAAAGGTTGAGGGAGCTAGGGCTGTTCTCTCTGGAGCGGAGGAGGCTGAGGGGAGACTTAATAGAGGTTTATAAAATGATGAAGGGGATAGATAGAGTGAACGTTCAAAGACTATTTCCTCGGGTGGATGGAGCTATTACAAGGGGGCATAACTGTAGGGTTCGTGGTGGGAGATACAGGAAGGATATCAGAGGTAGGTTCTTTACGCAGAGAGTGGTTGGGGTGTGGAATGGACTGCCTGCAGTGATAGTGGAGTCAGACACTTTAGGAACATTTAAGCGGTTATTGGATAGGCACATGGAGCACACCAGGATGATAGGGAGTGGGATAGCTTGATCTTGGTTTCAGATAAAGCTCGGCACAACATCGTGGGCCGAAGGGCCTGTTCTGTGCTGTACTATTCTATATTTGGGGGGGGGTGGGCAGCATGAGCCAGGATTTCAGGTCCATTAGTACTATCTAGTGACAATTGGGGGTGCGTGTGTGCGTCTCGGAGATGAATGAGGCACATCTTCCTGAGCCAAGCAGCCTGCTGATACTCATGAGAATAAAGCACATTTCAGGCACTAGTGGGAGGGCAGCCAATAATATGGACATTCAAAAAGAGGGAAAAGAAAAATTGGGGTAATATTTAAACATTCTACCTCAAGAAAGCTGTTCGACTGGCAGAGTGGAAGGTGCCTTAGGGAGTCACATAGAGCTTTGAAGCACTTGTGTGTAGTCACAGATAGAGCACGAAGGGTATTTCAACCCATCAAGCCTGCTCTTCCCAAAAGCCGTGGCAGATTATTCTATCATACACTCTCCTTTCTCCCCACCAACTGTTGATTCTCTCCATTAATGCCAAGCTCCTTCTCTAGCCTTCCCTGAATAAAGATCAAACAATGCTGTTAATAGCTCTACAATAATTCATGGAATCAACATTGGGTACTACAACTGTAAACGTACCTATGTAATCCCATGATTTCAACACAGTGTGATTTTATCATTCCTGAGTCCAAAGATGTGCGGGTTAGGTTGTTGATTGGCCATGATAAATTGCCTCTTAGTGTCAGGGCATTAGGAGGGTAAACATGGAGTTATGGGGATAAGACCTGTGTGTATCTGTTGTCGGTGTAGACTCGATAGGCCAAATGGCCTCCTTCTGCACTGTAGATTCTGATTCTATGAACCACCAAACAGTACAAAAATAACTCATTACCTTGCTGGCAAGTTACAGTCCCAATAGCTGACTCCAACAAAGTTTCCTAATGTTATAAGCACCCAAACCATTGGAGACTATTCTCTTTTCTTGAAGTCACAATGCAGGGTACTGGAAAATCCACTATGATTACAGCCTTCAAGGTAACAGTGTAGAAGAGGGCAGATTCCCAGGGGAATCTTTTCCAAAATGGGCACAATCACCCACACCCTCTGGCCCAAAGACTGCATGTTTCTATGTAACCCTGAAAATCTCTCTGCAGAATGACTTAACACACTTCAAATGTTTGATGTAAAAAAGTAAACAAAAATCACAGGTTTTGGAGGGGGGGGGGGGGGGGGGGGTGCAGAGTACTGCAACAAGGAAATCCCAAACACTATAACCCAGCAGAGGTACACTATTTCATAACCCATATACATTTACAACAGATGAGGAACTCCAAACACAGCTGGAACAAATCCTACCAATTATATATGGAGTAACTCTTGACACAGACCAGTCTCTCCCACTCCAGACCCAACGTAGGGGAAACCACCCTACACCATCAAACCGCTCAATTCTACACCTTCACCCCAATTTCTTATTTAGCAATGCAGACCTGCACCCATTGCAAATGCAACACCCCCAATCCCAGCAAATTTAAAGGAATCAAAAACAACAAGCTGATTTCAAACACACAGCTTTAAATGTTTCTAACAGCATCATGCCATCGTGAAGGACTTTCTCCCTGGATAAGAAACCACACACATTCTCCCATTTTACACCTGGTCAGGTGTCATTGTTAGGCGTAAAAAGCAATAGCCACTGAGTTCAGTTAATCAACCAAGACTTCCACTGCAAAATTGAGCCTAGTACCTGTTACTCATCGTTTCCAGTCTTACAATTCATCCCCCAAAAGACCATGACAACAAGTTCACGAGTGCAAATTTGGAGGAAAAACAAACCCATGCAATGCAAGGGCACACAGATACCCTAGAACAGTGAACAGCAAACACAGCCACATACTTACACGGAGTTGAACAGGTATGCACGTCCCTGGCTGCCTTGGAACGACTGAGAAAGAGAGAGAAAGATTAATTGGTTTTTTGACTAAAAGGAACCAGAGATTCTAGTCCAAATTTCATCCTGCATAAAAAATAGCTGAGCTGTATTTTTGTACTAAAAAGCATGTGCATTTCACACCAAAAGACCTTCTTAAACTACAGAGCCCATTCCTAATGAAGTGTACGTGCTCAGACACACACAATCAAGAGGCCTGTTAGTGAAAGAGAAACCACCCATTTACAACAAAAATACACTTTAATAGCAAGTTTTCTGGTTTTATAAAACCACTCCTCTCCATATTTCAAAAAAGTCCAGCTTCACACTAATTCCCCTTCATACTTAAACACCAATTGGAGAAAAGGGGAGGGACAGGACAACTTGTGCACAGTCCCTGAAACCAAACTATCAATACTGGGCGGCACAGTGGTTAACACTGCTGCCTCACAGCACCAGTCCAAAAGATGTGCTGGTCAGGTGCATTGGCCGTGCTAAATTCTCCCTCAGTGTACCCAAACAAGTGCCGGAGTGTGGCGAGTAGGAGATTTTCCACAGTAACTTCATTGCAGTGTTAATGTAAGCCTACTTGTGACACTAATAAATAAACTTTAAATAAAATGCAAAGTGTCTTAAAGGGATGACAGATGACGCCTGAAACATTAGCACATCTTTTCCACATGCGGTACACTTTTAGAATTATTTGCCACCTATAGCCAAGGATACCCAAACACACACAAAGGCCAAGTGAATGCTCAATAAAAAGATATCCACAACATAGAGAGCTATAAATAGACACAGTAACTGAAATCAGATTTTGTTGTTTAAATTGCAGGAAATCACCAAACTGGTCACCAGAATAGATCATTTGCAAAGGAGGCGGCTGTTAATAGCAAAAGGGAGTGCTTGAGCTAGGTGACCAAACCCAGTTTAATTAGATACATCACTATTCAAAAATCAACAAACTAGTTTCAAATCTGAAACTCGTGATGGAGATTCCAGAGGCAGACACTGAAATCTACCGCATGGAATAATTGATTACTTTCCCTTATTTTGTAATTGCTCCTTACTTCTTTTGGTAGTTTTTAAAAAAAATGTCCCCACTGAATACTTGGCCACATTGATTGCGTGCAGGCCCGCATTTGCAACCAGTAAGATCTTGCAATATTAAACAATTCTAATAAAATAAGCACAAGCAGTCAGAAGCACACTGTGCGTGCACCGTGCAACCATCTCCACAGTTTTTAGACATTTGACTGTCCTGAGATTATTATGGGCTGCACACTGTCAATTTTATAACTGCATCCTCCATTAATAGGCTGGCATAAGTATTTCTTTGTTGCTGAAAATCTGCCAAACTTGACAGAGGCAGGCTTCAGCCGGGAGCAAATCAACTCATGAGCAGCGAGTGATTCTGATTGGTTCCAGATTACATAATCTTTCCATTACCAACAGGAAACTCACACCTCGCCTGGCAGTGCAAGGTTACAGTTGGGAGTGTCCAGAACTTCTCCAGTGTACCATCCTCGTCAGCTAATCAGTGGGGAAACAGCAGCTTCTCATCACAACAGTGCCAAGTTTCCACACGGTGTTCCCAAAACAGAGGCTGAAGCAGCATTGTGCATGACAGAGAACTAGTTCACTGTAAAGAACGCTGCTGAGGTGCTAATTAGGAGGGTAGTAATGAGGAAGAAGCAACATTTAAAAGATACTCCAATTTTAATGTTGGAATGGTTAGTATTCTTGGGATCCAAGGTTACACGTCACCAATGGCCAAATCCAGTGTCACGTAGCTCAGCCTGTGGCCCAATTACAAGAACTGACCACCCATCCACACCCACCAGTTACACTGCAGAGTATCAGTGAACCCACCCAATTTGACTTCTGCAATCATCAAGTTACCCAGTCTTTCCCCTTCCATGTCTGTGGGGTGGTTGTATAGGGGAGATGATCAATGTCAAGAGTTGTGAAGGTGGAGCAACACATCCTGGGCTTGCTATATTTTTGGGAGGTGTTATAGCCCAACAATAATGCTGGCATGAAAATCATCCATCACTTATACAATTCCATGATGCCAGTGGTTTGAAAATTTCCATTCCACTTGTGGGTCCAAGCCAAGCACACCAAGTATTGCCAAGCTACAGCCTCATACCCATTTTGATGATACAGTGTAGATCACATTGCAGGCACTGGGCAGTGCAAACAGATATTGGGAGAAGTCCAGGTACATGGGTTAACTCTGTCCTACTGGCTCTCGGTACAGACTCGCACAAAGGCATGGCAGCCTGAACATGCCCAGCATCGGTGCAGCAACCTTAGCCTGCGAGAGAAGAGACAACTCTCCAAGCCTGTGCAATCAGCTTCCCTCCTAAAACGTCAAACACAATCAGATCAATAAACAAATCTAAGCACCCCACAGCCGAGTGTCTCGGTCATTCTAATGAAATATCACAGCAATTGATGACACCTTATATGCTCCCAGAGACTCAAACCATTATCAAAAACAGCACAGAATCAACCATCATGCCAGATCATCAACAAATTAGGGGAAGAAAACTACTGTGGTGCAAAATCCTGTCAGAAGTATTCCACTTAGCATTTTCACAATCTTTTCGTTTATCTCAGGTTATGAATTTCCTTACATATTACCTACTCAAACTGCTTTATTACCATATCCCTTGTCCAAGAACATTCAAGTTCTTTGCAAAAAAGGGGTAGATGGGAGACTGGAAAAACATGCATCATATGAAGAACACCAAAAGCATGGATTGAGGAGATTTACTATTCTAAAAAAAAACTTTTGAAGGAAGAGCCAGAGATTGCAAGAGAAAGTGATGTAGCAAGAGTTCCAAAAACATGGAGCAGAAGTAAGTAGCATCACGGAGTTGAACTGCACAAACACCCAGCCAGGAGTGCTGCACTGGGGCAAGTTCAAAGACAACATTCGCTGTGTTCAGATCACCACTCAGAAGAAGACAAAAAGCCAGAGATTTGCATTGGGAGGTGTGGCAAACAATAAATGGCTCACTAGGTCAGCTACACAAATTGCCAAATTGACACCTCTTCCCCAGGCCAAGCAATGCCTACTTGGGATTCGCACTGCATTGCCACACTTCCCCTCACCCACCCCAACACAGAGGTCCTACAACAAACCTTCAGAATTCCTAGTCATGACAAGGCCACCTCTGTCTCATGTCTGAAGTTGGATTTCATCAATGGACCTTCCACAGCTTTCCACACCTAATATCCTGTGAAACTGCAATAGTCCTCACAATTACAGTGTGCACATCTGCATGAGTGACAGAAAATACACCAGCACGTAGTCACTTGTGTGGTTCATCTATAGGGAACAGTAAGCACAGATACAGCAACAAATTGCTGTGCCAGCAGCAATATAGAGAAAAATAAGCCAATAGCTATTGGACAGCGGCTGCACTGGCTAATGAGTTTAGTTATTCTGAAGGCATTTGCCCAAATCCCAGGCATTTCTATTTATGGCAATTAGGTCCATTGACTCAGGTTCCACACATCTTTCGAGTTCGTTGCCAACCCCATTGCATGCTACAACAAAGCCTGGCTTACCCAGGAAATTATTAACAATTCTGATTGCCAATACAATAAAAGATAAATCAGACAGGGGAAGGATACACTCCCACACACAGACAGTAACAGAGACGAAGTACAGGAGGGGAATGAGATTGAGTGAGAAAGTGGTATACACTGTTTTTCTTCCCCAATCTTTATGGTAAATTACATATTGCAACATTCCCAACTACTACATATGCCATGGAGAAAGGCAGGCAAAAGAAGTGCAGCTATAAGATAAGGAACTCCACATAGGATGAGGGAATGCAGAGGAAATAATGAGGAAATAGCAGAAATCTGTAACTTAGCTAATCAGGTCCTTTGACCAGAGGACAAATTAGAGCAAAACAGAGAGCAGGAACATGGGTCGAGTGTCAACAAGCCTGCAATGGTTTAGAGAATATTGCTACACAGCTGGAGTTGACTGGATACCAATCAGGAACAGAGTAGGTCCACATCAGTTCTTGCAAAAAAAAGGCAGGGAACTGCTTGAAGCACCAATTAGCTCCTAATCTAACCTCATGCCCTCACGCGAAGCACGTTGTAACCAATGAAGGCAGCACACTCTAAATATGCCAATCACTATTGGGCACTAGGATAAAAATAGAAGTATTTCTGGGCAGTGAGGCGCTGCTATTTGTATTGGTCACCATTCTATAAATCAGTAATCCCACAAAAAGAGTAGCACAGCAGGAAAGGGTGCTGCTAAAAATGGAAAGAGTCGTTCCTTCCTGGTACAAGTCCAACTCCCTGTCCCAACACTGCTTACTATCGCTCCATCAGATCACTCCCTCTTTCTCACTCTAAGGAGCCATAGCAAAGTGCCCTCATTTCTCCATACTTGGATTACATAAATGTTACTTAGAGCTGGGGTCTCCAGATACTGAATCTCCTACAGCACGGCATTGAGTTCCAGCTATCTTGAATGTGCACGTTCTAAAACTTTTGAAATTGGCAACTGTGGTTTTCAGCACATCAGCAGAGAGGAGTGGAGTGCACTGGTAATCAGGAGCCCACAGGCACAGACCCAAAGAGAAACCCAGTAGCAAACAAGAATACAAGGCCAACAATTAGGCAGCAAGGTCATGAAGGTTAGGAATGGCAATTGCTCCATTTCTTCTATGACTCTCTTTCCTCACTTCTCCTGCAACACCTGCCATGTCGACTCTGAGGCACATTTGTGCAGGTTTTGTCTGATCTTTGGTAGAACATTCCAAGTTCATATTTTGAGCCTTGGCAGCAATTGTCAGCAGACTGTTCAACTACAAGAGGCACAGCGGCAGAGTCAGATTGAACCCTACAACAAGAGGAGGCTGCCACTGCGCCCGTGCTGGTTCTACAAAAAGAGAGCTGATTGGTCACATTTCCTCATTTTAAAAAAAAAATCCTTTTTCAATTCCTCTTTTGAAAGTCTGCTTCCACAATCCTTTCAAGCGGGGCATTCCAGTTATCAGAACTTGCTGCATTAAAAAATTCTCACCTCTGATTGTATTATCAATTATCTAATGTGTGGCCCTGTTTATTGAGCCCCCCTCCCAACAAGTGGCAGCAGTTTCTCCCCCTCTACACCAAAACCCTTCATAATTTTGAATACCTCAGTTCTCACCCAACATTTTTTAAAACACATTCTCTACAATCAGAAGCTCCAATCATTACTTCCCCTGGTCTAATTTAGGCCCAGAAATGTTGTACAGCACCACTGCTGCTGGCTCCAACTAAGGCAGCTAACACCGCACTCACTGAAGTTGGAATTTCAGTCTAACAATCAAGATCGAATTGTATTTCTGCTTGTCAACAGTGCAACAGCCAAAATCCTGAACAGGAAAAAAACCATTTTCACATACTCAAAGAGTAGAACAAGTACCCCAGCAAGTACAAGTACCCCTCGGCGCCAAGGCCTTACCTTGGAAATTAGCTCGTCGTGATTCGCTAGATGAGCTCGACAATGGATGCAGCTGTATGTCCGGTGACAGTTTGGCAGGTAAGCCTGGAAGGTTTTTGATTTTGTCATCTTTACCATTTCCAACGGGTGTTCTTCACTGCTGAGCTCTGGGCTGGCAGTTGAAGAGTTACAGGCCTGATGCACTCTCTGACAGAAGAAACACTGGAAAACGCAAGCAAAAGCCGTCGTTGTAATGGAGTGTGTGTGGCCTTCTCCACACAGACACCACGAGGGAAACTGTCAGAACCTGCAATTGGAAATACAGAAAGGTCACATTAGTACAGGTGAAAAGTCACATCAGCTAGGTCACAAACTCTCATCCCCAGGATAACAAATTATTGGGTCTCAGTGCAGGAGTGTGATTATTTTTGTAAGGCCACAGTGTTAAGGGGAATGACTATGTGGATTTGACATTGAGACTAGCCAGAACCCAATTGGAAACAAAGCAGAGCTAAATAGACCATACCGGTTCCTACGTTTAGTGGATTCTGTTTTTCTCCAAATAGTTTCAACTTTAAAACTTGTGTTATTAAAAAGTCTTAAAGCATTGCTAAACACGATCCTCCTCTTTTGCAATTTCTGCAACATCTCATGCATATCGTGCTCTAGCCCCATTGTACTAGGTGAGCACAGTTGCACAAACCCATCCTGATGAAAAGTAGGGGCTTAAAGGGTTAAAAATAGCAGAAATGCCTCTGAATATAGGCTTTGTGCAGAGTGGTGCCTCACCTACGTGTTCTCCTCAAAAATTATAGTTTTCTTTTAAAAATTCAAGCTGAATTCAAACATACACTATTATCCAGTATCAAAAACAGACTATTTGAAATACAAATGAACAGGGTGGGGGCCAGGACCTCAAGAGCAAGGCAGATCAGCCATGAGGGCTAAGTGGACCATACCTGTTCCTACGTCTGGTGGATACTGTTTTTCTCCAAACAGTTCTAACTTTAAATTTTGCTGTTATAAAATGTCCTAAGGTAAACGTTAATATGAATCGAGTAGCATTCGCAAGGTGGGTGATCCACTGCACTCCCAGTTTGTACAGCACTAATCACAGATCAGGTTGCTAATGTCTGCAGCTATTTTTATAACATTCTCTTAATTCAGATTCTGAGCCCAGCAGTGAATCAGCTCCACTTAGTCGTGTGTTTGCGGAACCTTACTGTGCTCAAATTGTGATGTAGGTAAACATTGCAGCCAATCAATGCATTTCAAAAAGTAACTCATTGGCTGTGAAGTGCTGTCATATGCACCAAGTGTGCAATAAATCATTATATAATTACAACTTCTTTCTTTCCCTTCTCTCCCCATTTCCAGATTGAGCTGTTCAGCCTCCTTTCAGCATCCACTGCTTCGAGAGCTTTACAGTGTTGCCTGTTGCCATGCAAATCAGCATGCCTGTGTAGAGGGAAATCCAATACCAATTCCCACCATTATGTTCTCTCCTCTTAAAAAAGAAAATTGGGCAGGGTTATCTACTTTAATGTTCTCCCCCACACCCCCTCCGTTCCCAGTATCACATGGAAAGAGGTGTCCCCCAATTCCTCACTCAGACATGAAACTGGACTCCTCAGAGCAAAGAATCTTCCCCTATCATTCACAAATTTTAAAACCCTCAAATCTTTGTTTAACCTCACTATCGCGAGTCTCTCCTCAGTTATAGTTTCCCATCCCCCAGTGAGTCAATGCCAAAGATTGTGCAGCTTTTTTTATCCTTTGCATAATGCAGCACCAAAATTGTAGCGTGGCTGAGAGTAATTTGTATAAAATTAATCATTACTTCACTCTTGTACTCAATGTTACAAATTAAATGCAAAATGCTCTTCATTTTATGGTTTAATTTCCTGCAGGTATTTAAACAGAGATATCCTTGGACATTCATACCCTTCAGCAGCATGCTCCCATTTTCCATCTGCAGTCCAAACACTTGCACAACTGAATTGAAGCATATACACAATATCGACCCCTCACTGACTGCCAAACCTTTGACTTTTCTGCCTTCTTAAAATCTACAAATATTTAAGTGGACTAAGCACTGATCCCCCTGGGTTACATCACTTCCAACTTTTCTCCAATCTGAGCATCATTATTCTAATTTGCTGTTCATCCAACCAGCTTTTTATTCAACCCTGTCTTTTCTCAACATATTTCCAGCAAGATACCTTCTCAAACTCCATACACACTATATTTATCTATCCAAAGTCAAGACTCACCTTTATCGAATCCCCAATTGCTGTCCTCAATTATACTCAGGGTTACCAAACACCCTAGGATTTTATTTCAAACGATAGACATTGGTAATCAGACTTATTGATCTGTAGTTATCCATCCAACTCCTCTAGTTCTATCATTTCCCCCCCCCCCCCCCCAAGAACCAATTCTTGTCCTAGAGGAATCAAGAACTACAGCAAATTTAAATTTATTTTAATTCCATTATTTAGAGAAAAAATGTTTAACATTCCTGCTATTCCAAGGCTGTAATGCTTAAGACATGTGCTACAAAAGTAGCCACACCCTCTCCAAACTGTCTGGCATCCACCTAGCAATGTGGAAAATTACCCATGTTTAACTCTTGTCAGCAAGGACAGACAATCCAACCCAGTCAATTACTGTGCTATCAGCCCATGTTCAATCATCCAAAAAGTGTGGGGAGTATCAATGGTGCTCATCAGTAACTAGCTCAATAACTAATTAGAATTGCAGACTTCCTCTAAACGCGGTCAAGGTTTGAATTTCAGAGATCAGGCTGGGTGAGAGACTAGGGCAGCATTGGGCCCTTTTAAATTGCAATATAATTTTAATCGCTTGATCCAAAGAAACCCATCCTTGGAGGCATGCTCTATTTGCTTTTCATTTCTTATACAATGTTCATATGACAACAGGCATAAACTGGCTATTTATTTTGCTGTTGACAGGAAACAGAGGTAGTCTTAAGTAATCTATTAGAAACAAAGTTTAAGTTTAATTTTATGTTTCTGATAAGAAAGGGTTAAAACTTTAGTTAGCTTCATGTTAAACAAAGGTGCCTACGTATCTGTGGGTTTTTGGTTTCATTTTAAACTGCGCCTGCATTGTAACTTAACAATGCATGAAAACAAACTGGGTTTAAAGAAAGACTAAGCTGTTGCTTAGCAACCAGGGTCCTACACTGAAAAATACAAGCACTTGTGGTTCAGTTGTAACCAGGTATTCAAGAAGAAAGCAGCGGTCACAGAAACTGCCAGCAAGCAGGATAATGGAGTAAGGGGAAGAAAGCAAGTCACAGTAGCCACAAACAGATAGATGAAGAGGAGTCCCAGGAAGACTGAATTCAAGGAACAAAGAACTTGAATCTGAAAAAGGTACCATTCATTGAAGTTAAAGGAAGGGGCAGAGAGAGGCTCTCAGTTAAAGATAGAATTGAAAAGGTGCAAACCTGATGAATTTAGTTGGAAAGAAGCCAGATATCTGAAGTAATCCCAAGGTTGGTGACATCTTCAATACAGCCCGTGAAGCAATGGTGTTCTACTGGTGTAGCGAGGTACCTGATTGTGGAAGCTTGAATGCATGTGGCAATTCAGGGCAGAGGAATACTGAAAGGAGAACTTTAAATCCTGGATGCGGATCTTTGAAGGCATCCTAGAGAGAGCTTGTGTGGGAGAAGATTGCAGAGTGTGTTATTCGAGAGCAGAGTTTGAAAACACTCGTGTGGCAGTTGAGTTCAGTGAGACCCCTTGGCTTACAGCGTGACAAGCATCTGGAGGGATTGAAAGAGAAATCTGCAGAAATTCTTTAGGATAATATGGTTTCAAGAGCATGATGTATCTGACCACAGTTGGTCTGTAGATTTACATGCGCTTACTGGGAACATGAAAGTACATTTGGTAACATGTTATCCTTAAAATTTGTCTACATCTGTGAAGATATAGGTGGGGTGAAAGGAGTATTGTATCATAGTCAATCATTTCATGTTTAATAAATGTTTTCTTTTATTCAAAGTTAATTGGCAGTCCTGATGCCAGCAGATGCTATTCATTCATGTCTCTAAACAAAATATAAGAGTTATGGTCTATTGAGCTGGGGTTCCATTCTTGGGCCCCCACTGTCCAGTAATATGCAATATCAGCTGAGACTGTAAGAGTCAAGAATCTTCTCCAAAACATAGAACATAGAACAGTACAGCACAGAACAGGCCCTTCGGCCCACGATGTTGTGCCGAGCTTTATCTGAAACCAAGATCAAGCTATCCCACTCCCAATCATCCTGGTGTGCTCCATGTGCCTATCCAATAACCGCTTAAATGTTCCTAAAGTGTCTGACTCCACTATCACTGCAGGCAGTCCATTCCACACCCCAACCACTCTCTGCGTAAAGAACCTACCTCTGATATCCTTCCTATATCTCCCACCACGAACCCTATAGTTATGCCCCCTTGTAATAGCTCCATCCACCTGAGGAAATAGTCTTTGAACGTTCACTCTATCTATTCCCTTCATCATTTTATAAACCTCTATTAAGTCTCCTCTCAGCCTCCTCCGCTCCAAAGAGAACATCCCTAGCTCCCTCAACCTTTCCTCATAAGACCTACCCTCCAAACCAGGCAGCATCCTGGTAAATCTCCTCTGCACTCTTTCCAGCGCTTCCACATCCTTCTTATAGTGAGGTGACCAGAACTGCACACAATATTCCAAATGTGGTCTCACCAAGGTCCTGTACAGTTGCAGCATAACCCCACGGCTCTTAAACTCCAACCCCCTGTTAATAAAAGCTAACACACTATAGGCCTTCCAACTCTTCTGCACTTTGAAGGTGTGTAGATGATTCATGGAGCCTCACAGGCCAGTGTTTAAATCACTATTTCTGTTAATACTCATATTTCCATTTGCTGATGCTAATACATTTCTCTTCCAACTATACCCAGAACAGCCTTTTCCAAGCCTTCAGGCCTACAAAAAAATTTCCAAACCACGGTACACCAGTAAGAAACATATGTTGATCAAGTTTCCCAGGCAGCAATTTGTACTTGCCCAATTTGAGGGACTCAGTGGCATTAACTGAAGAATTACAGCGAAAGGAAAGGGACTGGAGGACCACAATTGTTAAACAGGGGTTAAAGCTGGGAATAATGGGCTGAGACACAATTGGAGAGCTGATCACTGTCGAAACTAACTTTACAATTCTGGATGTTCACCAAAACTCTGCATTACAACACAAAATTCACTTCCCAATCAAAGATCAAGCCAGAAAACAAATCTCAAGCTGAAATAAACCCAACCAATTCAATAAAGTGCTTTGCAAATGCACCCATTGAACTCAAACTGTATAGCATCACTAAGCATTTGGATCAATTCCACTGGGCCATTATGCTACAAAATCAGCTACACAAAAAGGTTTATGCTGCAGTTTTGAAGGAAAAAACTGTTTATCAGGTGGATTTTGCTGTATATACTGAGTTCAACTCATATCTGCGGCAATTTCTGCACACCACCTAGTGCCTGGCATCGGAGGCTGCACTCACAAGAATTCATTGAAGCATCAGAAGAGCAGGAAACCTCAAAAGGAGGAACAAAGAACAAGAACAAAGAACAATACAGCACAGGAACAGGCCCTTCGGCCCTCCAAGCCCGCGCCGCTCCCCGGTCCAGGATTGAATCCTGAATCCAGGATCCCCGCCCAATTTTCCAGCCTATCTACATACCAATATCCTATCCACCGAGCTGTCCCCCACAGCTACGATGCTTTGTTCATTACAACCTATTAACTCAACCCCACCCCCCCATTCCAGACCATGTGATCTCCAGGGAGAGGCGAAAACCCAGAGTGAAAAACCCCAGGGCCAATATGGGGAAAAAAAAATCTGGGAAATTCCCCTCCGACCCCCTGAGGCGATCGAAACGAGTCCAGGAGATCACAATGGCCCTGATCGGAAAATGCTTCCCAACCCTAGTCATTTCCACTTCCACGAGAAACAAGGAACAATTAGCCCGCGCCGCTCCCTGGTCCAAACTAGACCACTCTTTTGTATCCCTCCATTCCCACTCCGTTCATATAGCTGTCTAGATAAGTCTTAAACGTTCCCAGTGTGTCCGCCTCCACCACCTTGCCCGGCAACACATTCCAGGCCCCCACGACCTTCTGTGTGAAATATGTCCTTCTGATATCTGTGTTAAACCTCCCCCCCTTCACCTTGAACCTATGACCCCTCGTGAACATCACCACCGACCCGGGGAAAAGCTTCCCACCGTTCACCCTATCTATGCCTTTCATAATTTTATACACCTCTATTAAGTCTCCCCTCATCCTCCGTCTTTCCAAGGAGAACAACCCCAGTTTCCCCAATCTCTCCTCATAACCAAGCCCCTCCATACCAGGCAACATCCTGGTAAATCTCCTCTGTACTCTCTCCAAAGCCTCCACGTCCTTCTGGTAGTGTGGCGACCAGAACTGGACGCAGTATTCCAAATGCGGCCGAACCAACGTTCTATACATCTGCAACATCAGACCCCAACTTTTATACTCTATGCCCCGTCCTATAAAGGCAAGCATGCCATATGCCTTCTTCACCACCTTCTCCACCTGTGACGTCACCTTCAAAGATCTGTGGACTTGCACACCCAGGTCCCTCTGCGTCTCTACACCCTTTATGGTTCTTCCATTTATCGTGTAGCTCCTCCTTACATTATTCCCACCAAAATGCATCACTTCGCATTTATCAGGATTGAACTCCATCTGCCATTTCCTTGCCCAAATTTCCAGCCTATCTATATCCTTCTGTAGCCTCTGACAATGTTCCTCACTATCTGCAAGTCCTGCCAGTTTTGTGTCGTCCGCAAACTTACTGATCACCCCAGTTACTCCTTCTTCCAGATCATTTATATAAATCACAAACAGCAGAGGTCCCAATACAGAGCCCTGCGGTACACCACTAGTCACAGGCCTCCAGCCGGAAAAAGACCCTTCCACTACCACCCTCTGTCTTCTATGACCAAGCCAGTTCTCCACCCATCTAGCCACCTCCCCCTTTATCCCATGGGATCCAACCTTTTTCACTAGCCTACCATGAGGGACTTTGTCAAACGCTTTACTAAAGTCCATATAGACAACATCTACGGCCCTTCCTTCGTCAACCATTTTGGTCACTTCTTCAAAAAACACCACCAGGTTAGTGAGGCATGACCTCCCTCTCACAAAACCATGTTGACTATCGTTAATGAGTTTATTCCTTTCTAAATGCGCATACATCCTATCTTTAAGAATCTTCTCCAACAACTTCCCTACCACGGACGTCAAGCTCACCGGCCTATAATTACCCGGGTTATCCTTCCTACCCTTCTTAAATAACGGGACCACATTGGCTATCCTCCAATCCTCTGGGACCTCACCTGTGTCCAGTGACGAGACAAAGATTTGAGTCAGAGGCCCAACGATTTCACCTCTCGTCTCCCTGAGCAGCCTTGGATAGATTCCATCAGGCCCTGGGGATTTGTCAGTCTTTATATTCTCTAACAAACCTAACACTTCCTCCTTTGTAATGGAGATTTTCTCCAACGGTTCAACACTCCCCTCCGAGACACTCCCAGTCAACACATCCCTCTCCTTTGTGAATACCAACGCAAAGTATTCATTTAGGATCTCCCCTACCTCTTTGGGCTCCAAGCATAAGTCCCCACTTTTGTCCCTGAGAGGTCCGATTTTTTCCCTAACAACCCTTTTGTTCCTAACGTATGAATAAAATGCCTTGGGATTCTCCTTAATCCTGTCTGCCAAGAACATTCCGTGACCCCTTTTTGCTCTTCTAATTCCCCGTTTGAGTATTTTCCTACTTTCATTGTACTCCTCCAGAGCTCCCTCCGTTTTTAGCTGATTGGACCTAACATACGCCTCTCTTTTCCTTTTGACCAGTCCCTCAATTTCCCTGGTTATCCACGGTTCCCTAATCCTACCCTTCCTATCCTTCTTTTTTACAGGCACATGCTTGTCCTGTAGCCCTAACAACCGTTCCTTAAAAGACTGCCACATACCAGATGTGGATTTACCCTCAAACAGCCTCTCGCAATCAAGAGCTGCCAATTTCTGCCTGATCCCAATAAAGTTAGCCTTCCCCCAATCCAACACCTTACCCTTGGGACACCACTCATCCTTTTCCATCACTATCCTAAAGCTAACAGAATTGTGGTCACTATTTGCCACTGGACTGGTGCAACTGGAAAAGGGAGGTTGAGCTGTCAGTACCTGTAACTCTCAGAGCACAGCTAAATCCAATGAAATGGCAGCACAACTTCCCCATACAAAATATCCATTCCATAACCCTCTTCTGAGCTCGTTATCCTGAAATGATGCTTTTAATGTTTACTGATCCTAAAGCAGAGGTTCATTGAAAAATGACATTAACCCTGAAGTAGGATTAGCTGAGGAACTCAGAACATTGGTACAATTGTTTGGATTGTTTGTCACATAGAAGTACCAAGTGTCCACAAAGCCCAAGTGTATGGTTAACTTGCCTCAGACCCAATAATAATTGAGTACCTCCCACCCACCTCCATTAATAAATATAATATCCAACAGAAAAAAAACCACCAAGATATTGATTTTAATCTGTAATTTTTTAAAAATATACAGACCCCACCATTGGCAGCCTACTAGGTTCAACTCTCAATCACAGCTGCCTAGGCTGAGAGTTCTAGAATTCCCCATTTTGCTCCAAGACACTGTGTACCATGCTGTAAGAAGTCTCACAACACCAGGTTAAAGTCCAACAGGTTTATTTGGTAGCAAAAGCCACTGCTTTCAGAGTGCTGCTCCTTCGTCAGGTAAGTGGGAGCTGTGTTCACAAACAGGGCATATAAAGACACAAACTCAATTTACAAAATAATGGGTTGGAATGCGAGAGTGCACTTACCTGACGAAGGAGCAGCGCTCCGAAAGCTTGTGGCTTTTGCTACCAAATAAACCTGTTGGACTTTAACCTGGTGTTGCGAGACTTCTTACTGCGTTTACCCAAGTCCAACGCCGGCATCGCCACATCATGACTACCATGCTGTACTCAGATGTGCTCCACACCATGAATAACATTGCTGTTTTGGGAACTTTGCTATGCACAAATTTGTTGACACATTTCCTACAATGACTATACTATAAAAATGCTTCATTGGCCGTAAAACACTGGGCACATCCTGATGTCAAAGAGAGGTGACTTCTCTTTGGCCAAACCTTTAAAGTCAGCTGTCCTAATGCGTCCTTTGGCTCAGTCTCAATGTGTGTCTGATTAACGGAATAAAAACACTCAGGAGCAGAAAGTTGCTACGCAAATACCAGTCTTTGTTGTTTTGGACGAGGACATTCAGCAAGGAAGTAAAAGGTAGGGCTTACAGGAGTAGAATAGGCTTTATGCGGTTGCTTTTCAATAGATTAAACCGGTTTGGTTTAATTCTGAAGAACAATGGTTTTGGAACTGTGCATCTGCATGAAGCTGATATAAAAGCTGGAATGAGAGCGCAAAAACGTGGAATGAACAGGTGGGGATAAAATAGCAAATGCGGATAAGCTGAAATTTGTTATGAGGTGATAGGAGACACTTCTGCATCGTTGCTGTGGTGAAGGAGAAACAAAGATAAAGGAAGCGTACAAGCAGGAGCTAAATACAGCAGGGTGGCGCCTTAGAATTCTGCCATGATTTGTCCCTCTGTCCACTGAGCCACGATAAAGACACAATTCATCCTTGAGGGATGTGTACAGACCAGTCAGAACAGCTAAGAGTTCAAGGTGGACAAAGGTAAAGAAAGGCTGTCCCTAATGAAGACTTGAACCACAGGAGAATCACCATGATTTCAAATCCAAAGCCTAACCATTGAGCCAGAAGCCAGCTAAAAGGACCCTCGAAGAGTGAACATAAAAACATGAATCACTTTCTCCCCCAACAGGAGGAAAGGTAGGGGGAGGGGGGGGGGGTAGTTCTTAATAACTTGAGACTCCACAAAGTGGCTAAATCATGCAAATGAAAGATGACCATGAAATGTTACAATCTCATAGTGCTGGCAGCTTGCAACAAGTTTTCACAATACTATACCATGCCTATACAAACCATTTCCATGACAAGTTGATCAATTACACTGCACAGTGCAAACACAAGCCAGACATAACAAGCCTGCATGACAAATCATAGATATACACTGACTGCACTGTTTGCCAAGTTCTGTCACAGCAAAGGCCACATTATGACATGAAACTTTGCATCATCAGCCTGTAGTCAGAGGGTCAACTGCATAATCATGAGTAACATGCTGAAAGATTTTTATAAATCATTAGCAAGATCTTAAACAGAACTCATTACCACATGGAACTGTTGAAGCAAATAGCACTGATGCCTTATACCATGAGGGCAAGAAGGAATAAAAGGATATGTTGATAGGGCTTAGATGAAGTGGAAGAGAAAGAGGCTGATGTGAGACAAACATCAGCATGAAATCAGATCAGTTGAGTCAGATAATCTATTCCTGCATTGTAAATGTTATGTAAATTCCCAGGCAGGCACCAGAGACAAAGAAAATTAGACATAATAATTTCTGGACTGTAAGAACCAACCATTTTACCAATGTGCTTCAAGGAAAGGGACCCACCCTACACAAATCAGCTGGTGAAGTCAAGCCTGATCCACACAGGAACAGGAGCAGATCACTTAGTTCGGACATTCAATGAGATCACAGCAAATGTGCAATCTAATTCCATGTACCAACCTTTGCCCATGTCAATTCACACTTTTGGTTAAAAACCCACGGTTAATAGATTAACAATTGACTTGACATTAGGAGTGTTCCAAACTTCTACATACTTTAGGTGATCACCAAAGCATCATGACTAGACATTCCCTCCGTGCCCCCACTTCAGCCCCCACCAAAAAAACCCCACAGCCTTGTAATTTCCTGGGGGATGCAAAAAACAGCCCAAGGTCAATGTGGGACATGGGTGCACCGTCAAAAATTTAAAAACGTGTGGAGGAGGTCGGATGCTTTCTGAAATCACCTTGCAAAAGCATTTGGGTGTGAAATAAATCAAGGTGGCTCACCACCATCGTCTCAGTAGATCATCAATAAATGCTGCCGTATCAGCACCGTCCACATCCAGAAAACAAACAGGCACTACTCACTATCTGTGCCATTTTTAAAATCTGTTTTTGTGAATTGTTTATTTTGTAAACAGCTTGGTAAACTGTCCCCAGGCATCAACAAAATATGACACTAAGCCATGTAAGGAGCCATAAGGACGGGTGACTTAAAGCTTTGTCAAAGGGGTAGGCTTTAAAGGAAAGGGAAGGGAAATGCAGAGTTTGTTGGGAAGGGAGTTGCTAAATTAGAGCTTGAAGGCAGAGGCAACTAACACAACCCAGAGTGGGCCACATGTAAGCTCCTTTACAGAATGGTAGTGGCACGCCGTTCCATGTTTTCACTGATTCCCTCCTCACCATGACAAAGTAATTATGAAAGATAGGTAGGTGTTCCATGCAGATTGGTGTACAGCACTGTGACTCACTGTACAGCAGATACAACTTATTCATCCAAGGACCATTTTCTGTATCTAACTGGGGCAGTTTCCTGTAACCATGTTCTGACACACACAGTAAACCAGCATTGTTACTCACTTGTGTTCCTTCTTGTAAGGTGCAACACAGCTCTTACTCATGGCTTTAAATGTACCCGTTGAAGAGATTCTGGTTTGTGTGGCTCAGACTGAATCCCTGGACAGCAGAACTGTGTGGGGGAACTACAACTGAGATTTGTATCCTTGGACTTGAAATTTGAAAAAAGATTGAAGATTGGGAGGGGTGGTAGGCAAGAGAGGCACACTTGACCAAGGCTCCTGATCTTTGTTTGAGGACCTTTACTGAAAGATTGGTCAGAAGGGAACAGGTGATGATGGGAACAACAGTATGGTGCAAAGCAGGGGAAGTTACGAACTGGTTTAATAGAATCAATCAGCATCTAAACAGGATGCTATGAGTCAGCACAAATGAGTTGGTCCAGATAAGCTTATCCATTTTCCTTCATATATCCAATAGGAACTTTCTGCAACTTGAATAAATGCCAGTACATTACTCCAAACAGGCACATTAACATGGCCTCCAATCACAGCCCAGCAAACTTGAGTAACACAACAAATTTGACTGTGCCAATCATGAAGGTTGTTAGACTACAGTGCTCCTGTTACTCAAATACCGTACTCCCAGTTTAATAAAATCTTTAAATTTTACTCCAAAAATAAAATGGTTGAACTGGCATCAAGTAGAACCAGACCGTTGCACTCCAGTGTGGAAAAAGAGCAGAGCAGGAAACGCTCAAAATCCATTTGTGCAAGAAAATTCAAGTACATTTGGTAGCACTAATTTTCAGAGTACCAGCACAACCTAGAATGTAACATTTGGTTTGGGACAAGTAGCTCAAATAATACAAGCATATTTTAACTTAATCATCATAGCCCAGTGGTCCTGGGCACCATTCATTGTCCTTAAACAAAAAAACCCAAAATGATTCCAAGGAAATTAAAAACTAATTTGATCAGAGAATGTTCAGCACTAAACTCATAATAAATCCACGTAGAATTAATGTTAGATCACAGAACAGTGCCTCATTTACAAATCTTTGTGCTACCTCCTTAAATTGATTTCACATTGGGCACACATTACATGAGCATTTCACACCAGAAACATACTGCTGTTCCAAGGACTTTGGACTAGAGAGCGTAAAGGGAAGTAACACTGTGTAACGTACACATTGATCCACAAACACGCAGGAATCATTTATTCTTTCACACAACAACCCCCTCCACCCCAAAATCACTAAAAAATGGTACATACAGAAGCAAATATGCATATTGTAGAGGGACCAGGAGACATTATATGGCTGAAGCACCTTCAGCAACTAGGTTTCATTCATCATCTGACAAACTTCTGTGTCTCCAACGCCCAGACAAACAGTGGGCACTGCCATACAGTCCTGTAATACAGGAAATATCATAGAACATAGAACATTACAGCGCAGTACAGGCCCTTTGGCCCTCGATGTTGCGCCGACCAGTGGAACCAATCTAAAGCCCCTCTAATCTACACTATTTCAATATCATCCATATGTTTATCCAATAACCATTTGAATGCTCTCAACGTTGACGAGTCCACCACTGCTGCAGGCAGGGCATTCCACGCCCTTACTACTCTCTGAGTAAAGAACCTACCTCTGACATCTGTCCTATATCTCTCACCCCTCAATTTAAAGCTATGTCCCCTCGTGCTAGCCAACACCATCCGAGGAAAAAGGCTCTCACTATCCACCCTATCTAATCCTCTGATCATCTTGTATGCCTCTATTAAGTCACCTCTTAACCTTCTTCTCTCTAACGAAAACAACCTCAAGCCCCTCAGCCTTTCCTCATACGATTTTCCCACCATACCAGGCAACATTCTGGTAAATCTCCTCTGCACCCTTTCCAACACTTCCACATCTTTCCTATAATACGACAACCAGAACTGTACGCAATACTCCAAATGCGGCCGCACCAGAGTTTTGTACAGTTGCAGCATGACCTCCTGGCTCCGAAACGCAATCCCTCTACCAATAAAAGCTAACACATCGTACGCCTTCTTAACAACCTGGGTGCCAACCTGGGTGCCAACTTTCAGGGATCTATGCACATGGACACCCAGATCCCTCTGTTCATCCACACTACTAAGTATCTTACCATTAACCCAGTACTCTGTATTCCTGTTACTCCTTCCAAAATGAATCACCTCACACTTTTCCACATTAAACTCCATTTGCCACCTCTCAGCCCAGCTCTGCAGCTTATCTATGTCCCTCTGTAACCTGCCACTTCCCTCCGCACTGTCTACAACTCCTCCAACTTTAGTGTCATCCGCAAATTTACTAATCCATCCTTCCACACCTTCATCCAGGTCATTAATAAAAATGACAAACAGCAGTGGCCCCAAAACAGATCCTTGCGGTACACCACTAGTAACTGAACTCCAGGATGAATATTTCCCATCAACCACCACCCTTTGTTTTCTTACAGCTAGCCAATTCCTGATCCAAACCACTAAATCACCCTCAATCCCATGTGTCCGTATTTTCTGCAAAAGCTTACCATGGAGAACCTTATCAAATGCTTTGCTGAAATCCATATACACCACATCAACCGCTTTACCCTCATCCACCTCTTTGGTCACCTTCTCAAAGAACTCAATAAGGTTTGTGAGGCACGACCTACCCTTCACAAAACCGTGTTGACAATCCCTAATCAAATTATTCCTTTCGAGGTGATTATAAATCCTATCTCTTATAATCCTTTCCAATACTTTGCCCACAACAGAAGTAAGGCTCACCGGTCTATAATTACCAGGGTTGTCCCTACTCCCCTTCTTGAACAAGGGGACAACATTTGCTATCCTCCAGTCTTCTGGCACTGTTCCTGTAGACAATGACGACACAAAGATCAAAGCCAAAGGCTCTGCAATCTCCTCTCTAGCCTCCCAGAGAATCCTAGGATAAATCCCATCCGGCCCAGGGGACCTATCTATTTTTACCCTTTCCAGAATTGCTAACACCTCCTCCTTATGAACATCAATCCCATCCAGTCCAACAGCCTGCATCTCAGTACTCCCCTCAACAACACTGTCCCTCTCCAGTGTGAATACCGACAAAAAATATTCATTTAGTGCCTCTCCTATCTCTTCAGACTCCACGCACAACTTCCCACTCCTGTCCTTGACTGGCCCTAATCTTACCCTAGTCATTCTTTTACTCCTGACATACCTATAGAAAGCTTTAGGGTTTTCCTTGATCCTACCCGCCAAAGACTTCTCATGTCCCCTCCTGGCTCTTCTTAACTCTTTCTTTAGGTCCTTCCTGGCTAACTTGTAACTCTCAAGCGCCCTAACTGAGCCTTCACGTCTCATCTTAACATAAGTCTCCTTCTTCCTCTTCACAAGAGATGCAACCTCCTTAGTAAACCACGGTTCCCTCACACGTCTGCTTCCTCCCTGCCTGACAGGTACATATTTATCAAGGTCGCGTAGTAGCTGTTCCTTGAACAAGTTGCACATTACAATTGTGCCCATCCCCTGCAGTTTCCTTCCCCAACCTATGCCAGCTAAATCTCGCCTAATCGCATCACAATTTCCTTTCCCCCAGCTATAACTCTTGCCCTTTGGTATATACCTATCCTTTTCCATTGCTAAAGTAAACGTAATCGAATTGTGGTCACTGTCACCAAAGTGCTCACCTACCTCCAAATCTAACACCTGGCCTGGTTCATTACCCACTACCAAATCCAATGTGGCCTCGCCTCTTGTTGGTCTATCTACATACTGCGTCAGGAAGCCTTCCTGCACACACTGGACAAAAACCGACCCCTCTAAAGTACTCGAACTATAGCTTTTCCAGTCAATATTTGTAAAGTTAAAGTCCCCCAGAACAACTACCCTGTTACTTTCGCTCCTATCCAGAATCATCTTTGCAATCTTTTTCTCTACATCTCTGGAACTTTTCGGAGGTCTATAAAAAACTCCCATGGAGGCCAATAGGAGACATAGAATGATATGGGGAAATAATCTCGACTTTGCATCAAACCCATGCCACACAGAACTGAATAGTTGTTGCATCATCAGGTATTTGGATAATTCCATTCCCCATCAAGGTGCCCATCTCCATGGTCTGAAAAAGGAAGGAAGAGTGGCTTAGCCTGTATCTACTACTACATTTTCATCTCTGTCCAAAAGCCAAAAATGTCATCAAGTGCAAGAAAATAGTTCACGCCACTGCCAGACTTCACAGCTTATAATAAAATGCTTAGAGACGGTATCACATTTCCAAAATGTTATAAATTCGAAGATTACAACAATGTTAATTAGGTCAACAAAAGCAGTGACAGTTAGGGGTATAGAATAATGGTATGGTTGGAATTAAGAAGCAAGTTTCTCAATTTTCAATGTTTCCATGGTCTAAATGTTCATATTTCCAAACTCTTTTTCAAATTGATTAATGCACAATTTAGTTTCACTTGAGCATAAAAGGACAGCTTCTAGATCTGGGTCATTTTCCTCTCTGATAAGCCAAAGGCACGTCATATGTTTTTTAAATTTACAATTAATTCTGCTGTGGCTGCTGCATTTCTTGGCCTATCCACTGTCTCTTACACCATTAATTCCTACTTCCCCCTAACATCTGAAAAAAGATTGAGTGAATTTTCAGCATTTTCTTTGACTTTTGCATTCTTAGCTGCACAGTATCACTAAATCAACCTCCAGTAGTAATTCAAATTAAATTCAAATCTGCTGTTCCTGGACAACCAGGATTTTTATTCACTTGGCTACCAATCCTTTTCTGTTGGATAAGTGAACCTAAGAAATAGGACCAGGAGTAGCCCAGACCTGCCAAGCCTGCTCCACCATTCAATAAAATCATGAGCTAATCCTGGGCTTCACTCCACTTCCCTGTCCATTCGCCATATCCCTTCATTCCAAGACACCAAAAATCTGTTTACCCCAGCCTTAAATATATCCAACGATGCAACATCCTTAACTCTCTGGGGCTAGAGAATTCCAAAAATTCACAACCCTTTGAGCCGAGTAATTTCTCCTCATCTCAATCGTAAATGATTGGCCCTCACCCAAAGACCATATTTAAGATTGCCTGACCAGCAGAAACAATCTCTCAGCGTCCACCCTATCAAACCCCTTTAGAATCTCGTATAGTCTCAATGAGATCACCTTTATAACCAAAGGCTTTTCAAGTGCCTTAATCCAGCTTTGCCAAATAAATTGATTTTTTGGAAAACTGTAATTCTTCCTTGGACACTTAGTTAAGTGAAAATAAAATAAAAAATATTTGAGAATCATTTAGTCCCCGGAAAATACTTCAATTAAGATTGCCTCATTTCTAAACTCCAGTGAAAATTGTCCCATCATAGGACAACTCCTTCATCCCAGGAACCTTTGCTGCACCGCCTCCACTGCTATATTGTTTCTTAAATGTGGAAATCAAAATTGCACAGTATTCCACGAGGTCTCAAAACCCTGCACAACTCTAGCTAGACTCTTTATTCATATACTTCAATCCTATTGCAATAAAGGCCCACATGCCATTTCCCTTCTTAAATTGCTTGCCGTATTTATGTTAACTTTTTGCATTCCTTGGTCGAACACACCCAAATCCCTCTGAATATCCACACTTCTCACCTTTCAAAGAAATATTCAGTTCTAGTCAGTCAGTCAATGAAGGTGAAGAACTTTATACTTCCTTCCATTATAACCCACCTGCCATCTTTTTGCCAACTCACTTCACCTGTCTTTGTTGCCTTTGTGTCCTCCCCACAGCTTACCTAGCTTGGGACCATTTAAAAAACGTAATTGCTCTCTGTCTCAATCAAATCATTATAGATTGTAAGTGTAACAGTGAAATCCTGTTTTCTGATTATTTTTATTTAATAGTCTTGGCACCTTTGTCTAAAGGGACAAAAATCACAAAGCGATTGACTACTCAAGAATATAGATTAGTTGATGTGGCATAGGAACAGGAGTGGGCTGCCAGTCTTTCTAGCCTGTGAACTAATTAAATCATGGCTGACCTGAGCCTCAACTCAATTTACATGCCTTTGTTTTACATCATTTGATAACCGTACTCTATCAATCTCAATTAATTTCGATTGACCCAGCTTTATGGCTCAACTCAAGTTCCACATTTCCATTACCCCAAGAGAGAAAATGTGCATCCCAATTTTACTTGGATAGTCTAACTCTAATTTTAAAAAATTGCCCCTCACTCTATATTGCTCCCTCCATCCCCCAAATCAAATCAAGCCACAATATTGTTAAGCAGGGGGCCCCAATCAAGGTTCCAATTGTACCCCAAATACTGAAGTGTCAAGGGACTTATGAAAAATAATCAGAAACGTAGAATGCCATCCCTCTGCAAGCTGCTCACACCTCTCTGACAAGGTTTCAAACCCACACACTTGCTCATCGCCACAACCACTAATTCAACAAATGGACAGAAACTGAATCTTGTCGCTCACTTAACTCTAGAAATTCTCAATTAAAGTAGAAATGAAGGGTTTGTTCTCGGTCTTCTACCGGTCATATTAAAAGGTCTCCTCCAATTCCACATGCTTTCACTTTGCTCTCTCATTTGGAATTTTATCAAATGCACCTGGAAGTTCACTAATAATATCTGTAGACAATGGCCCTGACCACCACATTCGTGACCTCAAATTCAACTAGATTAGTCAGACATGATTAACCTTTCAATAATCCACACTTTCAGATCATTTCATACTTGTTCAAATACTCAGTCCCTCTGTCTGTGATACTCTAGTAACTTCTGAATGAATAATTGATGTCATAAATGTCATTGTAAGTGACTATCTCCCCTCATCCTTCTTGATCTATCTGCAACATTTGACAGGGTTGATTGACCACACCATACTCCTCCAAAAGCCTCTCAGTGTCATGCCGCTGCACTTGCCTGGTTCCATTCTCATCTATTCGACCACAGCCAGGGAATGGCTTGCAACAGATTTTCCTGCTCTCCCAAGGCTTTCTCCTCAGTCCCTTGGTTCACCCAAAAACAGTCAGGTTTGACAGCAATGCTGACAACACCTCTACCTTCGCAATAGAGTAGTTCTTTCAAACCCTCTAGAGTCCTCACACTGTCACACTGCTTGCCAGACATCCAGTCAGTCCGAGATGAACCAGTGTCCTCAATTAAATATTGGGTGAATGAAGGCCTGAAGTCATTGTCATTGGTCCCCATGTGGGAAAGCAGGCTGTGATGAGGTAAAAAGTTTTACCAATGAGTATGGACAGGCTAGGGGAAAGGGCAGAATCTGGCAGATGGAGTTTAATGTGGATAAATGTGAGGTGATCTCTTTTGGCTAGAAAAATAAAAGGGCAAATTACTATTTGAATGGGAAACAGGTTCAAAAGGTGTCTGTGCAGAGGGATCTGGGTGTCCTTGTGCAGGAGTCTCAGAGTGGGTACGCAGATGCAGAATGTTATAAGAAAGCCAAATCGAATCTTGGCATTTATTGCAGAAGGTCTAGAGTATAAAAGTTGAGAAGTGTGGTTACAATTGTATAAGATATTGGTGAGATTGCACTTGGACTATTGTGTTCAGTTTAGGTCATCTTCTTTGAGGAAGGGTGTGGTAGCACTGGAGGTGGTTCAGAAGAGGTTCATTAGATTGATCCCAGGTTTGAAGGGGCTTTCATATGAAGAGCGGTTGAGTAGCTTGCGCTTGTACTCGCCGGAGTACAGAAAAATGAGGGGGGTGGGGGGATTTGATAGAGGTATATAAAATACTCAACAGGATTGATGAATGTTCTCCCTTCGAGAACAAGAGGTCATAGTTGTAGAGTAAGGGGGAGGGGAAGATTCAAGACAAAGATAAGGAGAAGCTACTTCTCACAGAGGATTGTGAATCTATGGAACTCATTGCCCCAGGGTGCAGTGGATGCAGAATCAATGGATTCAAGAGATCGATAGGCAATTATTTGATCAAAAGTGGGATAAAGGGCGATGAGGAAAAAGCAGGGAAGTGGAGTTAGGATGAGATGGAGATCAGCCATCTTCATATAGAATGGCGGAGTGGGCTCGAAGGGCTGAATTGCTCCTAACGCCTATGCTCCACCACAAAATCTGTCCCCCCAGCCACCAACTCTATTCATGGCTGAGGCCAAATCAGACAGTTTGCAACCTCGGTTTATTTGACCTAGAAGTGAGCTTTCAATCACACCGGTACATCATCCCCAAGATTCATTATCCTCACTCAAATTCCATAAAATTGCCCAATTTCATCCAGCCATAATTCAGCTGCTGCCAAAAACCATCATAGCTTTTGCTACCCACAGACTTGATGTATTCAAAGCATTCATGGTTGGCCTCCAATTTGCTACCCTCTACAAACAGTCATACAAACAGTGAATTCGAACCATAGAGAGTAGTAACGCCACAGAAAAAAGGCCATTCAGCACATTGTGTCTGCGTAGGTCAAATTCCAGACAACCTAACACCCTCTGGGTGAAAAGTGTTTTCCTAATATCCCCTCTAACACTTCTTCCAAATCACCTTAAAATTGGTGCCCCCAGTAATTGACCTCTCCACTACAAAAAAAGTTATAGATTTCCTCACAAGAGGACCTTGTCAAGACCCCTCAGGTTCTTATATTTCAATCAAATCGCTTTTACTCTTTTAAACTTCAACAGATACAAGCCTAGCCCAAGGTAACCCATCCATTCCAGGTAATAGTCTAGTAAACCTTCTCTGAACTGCTTCCAATGCAATTATATCCTTTCTCAAATTAGACCAATACTGTACACAGTACCCTAGATATTATCTCATCAATACCCTATAACTGAAGCATAGCCTCCCTACTTTAGTATTCAATTCCCCTTGCAATAAATATTCTATTGTTAAATGGTAATTAGGAAAGCTAATCTAATTATTTGCTGTACCTGGAAATTAACCTTTTGCCATTCATACACTAGAATACCTAGGTCCCTTCAACACAGCTCTGCAATTCTTTCACCATTTAGATGATTCATTATTTTCCTTACCAAAATGGACAATTTCACATTTCGCCACATTATACTCCATTTGCCAGATCTTTGCTCACTTACTTAACCTATCTGTATCCCTTTGTAACCTCCTTACGTCCACTTCACATCTTGCTTTCCTATCCATGTCATCACCAAAGTTAGCAACCATACCATCCATCACCGCATCCAAGTCATTTATATGAACTGTAATTGAAGCCCCAGCATTGATACCTGTGGCACATGATACATCTCACCAAGCAGAAAAAGACACATTTATACCTACTCTTCCATTTTCTGTTAGGTAGCCAATCTATCTGCCAAAGTTACCAACTACCACTACACCATGAACTTGTATTTTTCACACGAAACTTTCATGTGGCACCTTATCAAATGCCTTCTGGAAATCCAAGTACAGTTCATGCACTAGTTCCCCTTTAGTTACAGCACGTTACTTCTTCAAAAGAGAATAAATTGGCTTAACATGGATTTTCCTTTCATAAAACAATGTTGACTCTGCACGATTGTTTTGAATTTTTCCAAGTGCCCTGTCATTTCCCAATGGCAAATGTCAAGCTAACTAGCCCTTGTTTCCTGTTTCTGCCTCCCACCCTTTTTGAATAAAGGGAGGTACATTCACTATGTTCCAATCTAATGGAATCTTCCCCAAACAAGAGAATTTTTGGAAAATTAAAAGCAATGCATCAACTAGCCACTTAAGATGCTAGGATGAAACCCATCAGCACCCGGGGGCTTGTCAAGCCACAGCTCCAACAATTTACTCAGTACCACTTACTTCCCTGGCAATTGGAATTTTCCTGAGTTTTTCCCTCCCATTTCCTGTTTTGCAGCTATTTCCAGGATGTTCCTTGTATCCTTTAGTGAAGGATACAAATGCAAAATATCCATTCAATTCATTGACCATCTCATTTTCCATGAATTCTCCAGACTCACTTTGGTTTTTAAAAAATAAATCTATATAAACTTTTAGTATCTACCTTTATATTTCTAGCTATCTTTCTCTCATACTCTGTTTCTTTCTTTACCAAACTTTTAGTCACTCTTTGCTATTGTTTAATATTCTGTCCAATCTCTGATCTGCCACCCATCTTTGCTCAATTATATTTTTTCTTTAAGAATGTCATAACAGCTCAACAGCTTTGCTGTCTGACGCCTAATATGCACTAAGTTCAGTTCACCCATCACACCTGTGTTTGCTATCAAAATCAGCTCCCAGTTAAGCAGCACCTCAGTTTGATAATTTTCATCCTAGTTTTCAAATCCCTCCATGGCCTGGTGTCCTTACATCCCCAGCTCATCGCAAACCTCCCCAGCACTGCAGCCCTCATCACCAATTTTATTATTTCACAAAGTTGTTTTGGATGTTAAACTTTAACTGTAGTTACATGAATTCTCTCTCCCTCGCAAACAGTGAAATATTTGCTATTTTTGAACCCCCAAAAATCAAATTCTGAATCTAGAACATCTTTGGAAAATGACTAACGCACTTGTAATTTATTTTTAAAAAAATATTGTTGTTTGCTTCCATCTTTCTAATCCCCTTTGCCCAGAAACAATTGCTTTATACAAATATTTTTTAAAACAATATCCATATTGTAACCGGCTCATCCACAATGATTTAAAAAATATTTTCCTGCTAGATGTTAATTGGATTACATAAATGTTCTGGCCCATTTGTTAAACAAACCCTGTTTGTAGGGTGAGGGAAGAGTGATTAACAAACAGCTTAAAACAAGTCCTTGTTTTGCTTATGTAACAATATTTTAGAGCATTATTGTTTAACCTTCATTTAAATGCGTCAGTTAGAATCTGACATGTCCCCAGAAACACTGGAATTAGCAGTCACCATGAAAATTAATTCCCCATCTCTCGGGTGGAAACCAAAAATATTTACAATATATCGCTTGTACCCAAAGTTAAATGTCAGCAACATCCATCCAACTTAGCTTTCTCGAGTCCCAACTGGCATTCGCAGAGAAATTTAATGTTCCATAGAGTCTACAATATCAAAGTCAACCCGTGGTAAGTGACTGGTTAGCAGGAGGCTGGGAGCAGTCTTCCCCGAGGAGCCCCTGGCCTCCTAATCCAAAGGCAGCATGGATCCAGTGTGGAGTGCAAACAAAGAGACCTTCGATAAACGTGCAATGCCACGGACACACTGGGCAGTGCAGTAAATGATCAACTGAGTGAGTAGAATTGCAGCAACAACGTCCACTGTGCAAAATGAGACCCAGATGGCATCGGTGACGACTGCTGTCACAAGCAGGGCTTGGGTCCCTTGGTACATTCCCAATCGAGATACAGCTTCCCGGCGCTGAACAAATAAATGCACGTCCTCCTCGCACCAAATCCAGGGTAAAGAGTTCGTATAATATATATATTGCACGGGACACAAACACAAATGCCCAGCTGCCTGGCACTGCCTTTCACGCAGCTTCCTTCAAATCTGGATTGTCCAACCAGGAAAGCAATGAGGTCAGGCTGCAGAGTGATTGACAGGGACTCAGCCCGGGGATTGGGGCTCTGGGCAGCAGCATTAAAGCGGCAGGGGCGGCACAGAGTTCTGCAGCGCCGATGCCACCCACCAGCCCAGACTACGAGTGAGCGAGGGACAGACTGCAGCCGCCCGCGAGCCGCTGCTTTAACTGCGTGCTCCGGGGAGGCGGCCCGGCAGCCAGCCAATCAGCACGCAGCCCCACTCCACCCCCTCCAGCAAAGCAAGCAGAGCGACCAATCAGCGTGCAGGACGGACTGTCAGTCATCTGGTCCTGGGGCTTGGACATCACTTCCGGGGGGGAAGGCACGGCACAGCTCAATGCATTACCACAGCCTGCACAAGTGGGCACAGCTCAATGCATTACCACAGCCTGCACAAGTGGGCACAGCTCAATGCATTACCACAGCCTGCACAAGTGGGCACAGCTCAATGCATTACCACAGCCTGCACAAGTGGGCACAGCTCAATGCATTACCACAGCCTGCACAAGTGGGCACAGCTCAATGCATTACCACAGCCTGCACAAGTGGGCACAGCTCAATGCATTACCACAGCCTGCACAAGTGGGCACAGCTCAATGCATTACCACAGCCTGCACAAGTGGGCACAGCTCAATGCATTACCACAGCCTGCACAAGTGGGCACAGCTCAGTGCATTACCACAGCCTGCACAAGTGGGCACAGCTCAGTGCATTACCACAGCCTGCACAATTGGGCACAGCTCAGTGCATTACCACAGCCTGCACAATTGGGCACAGCTCAATGCATTGCCACAGCCTGCACAACTATATAACCACGCTTCAGCATATTAGACTTACTACAGACAACTCAAGTCTATTCAATACACTCTCTGATCCCAAACCTGATTACATCTTCTGAACTGTAGATAACCATTTCATTCCCACACACACACACCAATGTATCCCTCCCCCATGTCCATATTGGTGTACATAACCAATGTAGAGTTATATCACCCTGCGACATTTTATCGTAAATAAAATGACCTGATCGTGTGTAAAATCCAACCCATCAAACAAATCGACATTTATTTTGAATAGCATATACACAAACTAATTTACCCCATTGCATATGCACTCCAACATGCCAACAAATCCTCAATACCTCCTGCCTGGACTTTTGCCAGTTAACACATTCACAGGCCCAATGGTAGCAAGTCTGACCAAAGCAGTCTACATCTGGGCTGCAATGAAAAGAAAATCTGCCTGAACAATGCCCAAAATAAAATGGCACGTCGTTTGAAAATGGCACTGAAAATGCCTCCCCCACTAAAAAAAAATCAGCCCAAACATATGGGTGAGACCTTCAGCATCATGTTTCGAGGCAGCAAACAAAGCGATTGATTTGTTGAAAAGTTTAATCAAGCGACTTGTTTACAAACGCCAGGGTTTTATTCTGTGGTGGCAATGTGTACGTGCAGCAGCAAGGCGACACATTAGGAACCCGCAGCGCGGTGGCAAAACACTGCCAGGGGGAACTAGCCCCGGCTTTACCAGAGGACAAAAATACAGCAATTATTCCTCACTTTACACAGTCTGGTTTCTTCATAAAAATCAATTCAATGACATTCTGGGCTCCCTGGAACCCACTCCTAAACCGGGATAACTAGCCGCCTCCAGTCCCAGCGTCCTTACCGTGGGCTCGGTTCCTACCGGCGGCTCTGGCCAGTCCCACTCCCCGGTGCCTCGGCGTCGCTCGTTTCTCGGTGTCTCCCTCTCCTTCCCCGGCCTCTCTCCCCACCACCACCACCACCTCCTCCTCCTCCCCCAGGCTCAGCTCGCCTCTGCCCAGCTCTGCCGGCTGTCTGGGCGGCGGGCTGAGGTGGCTGGGGCCAGCTTCTCTCCCGTGGTGCTGGCGCTGGGCTCCCGGCTCCGGGCGTTCACCGTGCCGGGCTCGCCGTTCCGCCACTCCGGCCACTCAACCCTCCGCTCCTGCCCGTTGCCTCCAGCTTACAGTGGCCGGATCCCTCCGGTGTCGCCCTCTCGGGGTCTGGGTTCAGTCCGGGTGCGCTCGAGCTCCCGGTGTCAGTTAGGGTTTAGTCCCTCTCCCGGTCCAGTCCCGCTCCGGGTTCGCTCGGGCTCCGCTCGGGTTGTACTCTGTGTTTGTTAGGGTTTAGTCCCGGTTTGTGTCCGGGTTCACTCGGGCTCCTCCCGGTCCGGGTTGAGTGGGACTCCGCTCCGGTTCCCGGTGTCCAGTCCTGGTCTGGGTCTGGTTCAGCTAAGGGTGTCTGTTAGGATCCAGTCCGGGTTCACTCGGGCTCCGGGTTCAATCCCACCCCGGGTGTCTGTTGGGGGTTCACTCCGGTTGGATCGGTCTGGGTGTCTGTTGAGGTTGAGTCTGGCTCTCGGTTACCCGGTGTCTGTTGGGCTTGGCTTGGCTCCCGGTCCGGTTGGATCCAGTCCGGGTTCTGCCTCTCGCGCCCGGTCAGTTAGTCGGTCGGCGGGGGAAGCGGCGCCGAATGTTTGTGTTTGAAGCGGGAGCGAGCCAGAGCACGTGGGGAGGGGTCGCGCGCCAACCGGGCACGCGCGGCCGTTAACCGCTTTGATTCATAAAGAGGGGCCGGGGTCGCGCCGGACGCCCCCCCGAGCGCGCGGTGTGCGCCTGCGCGGCATCCGCGCGGTGTGCGCACGCGCCTCCACTCCGAGACACAAACAATAACAAGGCCGCGCGCACACACGTGGCGCTGGGGTCACGTGAGCATAGCAGCTGGGTAAGGCTAACGGCTTCTTCTCAATTGTCCTTTATTTTGACTGAAAATAGCCATCTCCCACTTACTTCCAGATATGTCATACAAGGCCACGGATAAGGGCTGGAAAATGGGATTAGGAGCATAGGTGCCTCCACTGCGTCTGAGCCATTCCCTGGGCCACTTTTCTCAACGCCTCCCGTCCCTCCCAGAACCAGGATAGGGTCCCCCTTCTCCTCACTTTTCACCCCACCAGCCTCAGCATTCAAAGGATCATCCTCCGCCATTTCTGCCAACTCCAGCTTGATGCTACCACTCAACACATCTTCCCCTCACTCACCTTTGTTAGCATTCCACAGGGACCGTTCTCACTGGGACACCGTGGTCCACTCTTCCATCACACCCAACACCTCACCCCCTACCCACGTCACCTTCCCATGCACACATAGAAGGTGCAGCACCTGCCCTTTTATCTCCCTCATCACCGTCCCAGGTCCTAAACACCCCTTTCAGGTGAAGCAGCGCTTCACATGCATCTCCTTCAATCTGGTCTATTGCATTCACTGCTTCCAATGCGGTTGACTACACCGGAGAGAGCAAATGTAGACTGGGTGACCGCTTTGCTGAGCACTTTCAGTTCTGCCCACAAGCAGGACCTGGAGCACTTCAACACTCCTGCTCCTGTTCACATGTCTGTCCTTGGCCTTTTGCAATATTGTAGTGAACCCCAACGCAAACTGGAGGAACAGCACCTCATCTTCCGATTGGGCACTTTACAGCCTTCCGGACTGAACATTGAGTTCAACAGCTTTAAAGCATGAACTCTCCCCTCCACCTTCACCCCATTTCCATTTATTTTATTTCATTCTGTTTCTTCTTCTCATTCATCCATTTTTATCATCCTTCTTTCTCTCTTCTATTTTTCCACTTCTCCATTTCCGTTCTCCTTGACCCTCCCCTCCCACCCCCTTTCAGACCAATTGCCTTAACTATCTATACCTCTGTTCTGCCATTCACACATTCTGATCTCTTAATGGGCACTTTTAGCACCTCTCTCAGCCATCTTTATCCTCATTTACATTCCCTTTGTCCTTTTACAGCCCCCCCACCGTTATAGTATAAATCTTTTCTGATTTTCTTTGCCCTTAGCTCTGACGAAGGGTCATCCAGACTCAAAACGTTGGCTGTATTTTCTCTCCACAGATGCTGTCAGATGTCCTGAGATTTTCCAGCATTTTCTCCCTTTGTTTCAGATTCCAGCATCTGCACTACTTTGCTTTTATCTTAGGATAGGTGCCTGATGGCTGGTACAGACATGATGGGCCAAAGGGTCTCTTTTGTGTGCTGTAAAATGCTGTAAAATGTGGTATTGTTTGCTTTAAAATGGGATATTCTGTTTCGGTGAATAAAATACTTCCATTTACATACCACCATTTACGACCTCAGGCTGGTTTCACCATCAGGGAGATACCTTTGAAGTGTAGTCACCATTATAATATTGGAAATGCAGCAATTAATTTGGATACTGCAAGCTCCCACAAACAGCAAGGTGATAAATGACTGGATAGTCTGTTTTAAGGCTTGGGTTGAGGGAGGAAGGGTGGGAGAGCTTTAACCCATAACAGTGCCATGGGATCTATTACATCCATCTGAAAGGACAAAGAGAAATTTTTGTTTATGTCTCATTCATAAGACAGCAGCACTCCCTCCGCACTGCACTGGAGTGTCAGCCAAGATTATATAGATATTCAAACGCCTGTAGTGGGACTTGAGATTGCTATCACTAAACCACAGCGAGCACAGTTTTATCTATTATGCAGGAACCCAAGTGAAACTTAGTGCAATACATCATCATGGTTGGTAAACAGAAAGAGGAGCAGCGGATTAAATAAGGTGCGGCATGGTGGCACAGTGGTTAGCAATCCCGGCTTGGGTCACTGTCTGTGTGGAGTTTGCATGTTCTCCCCGTGTCTGCGTGAGTTTCCTCCAGGTGCTCCGGTTTCCTTCTACAGTCTGAAAGATGTGCTGGTTAGGTGCATTGACCCAAACAGGCGCCGGAATGTGACGACTAGGGAATTTTCACAGTAACTTCATTGCAGTGTTAATGTAAGCCTTACTTGTGACTAATAAATTAACTTTAACTTTGGGTATTGGCTCAGTAGGTTTGCATTTCAAAATCCTCTAGAGGAGGAGATTTTGAGATGAGAAAAGGAAGAGTGACACAGTAGCTGGCACCACTGCCTCATGGCACCAGGACCCAGGTTCAATTCCAGCCTTGGGTGACTTTCTGTGTGTAGTTTGCATGTTCTCCCCGTGTCTGTGTAGGTTTCCTCCGCGTGGTCTGGTTTCCTCCGTGTGGTCTAGTTTCCTCCCACAGTCCAAAGATGTGCGGGTTAGATGGATTGGCCATGGTAGATGTGTGGGGTTACAGGGATAGGGTGGAGGGGAGAGCCTAGATGGGATACTCTTAGAAAGTTAGTGCAGATTTGGTGGGCTGAATTACCTCCTTCTGCATTGAATGAATTCTATGACTGTGATCAATCTTGTTTTCAACACGGGTTACAGGGAGTAGGTTTTAGACAAGAACACAAGAAATAGAAGCAGGAGTAGGCCCTTCAAGCCTGCTCTGCCATTCAATAAGATCATGGCTGATCTATACCTCAACTCCTTTTCTGTGCCATTTCCCCATAGTCCTCTATTCCTTGATCTGTCAAATATTTATCTCCCTCCACTTAAAAACTTCTAATGATCCAGCCTCCACTCCCCTTTGGGGCAGAGAATTCCAGACATTCGCTACCCTCTAAAAAGAAAGTTCTACACACCTCAGTTTAAAATGACCGGCCCTTTATCCTGTAGCTATGTCCCCTTATTCGAGACTCTCCCACTAATGAAAACATCTCACCGTCAAGCACTCTCAGGATCTTATATGTTTGAATAAGGTCACACCTCACTTAGACAAGAGGTATGGTGGCACAGTGGTTAGCACTGCTGCCTCACCGCGCTAGGAACTCAGGTTCAATTTCGGCCTTGGGTGACTGTCTGTGTGGAGTCTGCACGTTCTCCCTGTGTGCGCATGTGTTTCCTCTAAGTGCTCTGATTTTCTCCACAGTCCAAAGATGTGCAGGTTAAGAGGTTTGGCCATGGTAAATTGCCGCTTAGTGTCCCAGGATATGTAGGTTAGGGGAATTAGCCATGGGAAATGTGTGGGGTGGGAGAGATGACCTGGGTAAGATACGTTGTTAGAGTCGGTGCAGACTTGATGGGCCAAAAGGCCTCTTCTGCACTGTAGGGATTCTATGACTATATGGGAGGAGATGTGGGAAAGAACAGTGAGTGGCAATGCTGTGGAACTAGCTGCCCACAAGAATGGTGGAAGTATGGATGATTGATGATTTTAAAAGGAAATTGGATAGGCACTTGTGGGGATAAACTTGCAGAGCCAAGGGGATAGACTTGGCAAATGGGACTGGCTAGCTTGTTCTGTAAAGAGCTGCAGTAGGCTCAATGGGTCCAGTGGCCTTCTTCTATGCTGTTCTACATAACTATGACTCTGATTCTGTTGCAAGAAATAAATAAAATCAAAGCTTCCTGGAAGCTCTTAAGAAAGAAGGAACTTGCATTTATATAGCAGTTTTGTTCTCACAATGTGCACAAGTGCTTTATAGCTGATGATTTACTCTGGAACTCTTGTCACACAGACAGGTGCAATGGTCAATTTGTGCACAACTGGATGCTACAAACAGCAATGGGATAATAACCTGTTTTGATGCTAGTTTAGTGATGGATATTGGCCAGGCAAGATCTCTGCCTTGCTTCAAATAGTGCCATGGGATCTTTTCCAATGACAAGAACATCTTGCATTCTAAAGCGCTTTTAACAGAATAACATATCGCTTCATAGGAGCAATTATCAGAAATAATTTGACACTCCACATAAGGAGGTATTAGGACAGATGGCCAGAAGCTCATTCAAAGAGGTAAGTTTTAAAGAGCCTCTTAAAAGGGGAAACAAGGTAGAGAGATAGAAAATTTTAAAGAGGGAATTCCAGAGCCCAGGGTCTTGGCAGCTGAAAGCAGAATCGGGAATTCTCAAGAGGCTAGAATTGGGGGAGCGCAGATATTTTGGACTGGTAAAGAAAGGGAGCGGTGAGGACATGGAGCGATTTGAAAACAAGGATAAGAATTTAAAAATTGAGGTATTGCTTAAGTGGGAGTTAATGCAGACCAACGACTACAAGGATAATGGGTGAATTTGGTGTAAGTTTTGTTACGGGCACCAAGTTTTGGACGACCTTAAGTTTATTGACATTGTAAAGTAGGAAACTAGTTAGGAGTGTGTTGGGATAGACAGGTCTAGAAGTAATATTTGCATTGATGTGGATTTCAGCAGCAGAGGAGCTGAGGTCAGACTGACTCAGGCGATGTTAGGAAGGTGAAAATAGGGGTGGTCTTTTCATGACCACATGGTGTCAAATATGACATCAAGATTGCAGTCTGGTTCAGCGTCTCACGGTTTAGGGAACTCTGTTCCCTAACCACAGTCAGTGGTTAGGGAACAGAGTTTGTGGCTGGAGCCAGTTAAATGCTTCAGGCTTCCCAATTTTAATTGCGGGAAATTCTTGCCCATTCCATTTGGATGTTGGATAAACAGTCTTGATAATTTAGAGATAATTCTGATCATTTAGGTGGTGGTAAGGTAGACCTGGGTATCATCAGTGTACAGTGTGGAAGCTGACACTGTGTTTTCTCCACTTGAAAAGGTAAGTAGGATATTAGTTTAACACCCCAACTGAATGGCAGTACCTCTAAGTACTCCCTCATTACTGGCTTGGTGTGGCAGGCCAGAGTATTGCTAAAGTAGTGTTTGATTCCATATCCTTTCAAATAAATGGTACCACTGAGCTGATAATGGAGGGGATGAGGGAAGTGTCAGTAACGTCTTTGATGTAGTAATTCAGTCCTTCCTCAGTGAGGAATGGAGATTTAATGCAATTTTAAGGAGTATCAGCCAAAGAGTAGATCAAGTTGGAGGATGAGTGGGACATACCTGTGTTATGGAGAAAAAACAGTTTACTCCGGAACCTCTTGAGTTGACAGCAAGAATCAGCAAATAGGCCATCAATTGTAGTACCCAAGATCCAGGAAGACACCTGCAAGTAAAGTTTACAATGTCCTGTTGAAGAATTTGTAGATATGTCCAAGACGAGGATCAATAAAACCCCCAAATGTTAGCATTGTACACCCAGAGATGTGCACGTTCCACTGGTCATCCTGCTTGTGTTATTACACATCCCTGGCTGAATGATCTCACACTATCTCCAAAATTGTATCATCGTATCATCTACACTTTCCCAGAAGCCGTTTTAGACAGTAAGAGGAATCTTGGCAGACAAGTCTCCTGTGCAGACTGCAAATTCCTGCTTTGAACAAAGCATGCGAATGGTGGTGGAGGGAGTCTGCTGGACTTCTGCCAAGAAATTATTTTTAGCACAGTACTGAAAATGGAACAAAATACCTTGCAAAGTTCCCAGCTTTTAATACCACTTAGACCTTTCAATTAGATCCTAGCCAGTAATGTATTCCCAGACTTGAATTATTGTATATATCATCCAAACCATTCAATTATTTTCCAACTTGTAACTTAGCCCGATTCCCATTATTCTATATATAAACCATACAAATTCCTCAATTAGAATCTAGCCTGTAACTCACTCCCAGGTATCCATATTTTATACGTGTTAGCTGTGCTGAGCCAAAAATTGTGGGCTGTAGATCCCAGTCCCACTCCAGAGATTTGAGCACAAAAAAATCTGATGTCAGACTGCAGTGCTGGGGGAGTGCTGTGTTGGTGGAGTTGATATTTTTCAGGTGTGATGTTAAACTCAGCCCCTCTCCCTTCTCTTAGGTAGATGTGAAAGATCTCATGACAGCATTTCAGAAGAGCAGGGTCACGCCTAGTAACTTGGCCACTATTTATTTCTCAATTAACATCACTCAGTGCTGTTTGTGAGATCTTGCTGTGCACAAACTGATTGGGCCACAGCATTTCCAACATTACAACAGTGACTATTTTTCAAAACAACTGAAGTAGCTGTAAGGTGCTTTGGGATGACCTGAAATTGTGAAAGACGCTATATAAACATAGAATCCCTACAGTGCAGAAGGATTCCGCCCAACCTCTGCACCGACATTCTGAAAGAACATTCCACACAGGCCTTTCCCTCCACCCTGTCCCCGTAACCCTGCACATTTACCATGGCCAATCCACCTAATCTACACATCTTCGGACTCTAAGTGACAATTTAACATGGCTAATCCTCTTAACCTGCACATTTTTGGATTGTAGGAGGAAACCGGAGCACCCGGTGGAAACCCACGCAGATACCGGGGGAACGTGCAAACTCTACATGGTGACCCAAGGCGGGAATCAAATCCAGGTCCCTGGCACTGTGAGGCAGCAGTGTTATGCCACTGTGCTACTGTGCCACCAAATGTAAGTTTTATTTTTATATAAGCCGTATAATTCAATTTAAATCTAAAACTCACTCAAAGGTGTAAATTACACAATGTATCAAGCATCTGAATAACACTCAGTGCTATATATAAAACTCCCTGGGGTCAATTATTTTGTGTTTTATTCTCACCTTTTCCTAATTTCAGTCAGGTTGCACACCATTCAACCAACCAAATTAAATCTGCTCCTCAGTTTTTTCCAATGTTACCCTCAATCTGCTAGGAGATGAACAGGGCAATGACTCACCCACAAATGAACTCTCGCAGTGAAAATGGGAATAAAGAAGTGAGCAGGACTGGCCCAAAGTGACTCACATTCTGCCTGGGATTTAACCCTCTCCCTCTTATCCCCCAGCAGCCTCCAAACACTTCTCCCTGACTTGCAGTAATAGGTTCAAACTTATCCCCTATCACCACATAGCACAACATGTTGGAGCAATAAAGCATTGGCCAGTCAGCAATAAAATGTTGTACAATAAACAACCTCTGATTAATCTCCACATGCACTTTAGGTAAAATAATAATGTGATTGCTTAATAGACTCGTAAAGGGTGGATAACAGCAGCAAGACAGTAAATTACTCAAGGTCTAAAAATAACATCACTACAACTGTACTGGTCCAATCATTCTTAGATTGTCCAGACATGAAGCTTTTGGCAGCTTTTAATACTCTACTGCCTCCTGTGGGTGAGTGCTGTAAATCACTGGCTGCACGGTGTTACATGCCTAGTATTTATCTGTTTTAGAGAAGTATGGCTTCTTAATGTGAGAAATTGAATTTTAAACATAAGTCCATCTTAATTTGGTAAATATTTAGAGGCTGGCAAATTACAGAGACTTAAGATAATTAGAATTCAAAAGATAACTTGTATTTACTGTATAAAGTCAGAGTAAAAGGGTGAGAGTCATAAAATGGCAGATGAGCTTAATTATCTAAGGACCTGGAGACAAAGGCCTACATCTTCTGATCCTACTCGCGGACGGGATGGAGAATTCGATGGACAAGCAAAAGATCCGTTGACCTTGGACGAGAATTCCCAGTTCTGGGGCAGGTGGGATTAGAAAATCCCGCCCATAATGTTTGCAGTAAAAGATACAAGCTGTTCTTGTAGTTTCCCAGAATTAAGGAAAGCTTTGTGTAGTAAATTGAGGTGACTCAATGTGGCAAGTAGCAAACTAAAAGATTTATTGACTGAATTTATTGAGAAGAACGATATACAACTAAGGGTTTAACAGCACAACGATACAGGTCTACTCCTAACCATGCCCTGACTCCAACTAAAACCTTCCGGCTTTGGGAATGCATGCCCTCACTCCCGATTGGCCCTGGTTCACGCACTTACGCTCCATTGGTTCTGGCCTGGCCATGTGGCCCGCGAAAGATCGCCTATTAAAGGGACCACGCTACCACACTTCGGATTTAAAGCTAGTTCATTTTCATTTCTACCTGGGAACAGACGTGTGTCATGTTTCCATGGAGATGAGTTGAGTTTTAGTCAGATAATTTGTTTTGATTCTATTTTTGTGAAATCAGTTAGGACATAGACAGCAGCCAAGACTGGTTGATGTTCAGAATGTGGAGATGCCGGCGTTGGACTGGGGTAAACACAGTAAGAAGTTTAACAACACCAGGTTAAAGTCCAACAGGTTTATTTGGTAGCAAAAGCCACACAAGCTTTCGAGGCTCTAAGCCCCTTCTTCAGGTGAGTGGGAATTCTGTTCACAAACAGAACTTATAAAGACACAGACTCAGTTTACATGAATAATGGTTGGAATGCGAATACTTACAACTAATCAAGTCTTTAAGAAACAAAACAATGGGAGTGGAGAGAGCATCAAGACAGGCTAAAAAGATGTGTATTGTCTCCAGACAAGACAGCCAGTGAAACTCTGCAGGTCCACGCAACTGTGGGAGTTACAAATAGTGTGACATGAACCCAATATCCCGGTTGAGGCCGTCCTTGTGTGTGCGGAACTTGGCTATCAGTTTCTGCTCAGCGACTCTGCGCTGTCGTGTGTCGCGAAGGCCGCCTTGGAGAACGCTTACCCGAATATCAGAGGCCGAATGCCCGTGACCGCTGAAGTGCTCCCCAACAGGAAGAGAACAGTCTTGCCTGGTGATTGTCGAGCGGTGTTCATTCATCCGTTGTCGCAGCGTCTGCATGGTTTCCCCAATGTACCATGCCTCGGGACATCCTTTCTTGCAGCGTATCAGGTAGACAACGTTGGCCGAGTTGCAAGAGTATGTACCGTGTACCTGGTGGATGGTGTTCTCACGTGAGATGATGGCATCTGTGTCGATGATCCGGCACGTCTTGCAGAGGTTGCTGTGGCAGGGTTGTGTGGTGTCTTGGTCACTGTTCTCCTGAAGGCTGGGTAGTTTGCTGCGGACAATGGTCTGTTTGAGGTTGTGCGGTTGTTTGAAGGCAAGAAGTGGGGGTGTGGGGATGGCCTTGGCGAGATGTTCGTCTTCATCAATGACATGTTGAAGGCTCCGGAGGAGATGCCGTAGCTTCTCCGCTCCGGGGAAGTACTGGACAACGAAGGGTACTCTGTCCACTGTGTCCCGTGTTTGTCTTCTGAGGAGGTCGGTGCGGTTTTTCGCTGTGGCGCGTTGGAACTGTTGATCAATGAGTCTAGCGCCATATCCTGTTCTTATGAGGGCATCTTTCAGCGTCTGGAGGTGTCTGTTGCGATCCTCCTCATCCGAGCAGATCCTGTGTATACGGAGGGCTTGTCCGTAGGGGATGGCTTCTTTAACGTGTTTAGGGTGGAAGCTGGAGAAGTGGAGCATCAGAAAAACAGCTAAGAGACAGTGTCAGCTTTGGGTCTTGTGTACCTTGTTGTTCATTGGAATTTGAGATATAAAGTCAAATATACCCAAAGTAGGGTAAATGCTATAACTATCATCCACGACGCAGCCTGTGATTGGGAGCAGGTATTCAGTATAAGAAAAAGTTAGTAACGGGCAAAACAACTGGAAGATTTCTTCAGTTGAAAGCTAAATAAATAATTCTACAATAATCATCTCAAAAAAGGCAGCTAACTTGTTGCAGTTGGAGTCCTGAATTGCAACTAAACCAACGGGCTATTGGAAACCAAGGGTGTTTTCTGATGTTGTAAGCCACAGGAGTTGCATGTCAGTAAAAAAATTGGAGAGTCGATTAGCCAAAAGAAAGGACCCCCATTAAAATTCAGGCCAGACTGTTCAGAAGAGATGTTGGGAAGCATTTCTAAACACAAAGGATGGTAGAGGTTTGGAACTCTCTTCCACAAATGGCAGTTGATGCTAGATCAGTTGTTAATTTTAAATCTGAGGTCGATAAATTTTTGTTAAACAAAGTAAGGTATGAGGGTCAAAGGCAGGTATCTGGAGTTAGGCCACAGAACAGCAATGATCTCATTGAATGGTGGAACAGGCTCAAGGGACTTAATGGCCTACTCCTGTTCCGATGTTCCCATGTGGAAAATTTTCAGACTGGAGACCAGTTACCAGCGATGTACCACAGAGATCAGTGCTGGGTCCTCTACTATTTGTGATTTTTATCAATGACTTGGAGGAGGGGGCTGAAGGGCGGATCAGTAAATTTGCTGATGACACCAAGATTGGTGGAGTAGTGGATGAGGTGGAGGGCTGTTGTAGGCTGCAAAGAGACATTGTAGGATGCAGAGCTGGGCCGAAAAATGGCAGATGGAGTTTAACTCTGATAAGTGCGAGGTTATTCATTTTGGTAGGACAAATTTGAATGCGGATTACAGGGTCAACGGTAGGGTTCTGACGAATGTGGAGGAACAGGGAGATCTTGGGGTTCATATCCACAGATCTCTGAAGGTTGCCACTCAAGTGGATAGAGCCGTGAAGAAGGCCTATAGTGTGTTAGGGTTTATTAACAGGGGGTTTGAGTTTAAGAGCCGTGGGGTTATGCTGCAACACACAATGCTTGTGGATGTTTTAATGCTGTGGGCAGTATGGGGACTACTGGTATAATAGTGCAGTGTTTATGTTACTGAGCAAGTAATTCAGTGGCCTGGACCATAAATCCAGAAAAATGCAAGCTCAAATTTCATTGAGAATGTGAACACAGTTTGAAAAAGAGACTGGGATCAGTAAAAGTGACCATGAAGCTGCCCGATTGTTGTAAAAACCCAACTGATTCACTGAAGCTCTGCATGGAAGGAAACCTGTCACCTTTACCCAGTCTGGGTAAAACATCGCTCAAGTCTAGCTATTCTGTCATATACAGAGCAATTACTAAAGGGCAATAAATGTAGATCTTGCCAGTGGTGCCCACGTCTCAAAAGTTAATGATTTATTTTTAAAAAGCAGAAGGGTTTTGAACATAGAACATAGAACAGTACAGCACGGTACAGGCCCTTCGGCCCTCAATGTTGTGCCGAGCTTTGTCTGAAGCCAAGATCAAGCTATCCCACTCCCTATCATTCTGGTGTGCTGCATGTGCCTATCCAATAACCGCTTGAAAGTTCCTAAAGTGTCCGACTCCACTATCACAGCAGGATGTCCATTCCACACCCCAACCACTCTCTGAGTAAAGAACCTACCTCAGACATCCCTCCTATATCTCCCACCATGAACCTTATAGTTATGCCCCCTAGCAACAGCTACATCCACCCGAGGAAATAGTCTCTGAACGTCCACTCTATCTATCCCCCTCATCATCTTATAAACCTCTATTAAGTCGCCTCTCAACCTCCTCCGCTCTAAAGAGAAAAGCCCTAGCTCCCTCAACCTTTCCTCATAAGACCTACCCTCCAAACCAGGCAGCATCCTGGTAAATCTCCTTTGCACTCTCTCCAATGCTTCCACATCCGTCTTATAGTGAGGTGACCAGAACTGCACACAATATTCCAAATGTGGTCTCACCAAGGTCCTGTACAGTTGCAGCATAACCCCACGGCTCTTAAACTCAAACCCCCTGTTAATAAACCCTAACACACTATAGGCCTTCTTCACGGCTCTATCCACTTGAGTGGCAACCTTCAGAGATCTGTGGATATGAACCCCAAGATCTCCCTGTTCCTCCACATTCGTTAGAACCCTACCGTTGACCCTGTAATCCGCATTCAAATTTGTCCTACCAAAATGAATAACCTCGCACTTATCAGAGTTAAACTCCATCTGCCATTTTTTGGCCCAGCTCTGCATCCTATCAATGTCTCTTTGCAGCCTACAAAGCCCTCCACCTCATCCACTACTCCACCAATCTTGGTGTCATCAGCAAATTTACTGATCCACCCTTCAGCCCCATCCTCCAAGTCATTGATAAAAATCACAAATAGTAGAGGACCCAGCACTGATCCCTGTGGTACATCGCTGGTAACTGGTCTCCAGCCTGAAAATTTTCCATCCACCACCACCCTCTGTCTTCTATGAGATAGCCAGTTACTTATCCAATCGGCCAACTTTCCCTCTATCCCAACCTCCTTACTTCATGAGTCGACCATGGGGGACCTTATCAAACGCCTTACTAAAATCCATGTATATGACATCAACTGCTCTACCTTCATCAACACACTTAGTTACCTCCTCAAAGAATTCAATCAAATTTGTGAGGCAAGACTTACCCTTCATGAATCCGTGTTAACTATCCCGGATTAAGCTGCATCTTTCTAAATGGCCATAAATCCTATCCCTCAGGACTTTTTCCATTAACTTACCGACCACCAAAGTAAGACTAACTGGCCTATAATTACCAGGGTCATTCCTATTTCCTTTCTTGAACAGAGGAACAACATTCGCCACTCTCCGTCCTCTGGCACTATCCCCGTGGACAGTGAGGACCCAAAGATCAAAGCCAAAGGCTCTGCAATCTCATCCCTTGCCTCCCAAAGAATCCTAGGATATATCTCATCTGGCCCAGGGGACTTATCGACCCTCAGGTTTTTCAAAATCGCTAATACATCTTCCCTCAGAACATCTACCTCCTCCAGCCTATCAGCCTGTATCACACACTCATCCTCAAAAACATGGCCCCTCTCCTTGGTGAACACTGAGGAAAAGTATTCCTTCATCGCCTCTCCTACCTCTTCTGACTCCATGCACAAGTTCCCACTACTGTCCTTGACCAGCCCTAACCTCACCCTGGTCATTCTTTTATTCCTCACATAAGAGTAAAAAGCCTTGGGGTTTTCCTTGATCTGACCCGCCAAGGACTTCTCTTGCCCCCTCCTCGCTCTCCTAAGCCATTTTTTTTAGTTCATTCCTTGCTACCTTGTAACCCTCAAGCGACCCAATTGAACCTGATTTTCTCATCCTCACATACGCTTCCTTTTTCTTCTTGATGCACATTCAACCTCTTTTGTGAACCATGGTTCCCTCACTCGGCCATTTCCTCCCTGCCTGACAAGGACATACCTATCAAGGACACGCAGTATTTGTTCCTTGAACAAGCTCTACTGTTCATTTGTGCCTTTCCCAGACAGTTTTTGTTCCCATCTTATGCTCCCTAATTCTTGTCTAATCGCATCATAATTACCCCTCCCCCAATTATAAACCTTGCCCTGCCGTATGGCCCTATCCCTCTCCATTGCAATAATGAAAGACACCGAATTGTGGTCACTATCTCCAAAGTGCTCTCCCACAACCAAATCTAACACTTGGCCCGGTTCATTACCCTGTACCAAATCCAATGTGGCCCCACCTCTTGTCGGCCTATCCACATATTGTGTCAGGAAACCCTCCTGCACACACTGTACAAAAACTGCCCCATCCGAACTTTTCGACCTATAAAGGTTCCAATCAATATTTGGAAAGTTAAAGTCACCCATGACAACTACCCTGTGACCTCCACACCTATCCATAATCTGCTTTGCAATTTCTTCCTCCACATCTCTATTACTATTTGGGGGCCTATAGAAAACTCCTAACAATGTGACCACTCCTTTCCTATTTCTAACTTCAGCCCATATTACCTCAGTAGGCAGATTCCCCTCGAACTGCCTTTCTGCAGCCGTTAAACTATCCTTGATTAACAATGCTACTCCTCCACCTCTTTTACCACCTTCTCTACTCTTACTGAAACATCTATACCCCGGAACTTCCAACAACCATTCCTGTCCCTGTTCTAACCATGTCTCCATGATGGCCACAACATCGTAGTCCCAAGTACCAATCCACGCTCCAAGTTCACCTACCTTATTTCGGATGCTCCTTGCATTGAAGTAGACACACTTCAACCCACCTTCCTGTCTGCCGGTACACTCCTGCGACCTTGATACCTTCCTCAGTACCTCACTACACTCAACACTGGCTTCTGGACTACAGCTCCTTTTCCCATCCCCCTGACAAATTAGTTTAAACCCCCCGAAGAGCCGTAGCAAATTTCCCTCCCAGGATATTGGTGCCCCTCTGGTTCAGTTGCAACCCGTCCTGTTTGTACAGGTCCCACCTTCCCGAGAATGTGTTCCAATTATCCATGTAACTGAAACCCTCTCTCCTACACCATCCCTGCAGCCACGTGTTTATCTGCACTCTCTCCCTGTTCCTCAACTCGCTATCACGTGGCACCGGCAACAAACCAGAGATGACAACATGGTTTGTCTTGGCTCTCAGTTTCCACCCTAGCTCCCTAAATTCCTGTTTTAAATCCCCGTCCCTTCTCTTACCTATGTCGTTGGTACCGATGTGTACCATGACCTGTGACTGTTCCCCCTCCCCCTTAAGGATCCTGAAAACACGGTCCGAGACATCACGGACCCTGGCACCCGGGAGGCAACATACCATCCGTGAGTCTCTTTCGCTGCCACAGAACCTCCTATCTATCCCTCTAACTAATGAGTCCCCAATAACTATTGCTCTCCTGCTCTCCCCCTTTCCCTTTTGAGCCACAGGGACGGACTCAATGCTGGAGATCTGGTCACCGTGGCTTACCACTGGTAGGTCGTCCCCCTCAACTGTATCCAAAGCGTTATACTTGTTGCCGAGGGGATCCCTGCACTTACTGTTTCCTCCCAGCCCCTCTCACCATCACCCATCTATCTTCATTCCTCGGAGTAACTACATCCCTGAAGTTCATCCAGCTCCAGCTCCAGTTCCCTAACGTGGTTTTTGAGGAGCTGCAGATGGGTGCACTTCCCACAGGTGAAATCAGCAGGGATACTGACGGCGTCCCTCACCTCAAACATTCTGCAGGAGGAACATTGCACTGCCTTCACTTCCATCCCCTCTAGATAACTTGCTGATACAACAAGAAAAAGAAAGAAATAGCTTACCTGCTCTCACTCCGGGTCTTTTTTTTAGGTTAGAGGAGGGGGGAGGGTGGGAGACATTACACGTGTAGTGTCTCAGATTTCCTCACAGTTCAGATTTATTGGGTACAACAAAATTACCCAGGTCACCCCATGGCCGACTTCCAGTTTCCTGCTGCTTTTTTGAAAAAAAGCTCCAAAAAAGTAAGTAAAAATAAACTCAGCTTAACTTTCAGCTCTCCCCGCCAAATTCGCTCCCCTCTCTGCCCGCTCCGCCGGAAGAATGAGGTCGAACCTTGGAGGTCAGTGCTTTTTTAAAAAAAAACTACAAACCGTCCCAGGTCTCCTCACGGCCGACTTCCGGTTTCCTGCTGCTTTTTTAAAAAAAAGGCTCCAAAAAAGTATGTGAAAATAAACTCAGCTTAACTTCCAGCTCTCCCCTCCAAAATCGCTCCCCTCTCTGCCCGCTCCGCCGGAAGAAATAGATTTGAATAGAGATGGAGGGAAAGGAATGCCAAGCCAGGTGGAAATCATAGAATCCCTACAGTACAGAAAGAGGCCATTCGGCCCAGCGAGTCTGCATCGACCACAATCCCACCCAGGCCCTACCCCCATATCCCTACATATTTTACCCACTAATCCCTCTAACCTACACATCTCAGGACACTAAGGGGCAATCTTTTTTAGCATGGCCAATCAACCTAACCTGCACATCTTTGGACTGTGGGAGGAAACCGGAGCACCCGGAGGAAACCCACGCAGACACGAGGAGAATGTGTAAACTCCACACAGACAGTGACCCAAGCCGGGAATTGAACCCAGGTCCCTGGAGCTGTGAAGCAGCAGTGCTAACCACTGTGCTACCATGCCACCTTGAGGGCAATTTTTGTTTATCAACTCTAACTACCATGCCGCCATGAGAGTAATCAGGATGGATGGATTGAGTGTGGACAAGGTATGAAGTGGGTGTAGATGGGAGAATTCATGTGTGGCTTGGTACTGGAAGCAATGCTTTGGATTGGTGGAGTTTTTTGAGGAAGTGACAAAAACGGTTGACAAAGGAAGGGCCGTGGATGTCGTCTATATGGATTTCAGTAAGGCATTTGACAAAGTCCCACATGGCAGGTTGGTTAAGAAGGTTAAGGCTCATGGGATACAAGGAGAAGTGGCTAGATGGGTGGAGAACTGGCTTGGCCATAGGAGACAGAGGGTAGCGGTCGAAGGGTCTTTTTCCGTCTGGAGGTCTGTGACCAGTGGTGTTCCGCAGGGCTCTGTACTGGGACCTCTGCTATTTGTGATATATATATAAATGATTTGGAAGAAGGTGTAACTGGTGTTATCAGCAAGTTTGCGGATGACACGAAAATGGCTGGACTTGCGGATAGCAATGAGCATTGTCGGGCAATACAGCAGGATATAGATAGGCTGGAAAATTGGGCGGAGAGGTGGCAGATGGAATTTAATCCAGATAAATGCGAAGTGATGCATTTTGGAAGAAGTAATGTAGGGAGGAGTTATACAATAAATGGCAGAGCCATCAAGAGTATAGAAACACAGAGGGACCTAGGTGTGCAAGTCCACAAATCCTTGAAGGTGGCAACACAGGTGGAGAAGGTGGTGAAGAAGGCATATAGTATGCTTGCCTTTATAGGACGGGGTATAGAGTATAAAAGCTGGAGTCTGATGTTGCAGCTGTATAGAACGCTGGTTAGGCCACATTTGGAGTACTGCGTCCAGTTCTGGTCGCCGCACTACCAGAAGGACGTGGAGGCGTTAGAGAGAGTGCAGAGAAGGTTTACCAGGATGTTGCCTGGTATGGAGGGTCTTAGCTATGAGGGGAGATTGGGTAAACTGGGCTTGTTCTCCCTGGAAAGACGGAGAATGAGAGTAGATCTAATAGAGGTGTACAAGATTATGAAGGGGATAGATAGGGTGAACGGTGGGAAGCTTTTTCCCAGATCAGAAGTGACGATCACGCGGGGTCATGGGCTCAAGGTGAGAGGGGTGAAGTATAACTCACATAGTAGAGGGATGTTTTTTACACAGAGGGTGGTGGGGGCCTGGAATGCGCTGCCAAGTAGGGTGGTGGAGGCAGACACGCTGACATCGTTTTAAGACTTACCTGGATAGTCACATGAGCAGCCTGGGAATGGAGGGATACAAACGATTGGTCTAGTTGGACCAAGGAGCGGCACAGGCTTGGAGGGCCGAAGGGCCTGTTTCCTGTGCTGTACTGTACTGTACTGTTCTTTGATTCTTGGGGCATCAGAACTAGTTCTGGGGCAGAAGGCACCCAATCAGAAAAGTCAGGTTGCAGCTCTCCAGGACTGGGAGCAATGTCCTCATGGGGAGGTTGACAAGTGCAGTTGGGGAGAGTTTAAACTAATATTGGCAGCGGGGTGGGCACCAGCATATAAAAGTAGAAAAGAGGAATAAGGTGCATAGTGTGAGTGTTGGGAGTTCTGGAGAAGAGAGTAATTCCATATTAGATAAAAGGAGACTTAAAAGGTCAACAAAGAATGCAAAGGCAGGATTGCACAGATATGTAAATGAACTCAATGTAGTGAATAAGGTTGGTGAGCTACAAGAAGAAATAGCCATGTGGGAATATGATGTCGTGGCAATAATGGAAAGAGTTAGGGCTTGAACATGGTGAGGACTATGCATTTAATATGCATGAACATATTAAGTGTTCAGTAAAGACAGAGAGGGCAAAAAGGGAGATTGGGTGGCAATACTGCTTAGGGAAAACATTATAGTGGTGGAAAGACAGGATGTCCTTGAAGGGGGTGTGGAGAAGACACAATTCATTTGGTTAGAGTTGACAAACAAAAAGGGTATGATCACATATTCTGTAGGCCTCCAAGTAGAGAGAGACAGAGGAGCAAACCTTCACGGAAATTACAAAGATGTGCAAGAACTATAGAGTGGTGATATTCGGGGAATTTAATTCCAAAATATTGATTGGGACGTTCAGGCAAAAGGGTAGGAGTGGAAGGAATTTCTGAAATGTATTCAGGAGAACTTCCTCAATCAGTATGTTCTTGGCCTAACTGGAAAGGGGATACTTCTGGATCTGGTGCAGAAGAATGAGATGAACCAAGTAAACTGTGTGTGTGTGTACATTCGTTCTCTAAACTGGAGGAGGCCTCATTCCATTTTGATGGGAAGGGATTTAACCAGAGTACAATGGGAACAAAGACTGACAGGAAAAACTGTAATAGATGCATGGGTGATCTTTAAGGACGTGTTGCTGCAGTACAGGCTATATACATTCCAACAAGGACAAAATATAACACAACCAAAACCAAGGCTCCTTGGATGACAAGGGAGATGGAGAATATGATGAAACTTAACTGGAGGTTATATGATACATTTCAGGAGAATTCATCAAATGAGCACAAAATCAAATGCAATAGATTAAGAGAGGAGAAGTGAAGAGGAAGTTAAGACAAGTAAACAGAGAATATGAGAATAGAATGGCAGTCAAAACAAAAGGGAACGCTAAAATATTTTACCAGCATGTAAATAGTGTGGCAAAATCTAATTCATCATTCATATATTGTAGAATAAGTATTTTAGTTCTAAGAATCAAAATCTTAACTGTAGATAAATGAGGGCATCTGGTTGAGAAGCTGGGTAAATACAACTCTAATGCAAATGCAACTCAAACAAGCCTGGAGTATTTATAGTTAACCTATGTTTACCTTCAATGTAAGAGTTAGTAGTGTAAAAACTGAACAATTGATGACCTATTTCTGGACTCCTTGGTAGAGCCAGTATGTTGTGTTATCTCCATAGAAGAAGATAAATCTAGCAACTCGAGGAAAGAGGGCCATCAAACTCAATTAAAGAGAGAAATTATGCATATGGGTTGCAGAATCAATGGATTGTGTTGAAGGTAAAATAATTTCTGTTTGAGGCCATTCCAAAGCAGGCCACATTGTCATAGAGATGGCCTGTGGGGGTCGAGGGTGTTAAAAAAATCTGAGAGTTTTCTCAGAAAGCAGGCAGTTAGGGTTTTGCTTTGGTATAGACTGCATCTCATTGCATTGAGAGAGCCAAGAGAAGATGATTGTTAGTTGAGCCTTCACCTTAAGCAGATAAAGTATTAATTTTAGTGTTCACTAACTTACCTTCAGAGTATGGCAAACCTGCAGGAGATACACAGCAATGGGCAGATCATCACATCCCGTTGAGCGAGACCTACACCACTTATCTCCAGGGAGAGGGGCAATGAGGAGTAAGAGCACCCTGAGATTGAAAATAAAGTAAATGGCGACACCACAGGAAACTCATAAAGTGATTGACTGGTTTTAAACCACTTTGAGTTTAAAAACTTTAAAATGATTAACTATTAGTAAAGTGAGTAGCCAGCAAGTCTTATCTTTTATTCTTAAATAAGGTTTAATACCTGTAGTAATGTATTTTCACAATAACAAGGTTGTCAGTTAATCAATTGAGAAATGACAGGACTGCACCAGCCTCAAAAATGCACATCCTGTATGACGTGGGAACTCCAAGGCTTCCATGTCCTAGATAACCATTTGTGTAGAAACTGTCATCAGTTGCAGCACATTGAGCTCTGGGTTTCAGATTGAGCTTCAGATGGCATTACTGCAGTGCATCCATGATGCTGAAAGCTATGTGGATAGCATATTTCTAGATGTAGTCACCCCGCAGCTTAAGGGTAAGCAGAGTGAGAGGGAATGGGTGACCACCAGACAGTCAAGAAGGACATGCAGGTAGACCAGGAATCCCTGATTGCATCCCACTCTCCAACCTGTATTCAGATCCGAGTACTGATGAGAGTGATGGTTCAACTGGGAATGCAGCCAGAGCCAAGTCCATGGCACCATAAGTGGCTCAGCTGTAGTGGGAGGGGGGAGGGGCAATACAGGAAGTCTGGAAGAGCAATAATAATAGATGCTTCAATAATTAGGAGACGATATTGATGTTTCTGTGGTGACAGACGTGAATCCAGTTTGGTTTGTTGCCACCCTGGTGGTCAAGGATGTCACTAATCCGGCTGCAGAGCCCTCTGAGGAGGGAGGGTGAACAGCCAGCAATCATGATCCGCATCAGTACCAATGACTAGGTAGAAAGGGATGTGGCCCTGCAGCCTGAATGTAGAGATCTAGGTAGAAAATTAGCAAGCAGGATCACAAGAATAATGACCTCTGGATTATTCCCAGTGCCATGTGCAAGTGAGTGCAGAAATAGGGAGATAAGACAGATAAATGCGTGGCTGGAAAGATGGTGCAGGAGGGAGGGCTTTAGATTCTTGGGGCATTGTGACTGGTTCTGTGGGGTGATGGGACCTGTACAAGGCAAATGGGTTGTGTTTGAACAGAGCTGGGATGGAATTCCTTGCGGGACATTTTGCGAGTGCTGTTGGGAAGAGTTTAAACTGACTCAGCAGGAGGAATGGGAATCAAGAGATAAAATCAGAGAAGGATACTAAGGTGCACAACATACTACAAGTGATAGAACTAGAGTATCATAGAATCCCTACAGTGCAGAATGAGGCCGTCCGGCACATCGAGTCTCCACCAACAACAATCCCACCCAGGCCCAATCCTCCTGACAGTAAAGAACAATTTAGCATGGCCAATCAACCTAATCCACACACCTTTGGAGTGTTGAAGGAAACCAGAGCACCCGGAAAAAACCCACACAAACATGGTGAGAACGTGCAAACTCCACAAAGACAGTGACCCGAGGCCGGAATTGAACCCAGGTCCCTGGCGCTGTGAGGCAGCAGTGCGAACCACTAGGTGAGATCAGAGGAAAGAAGAAACTAATAGAGTTTAAATCAGGGTTACAGTGCATGTATGTGAATACAGAGTATGGTAAACAAGATTGGCGAGTTACAGCCACAGATTGCTATGTGGAAATAAGATCTTTTGGATGTAACAGAGACATGGCTCAAAAAAGGTCAGGTCTGGGTGTTAAATATCCCTGATTACAAAGTGTTCGGGAAATATAGGAAGGGAAAAAGGATGAGGGGTGGCAACATTAATTAAAGAGACCGTTACTGTGCTGGAGCAAGAGAATGTCTCAGTAGTATCAAGGACAGAATCTATTTGGCCAGAGCTAAGGAACAAAAAGATCTAATTGTGGTCTATAGGCACCAACTAGTGGAAAGGATGTAGGGGAATAAATTTTCAAGGAAATTACAGAGACGTGCAAGAATTATAGAGTATTTATAATGGGGAACTTTATCTAAATATAGATTGGAATAGTAGTAGCGTAAAGGGCAAAGAGGACAAGAGTTCCTCGAGTGTGTTGAGAAAAAAACTTCTTCTGCATTATGTTTCCAATATGGCGAGAAAGACGACACTGGGAGACCTGGTTCTTGGAAATGAGGTGGGCCAACTAATCAAGTCTCAGGAGAAGAAAATTGATGGGAAAGTGATCACCATACCAGAAGGTTTAGGCTGACAATGGACAAAAACAAAGAACGTGAGAAAAATTAACTAGGGAAAGGCAACTTCAATTTACATAGCGCTTTCAACATAATAAAAAGGCATAGGTCAGAAGATGCTTCACAGGAGTGATTTGGTAAAGAAGATCTTTTCACTGGGCGGGGGGCACCAAAACTGGGGTCATAAATACAAGGTTGTTACTGATAAATTCGAGAAGGAATTCATAAGATTCTCCTTTACCCAGAGAGTGGTTACAATATGGCGCTCACTACCATAGAGAGTGGTTGAGGCAAATGGTACTGATGCACTTACAAGAAAGGCAAGTCATCACAAGAGAGAAAAGAATGGGGGGTTATGTTGATAGGCTTGGGTGGCAGGATGCTCATATGGAGCAGAGACACCTGTTGTTCTGCTGTGCAAGGGTAGGGGTGTGTGTGTGATCAGAACCTGGTCCAATGTTTGCATCAGTGCAGCACTATCCCTGGTGTCCTGGCCAGTATTTATCCCACACATCATCTGATCAATTTCACATTGCTTGTTGGAGCTTATGGAGTCATAGAGGTTTACAGCATGGAAACAGGCCCTTCAGCCCAACTTGTCCATGCCGCCAATTTTCTTAACCCCTAAGCTAGTCCCAATTGCCCACATTTGGCCCATATCCCTCTATACCCATCTTACTCATGTAACTGTCTAAACACTTTTTAAAAGACAAAATTGTACCCGCCTCTACTACTACCTCTGGCAGCTTGTTCCAGACACTCACCACTCTCTGTGTGAAAAAATTGCCCATCTGGACCCTTTTGTATCTCTCCCCTCTCACCTTAAACCTATGCCCTCTAGTTTTAGACTCCCCTACCTTTGGGAAAAGATATTGATTATCTAGCTGATCTATGTCCCTCATTATTTTATAGACCTTTATAAGATCACCCCTAAGCCTCCTATGCTCCAGAGAAAAAAGTCCCAGTATATCCAGCCTCTCCTTATAACTCAAACCATCAAGTCCCGGTAGCATCCTAGTAAATCCTTTCTGCACTCTTTCTAGTTTAATAATATCCTTTCTATAATAGGGTGATCAGAACTGTACACAGTATTCCAAGTGTACCCTTACCAATGTTTTGTACAACTTCTTGTACCTGATAGAAGTCTACAAAATTACGAAGAGCATAGACAGAGTGGATAGTCAGAAGCTTTTTCCCAGGGTGGAAGAGTCAATTACTAGGGGGCATAGGTTTAAGGTGTGAGGGGCAAGGTTTAAAGGAGATGTACGAGGCAAGTTTTTTACACAGAGAGTGGTGGGTGCCTGGAACACGCTGCGGGGGAGGTAGTGGAAGCAGATACAATAGTGAGTTTTAAGGGGCGTTTGGACAAATACATGAATAGGATGGAAATAAAGGGATATAGTCCCCGGAAGGATAGGGGGTTTTAGTTCAGTTGGACAGCATGATCGGTGCAGGCTTGGAGGGCCGAAGGTCCTGTTACTGTGCTGTAATTTCCTTTGTTCTTTGTTCAACAAGACGTCCCAACTCCTGTATTCAATGTTCTGACCAATGAAACCAAGCATGCCGAATGTCTCCTTCACCACTCTGTCCACCTGTGACTCCACTTTCAAGGAGCTATGAACCTGTACCCCTAGATCTCTTTGTTCTGTAACTCTCCCCAATGCCCTACCATTAACTGAGTAAGTGCTGCCCTGGTTCGATCAACCAAAATACATCACGTTGCATTTATCTAAATTAAACTCCATCTGCCATTCGTCAGCCCACTGGCCCAGTTGATCAAGATCCCATTGCAATCTTAAATAACCTTCTTCACTGTCCACTATGCCACCAATCTTGGTATCTTGATGTCATCTGCAGACTTACTAACCATGCCTCCTAAATTCTCAACCAAATCATTAATATAAATGACAAATAACAGTGGACTCAGCACTGATCCCTGAGGCGCACAGCTGGTCACAGGCCTCCAGTTGGAAAAACAACCCTCTACAATCACCCTCTGTCTTCTGTCATCAAGCCAATTTTGTATCCATTTGGCTACTTCACCCTGGATCCTGTGAGATTTAACCTTATGCAACAACCTACCATGTGGTACCTTGTCAAAGGCCTTGCTAAAGTCCGTGTAGACAACATCAACTGCACTGCCCTCATCTACCTTCTTGGTTACCCCTTCAAAAAAACTCAATCAAATTTGTGACATGATCTTCCGCTCACAAAGCCATGCTGACTGTCCCTAATCAGTCCTTGCGTCTCTAAATGCCTGTAGATCCTGTCTCAAAATACCTTCTAACAACTTACCCACTAAAGATGTGAGGTTCCCAGGCTTTTCCTTGCAGCCTTTCTTAAACAAAGGCACAACATTTGCCACCCTCCAATCTTCAGGCACCTCACCTGTGACTATTGTGATTCAAATATCTCTAATAGGGGACCCACAATTTCCTCCCTGGCCTCCCAGTGTCCTGGGATACACTTCAACAGGTCCCAGGGATTTATCTACCTTGATGCACTTTAAGACTTCCAGCACCTCCTTCTCTGTAATATGTACACTCCTTAAGACATCACTACTTATTTCCCCAAGTTCCCTAACATCCATGCTTTTCTCAATAGTAAATACTGATGATCGGTAAGGGAATTAAGGGTTATGGGGATCAGGCGGGTAAGTGGTACTGATCCACGTCAGATCAGCCATGATCTTATTGAATGGCGGGGCAAGCTCGAGGGGCTCGATGGCCTACTCCTGCTCCTATTTCTTATGTTCTTCTTATGTTCTTATGAAATATTTGTTTAGGATCTCACCCATCTCTAGTGGGTCCGCACATAGATGACCTTGTTGATCCTTAAGAGGTCCTACTCTCTCCCTAGTTACTCTTTTGCCCTAGCTTGCAGTGGACAAGTTAGCTGTCACGTTTCCAAACTTACAACATTTCCAAAGTATTCATTGGAGCACTTTGGGTTGTCCTGAAGTTATGAATGGCACTATACAAATGCAAGTTCTATTTTTAACCTCCTTCATTCCGTACAGACACTAACCTTACATCAGGAATGATTTAGGAGTGTGCAGGGAGGTGTGGGGGTGAGAATCAACTACTTTTCCTTGTTCGATGTAAACCTAGGGAGTCCTGAAGCAATTGCCTTAGCCCAGCTGCTATTCCAGCTGAGATCGAATAACTCAGCACAGTCCCGGAACAACAGTCATCTAAATAGGAATTAGCTGATGGAAATCAATTCAGTTGGAGCACTGTGAGGGCACAGGATTGCTCAAAACTGTTTTTTTTACCAGTAAGAATACTACTTTATGAAGTATATGAAAGCAGAAAAGAAAGAATGAGGTCCTGACACAAATCCTTGTGGGACATCATCGATAGCGTGCAGCCTGTGCAGGGAGTCAGTGGAGGGTGTCTACAAGCTTTCAGCCACTTGAGGGCAGTCTCTGACATTGTTTAAAAGCATTGGTCTTAAAAACAGGCAAAGTGCCAGAAACAAACAGCACGACAAGTAGTTTGGGTATGTTTCACTGTTTTTAAATTGCTGCTTGATAAATTGATGATTTGCTTTCTTTCACTAAGGTCCGGTATGAAATACTGGTTTTGCCTCAACAGGGGTATTGTGTCCCATTCTGTGCACCACACTTAAGGGGGGATGTGATGGCTTTAGCGAGGGTGCAGAAATGAATTATGGGAATGGTTCCAGGGATGAGCAACATCAGTTCCAGGAATGATTGGAAAAGTTGGGCCTCTTCTCCTCAGAGAAGAGAAGGCCGGGAGGAGATTGAATAGAGGTTTTCAAAATCATGGAGGGGTCTAGAAAGAATAGACAGGGAAAAAACTGTTCCCACTGGCAGAAGGGGACCAAAGGAGACTGATTTAAGGTGGTTGACTAAAAATCAAAGAAGATACGAGGAAAAATATTTTAATGCAGCGAGTGGTTAGAAGCTGGAATGCACTGCCTGAGGGTGTGGTGGAGGCAGGTTCAATCATGGTTTTCAAAAGAGACTTGGATCGCCACCTGCAGAGAAAATATTTGCAGGACAACAGGGAAAAGGCCAGGGAATGACATTAGGTGAAGTGCTCTTGCAAAGAGCTAGCATGGAGCTGACTGGCCAAATGCCCTCCTTCTGTGCTGCAACCATTCTTGATTCTTTGATATTCTCGATTTTACCAAAATAGAAAATAAATCAGCTGGGACTGGGATCCCTGTGAAGTTAACTAAAGCCACAATTGAATGCCAAAAATGCATTGGGAAAAACATTGATCAGGTGACATTTCCATGGTAAAGCTTTATAAGTTCTGTTCGTGACTAGAAAAGCTACATGGGGACTTTGAAAGATTTAGCATGGTGGTTCGGATTGAGGAGTAGGTTGTGATTGAAATATAAATATATATGTTTGTGTTCATTTTCAACATTGAAGATGGTACAATAGTATATACTCTCCTTGACTGTAAATGTATAAATGGCCTTGGCTTGGTTTGAGGCACTGAAGATTGATCAGGTTGGTGATCCTGATAATATTTAACCACAAATGCTGTGGAAAGTCAGAGGGGTACTATGCAATCCATTAATTTAATTGACTATTGGTTCCCTGAAATTGGGATTAGTTTGAATTGACTGGAGAAATAGCTTGATGCATGAATTTTTGCACACATGTACTAAGCCCCATTCACTGATATCTAGATAGGAACACAGAACAAGAGGAGGCCATTCAGCCCCTTCAACTCGTTCTGCCATTATGGCTGATCTGTATCTTGGCTCTATTTACAATAAGTAGTCTCACAACACCAGGTTAAAGTCCAACAGTTTATTTGGTAGCACGAACTTTTGGAGCGCTGCTCCTTCATCAGATGAGTGCAGGATTTGTTTCACAAACAGGGCATATATAGACACAAACTCAATTACAAAATAATGGTTGGAATGTGAGTCTTAACAGGTAATCAAGTCTTTACAGGCGCAGACAATGCAAGTGGAGAGAGGGTTAAGCATAGGTTAAAGAGGTGTGAATTGTCTCAAGCCAGGGCAGTTAGTGAGATTTTGCAAGCATAGGCAAGTCGTGGGGGTTACAGATAGTGTGACATGAACCCAAGATCCCAGTTGAGGCCGTCCTCATGTGTGCGGAACTTGGCTATCAGTTTCTGCTCAGCGATCCTGTGTTGTTGTGTGTCTCGAAGGCCACCTTGGAGAACGCTTACCCGAAGCTCAGAGGCTGAATGCCCGTGACGGCTGAAGTGTTCCCCGACAGGAAGAGAACACTCTTGCCTGGTGATTGTAGAGCGGTGTCCATTCATTCGTTGTCATAGCGTCTGCATGGTCTCACCAATGGACCATGTCTCAGGACATCCTTTCCTGCAGCGTACCAGGTAGACAACGTTGGCCGAGTCGCAAGAGTATGTACTGTGTACCTGGTGGACGATAGACACGTGAGATGATGGCATCCGTGTCAATGATCTGGCATGTCTTGCAGAGATTGCTGTGGCAGGGTTGTGTGGTGTCGTGGTCACTGTTCTCCTGAAGGCTGAGTAGTTTGAGGTGAACAATCACTGACAAAACTACATTATGACATCAACAAGTTCCATCCCACCATCAGACTCATCATGGACTACTCTCAGGAATCGGTTGCATTCTTGGACACATGCATCTCCATCAAGGACGGTCGCCTCAGCACTTCACTGTACCGCAAGCCCACAGATAATCTCACAATGCTCCACTTCTCCAGCTTCCACCCTAAACACGTTAAAGAAGCCATCCCCTACGGACAAGCCCTCCGTATACACAGGAGCTGCTCAGATGAGGAGGATCGTAACAGACACCTACAGACGCTGAAAGACGCCCTCATAAGAACAGGATATGGCGCTCGATTCATCGATCAACAGTTCCGACGTGCTACAGCAAAAAACCGCACCGACCTCCTCAGAAGACAAACAAGGGACATAGCGGACAGAGTACCCTTCGTTGTCCAGTACTTCCCCGGTGCGGAGAAGCTACGACATCTTCTCTGGAGCCTTCAACATGTCATCAATGAAGATGAACATCTCGCCAAGGCCATCGCCACACCCCCACTACTTGCCTTCAAACAACTGCGCAACCTCAAACAGACCATTGTACGCAGCAAACTACCCAGCCTTCAGGAGAACAGTGACCATGACACCACACAACCCTGCCACTGCAACTTCTGCAAGACATGCCGGATCATCGACACGGATGCCTTCATCTCACGTGAGAACACCATCCACCAGGTACACGTTACATACTCTTGTGACTCGGCCAACATTGTCTGCCTGATACGCTGCAGGAAAGGATGTCCCGAGGCATGGTACATTGGCGAGACCATGCAGGCGCTATGACAATGGATGAATAGACACCGCTCGACAATAACCAGGCAGGAGTGTTCTTTTCCTGTCGGGGAACACTTCAGCAGTCACGGGCATTCAGCCTCTGATCTTCGGGTAAGCGTTCTCCAAGGTGGCCTTTAAGACACACAACAATGCAGAATCGCCAAACAGAAACTGATAGCCAAGTTCCGCACACATGAGGACGGTCTCAACCGGGATATTGGGTTCATGTCACACTATCTGTAACCCCCACGACTTGCCTGGGCTTGCAAAATCTCACTAACTGTCCTGGCTGGAGACAATTCACACCTCTTTAACCTGTGCTTAAGCCTCTCTCCACTCGCGTTGTCTGCACCTATAAAGGTTTGATTACCTGTTAAGATTCGCATTCCAACCATTATCTTGTAATTGAGTTTGTGTCTATATATGCCCTGTTTGTGAAACAAATCCTGCACTCACCTGATGAAGGAGCAGCACTCCGAAAGCTTGTGCTACCAAATAAACCTGTTGGACATTAACCTGGTGTTGTGAGACTACTTACTGTGCCTACCTCAGTCCAATGCCAGCTACTCCACATCATGGTTCTATTTACCCAATTTTCTCCATATCTTGTAAGTAAAATCCTGTAATTGATGTTTTTAACAGGCTTGAATTACACAATTAAATTCCTGCAGAATGAAATTCTAGCTAGCCAAAGACTAATGTTTCACGGTTCGAAATAAAATCCCAGTCAGTATGAATGTCTTACACTTAAAAAGCAGAATTTTACTAACGTTTGGGGATTCAAATGATTAAGCTGTAGGAAAACAGCAAAATAGAATATTGAGAAATTATATGGCCAACACATTTTCTTAGTGCTCCTATACCTCAAAATTTCCCACCACCCCACCAGAGGAGGGAGAGCAAATGTAAGGGGGTGGGGGGAAGAAAGAGTGTATGTGAGGGGTGGGGGAAGAGAGAATGTGCGTGAAGATCGGGAAAAGAGCGCATGTGAGGGGTGGGGGAAGAGAGAGTGTGTGTGGAGGGGGAAGAGAGAGTGCGTGTGAAGGTGGGGGGAAGAGAGAGTGTGTGTGAGGAGTGGGGGAAGAGAGAGTGTGTATGAAGATGGGGGGAAGAGAGAGTGTGTACAACAGGTGTGGAGGAAGACAGGGTGTGCTGGTGGAGTGGGGAGAGAAAGAGTTTATGTGAGGGGAAGGGGGAAGAGAGATTGTGTGTGAGGGGTGTGGAGGAAGAAAGAGTGTGTGTCAGGGGTGGGAGTAAGCGAGAGAGTGTGTGTGTGTGGGGTGTGGGCTTCAGCCTTCAAATCCCAGAGTGGTAGGGGCCTCTTAAATGAAGTTGAGCACAGGGCCCTACGAACTGTAAATCCAACATTGTTGACACTTGTGGTGATTGTCCTTTTATGGCTCAATCAACAGAGTAAGGGTCACATGACCTGGGGAACTAATCAGGGAGCAGGGTAGGTGATCACTCTGGTGAGCTCGGGTTTCTGTTCCCGAATCTTCTCGGGAGCTGGCTGCAGCCATGAGGCTACAAGCCTCTGTATAGCCTTTACCTGTAAATAAATGTGTTGATGTTTTTCACTTAACTGGTGAACAAGAATTGTTACATTGGCGACATGGGAAAAGCAGGCCTTGAACTGAGAGTATACAATTTCCATTGAAGGTGAGTAAAGTTGAGACAAAGAAGATTAATTACAAAAATGCCCCCATTTTAATGGATAGATCCTTTTGATGCCTCCGAAGAGGACTTGTGCAAAAGCAAGTCACGTCTACCCAGTAGCCATTTAAGTAGAGTGTCACAAATATATATGATGTGAAAGAAACTGGCAGCAATGATTTAGATGTTCACACCTGTTTAATGTTAAAGCAGGCAAGATAGCCCCCAGTACTTTAATGTTCCTGGTAAATGGAAAGCCTCTTAAGATGGAAGTAGACACCAGGACATTTGCATGATAGGTCAACATGTCCTTGAGAGAAGGAACCCAGCCATTGAATTTAAAGAGTAGTGGGGCAAAGTTAACAACTTACGCAGGAGAAGCCATAAAAATAATGAGCATGACAACAGTACCTGTAAGCTATGGGCAATAATCTGCCCAGCTCCCAATAAAAATAGTGTCAGGTGAAGGTCAAAATACCCTGAGTCGTGATTGGCTTAGAGAAATCAAGTTAAATTGGACCGAGATTCTCCAAGTTTGGGAAGGAGGATTGCTCGAACTGATGAAGAAATATGAAAGCATCTTCAGTGACATGTCAGGTAAGATAAAAGACCTGCTATGTGAATCCAGAGAAGACCCCTCGATTTTTTGGGAGGGAAGACCAGTACCATATGCCTTACAAGAAAAGGTGAATACTGAATTGAAGAGATTGGAAGAACTGGGCAATATCCAGCCAGTTCACTTTGTGGAATGGGCAGCACCCATAGTCTCCATGTATAAGCCAGACAAGACTGTCTGCATTTGTGGGAACTACAAGTTAACAGTTAATCAGGCTACCAAATTGGATAAATGTCCAATCCCGAAGATTGAAGACCTGTTTGCAAAGCTGGCTGAAAGTCAATCTTATACAAAGCTGGATATGAGTCAAGCATATCAGCAACTTGAATTAGATGACGCTTCCCAAGATTATGTCATGATGAACACACACAAAGGTTTGTTCCAGTATACGCACCTGTCCTTTGGTGTGTTTTCAGCATGTGCTATTTTCCAGAGGACAGTAGAAAGCCTTGTAAGGACTACCATGAGTTATAACTGGATTGACAGAAGCCGAGCACCTAGCTAACTTGGAGAAGGTGTTAAAGAGATTTCAAGAGGCTGGAGTTTGCCTCAAGAAGGAGAAATGTACTTTTCAAGCCACCGATGTAGTCTACTGTATAGATGCACAATGACTACACCCCATGGAAGACAAGGTCAGAACCATAAAGCAAGAACTGCCCCCAAAAACACATCTGAGTTCAAGCCATTTTTAGGAATGGTGAATTACTATGGGTGCTTTTTACCCAATTTGTTGACATTATTGGCCCCTTTGCATGTGTCGCTAAAGAAGCACCAGCATTGGTTATGGAAGATGCCCCAGAGAGAAGATTTTAACAAAGTAAAGCAACTGCTGCATTCTTCAAGCCTGTTAGTACATTTCGACTGGTCTAAGAAGTTGGTGTTGACCTACAATGCTACTCCATATGGCGTTGATGCGGTGTTATCCCATGAGTTAGACGACTGATCGGAAAGGCCAATAGGGTGTGTCTCAAGAACCCTCTCAGAAGCTGAAAAAGGCTACTCACAAATTGAGAAAGAAAGATTATCAATAGTTTTTGGTGTCAAGAAATTCCACCAGTATTCCCGCGGTAGGTATTTACAATTGTTTCTGATCACCGCTTTTGGGTCTTTTTAAAGAAGACAAGGCTATTCTGCGAATTGCATCAGTAAGAATTCAGCACTGGGCATTAATCCTCTCTGTTTACGAATATACCTTCAATCACTGACCTGGATCACACACGGCAAATGCAGATTTATTGAGTAAACTGCAAGAGACTGTTGCATCAGTATTGGAACAGAAGGGATCTGTACCGTTGGGATGGTCTTCACCTGAATCGATCTGGGACCAGTGTTCTAGTGAAAAGGATAAATAGGGTGGTTACAAGGACTTTAAACTAGCAAGTTGGGGGGGAAGGGAAGAGTAAAACTACAGGACATATAACGGTTAATAAAAAGCAAAGCAGCAGGTTAGCATGTGGGGAGAAGGTTTCAACTGCATCGAAAATCAGGAGAAAGGTTAAAAGGAAAGAGAACTCAGGAGATGTCATTAATGGAGGTCAAAGAAAGGTACAAAAACTAGCATAAGGGCACTTTATCTGAATGCTCATAGCATTTCAAACAAGGTAAATGAGTTGACGGCACAAATCATCACGAATGAATATTATTTGGTGGCCATTAGAGACATGGTTGCAGGATGGTCACGACTGGGAGTTAAATATCCAGGGGTATCAGGCTGTTCAGAAGGACAGACAGGAAGGTAAGGGAGGTGGTGGAGCTCTCATATTTACAGATGACATCAGGGCGGTAGTGAGAGATAATACTGCTTCTGTGGAAAAAAGGTTGAATCCATTTGGGTGGAAATTAGAAATAGTAAGGAGAAAAAGTCACTGATAGGTGTAGTCTATTGGCCACCAAATAATAACATCACAGTGGGGCAAGAAATAAACAAAGAAATAACTGATGCATGTAAAACTGGTACAGCAATTATCATGGGGGATTTTAATCTACATGTCGATTGATCAAACCAGGTCGGTCAAGGCAGCCTTGAGGAGAAGTTCATAGAATGTATTCGCGATAGCTTCCTCAAACAGTATGTAATGGAACCTACGAGGGAGCAAGCTATCCTAGATCTGGTCCTGTGAAATGAGACAGGAATAATTGATGATCTTACAGTTAACGATCCTCTCGGAAGAAGCGATCACAGTATGGTTGAATTTAAAATACAGATGGAGCATGAGAAGGTAAAATCCAATACCAGTGTCTTGTGCTTAAACAAAGGAGACTATAAAGGGATGAGGGAGGAGTTGGCTAAGGTAGACTGGGATCAGAAACTTTATGGTGGGACAATTGAGGAACAATGGAAGACTTTTAAAGCAATTTTTCACAGTGCTCAGCAAAAGTATATACCAGTGATAAGGAAGGACTGTAGAAAAAGAGATAATCAGCCATGGATATCTAAGGAAATAAAGGAGGCTATCAAATTGAAAGAAAATGCATACCAAGTGGCAAAGACTAGTGGGAAACTAGAGGATTGGGAAATCTTTAAAGGTCAACAGAAAGCCACGAAAAAAGCTATAAAGAAAAGTAAGATGGATTATGAGAGTAAACTAGCTCAGAATATAAAAACAGATAGCAAAAGTTTCTACAAATATATAAAACGAAAAAGACTGGCTAAAGTAAACATTGATCCTTTACAGGATGAAAAGGGGATGTAATAACTGGAAATGAGGAAATGGCTGAGGCATTGAACAGGTATTTTGTGTCAGTCTTCACAGTGGAAGAGACAAATAACATGCCAAAAATTGATGACAAGAAGGCTATGGCAGATGAGAACCTAGAAACTATCATTATCACTAAACAGGTAGTGTTGGGCAAGCTAATGGGGCTAAAGGTAAACAGGTCTCCTGGTCCTGACGGAATGAATCCCAGCTTGAAAAAGAATTAGCGAGGGAAATAGCAAATGCACTAGTGGTAGTTTACCAAAATTCGCTGGACTCTGGGGTGGTTCCTGCAGATTGGAAAAAACAGCAAATGTGACACCACTGTTAAAAATAAGAGGGTAGACAAAAGGTGGGTAACTATAGGCTGGTTAGCTTAACTTCTGTAGTAGAGAAAATGCTTGAACCTATCATCAAGAAAGAAATAGTGAGACATCGGGATATAAATTGTCCAATTGGGAAGGCGCAGCATGGGTTCATGAAGGTGTAAGTTTTTCGGGCAACTCGGGCCTTTTTTATGAGCTGGGAAAAGGACTTGAACCCTAAAGAACTGTGAAAGTGGCCACACTTGGCTGCAGGACTTGACCAAAAATGTCCCAGGGAACCCAGCGTGTGTGCGTGCGTGCGCGTGAGACGGGGCCTGGTCCAAGAATTGCAAGCAGCCGGAAACCGGACGGACAGCTGATTAGGTTATCGGCAGCACAGAAAGGACCTGACGACCTCACCAGACTAGGCCGGCAGCAAGACAATACACCTGGTCTGGACTCAATACAGGTGATAATGGCCTTGTCCCAGAGCGAGGAGAACCCCATTTCCCTAATGAGAAAACAATTAAACGATCTCCGATGGAACAATAAAGGACAGCAAGAGACCTATCACCTGGGATCGGACCATCTGGTCTCTATGGACTGTAAGATCGCAGCTGCAGATAACACTAGCAAGCCTTTGTCTGTGGAACTGCCGGTTGGAAGGGGGGGCGGAGTTGGCAGGAAAAGAATTCAAGTTTTACAATATAAAAGGATGGTCAGGCCGGCCATTTCCTGCTTTTCTCTTCGGACCAGCATGACAGCACTCTCCACCCTCCTCCTGTTCCTGCCTCTCGGTCGTCTCCAGCATGCAGCCTGAAGCCCACTGAGCAATTTAAACTAGGATTGTGAGTACCCTCCGGTAATTCGCGAAGTTCCCGAGATCATCATAGTGGATGAGGCTTTGGGGAAAGGGGGGGGCTTTTGCATGTACCTTTCATAGTTTAAGACGTGGTAAACTTGTATAAAGTAAGAATTCCGTTGTGTCCGTTTTAGTATTCCTTCCATAGCTATAGTCTTATAGAGCATAAGGCATGGTGTGTTGTTTGCCTGGTGTTTGGTGACCTTTGACCTTGATGTTTTAATAAATATATATGTATATATATATATATATATATATATATCTTTGACTTCCGTTGGAGTCCGTTTTGATCTTTTCAATTTCTCACCAATGATCTCTGACTAAGTCACAATATAAATATTCCTTACCATAATTCCTGAGTCTAGAACTGAGGGTACCCTGGGCGCTTCGAAACCGCCCACTCAGGAAAGGCTGCCAAGTAGTGGATAGGCAGCAGTTTCCTTTTCTCTCTCTTGGGAGCACTACTCTAGTGAAGTAGACGCAAGGTGGCCATTGTTCCATCGGCGAGAGAGAGAATTACTCGGGCATTGGTGGGGTTTGGGTGACGGAGAACCAAACCTAAAATAAGCCCAGTGGAGTTAAAAAGAGGGATCCCGCTACAAAGGGTAGGTCATATTTGACTAACTTGGCGGAATTCTTTGAGAATATTACATGCGCGGTGAACAATGGGGAACCTGTGAATTTGGTGTATCTGGATTTCCAGAAGGCATTTGACAAGGTAACGCACCAAAGGCTGCTGCATAAGATAAAGGTGCATGGTATTATGAGTAATGTATTAGCATGGATAGAGGATTGGTTAACTAACAGAAAGCAAAGAGTGAGGTAAATGGGCATTTTTCTGGTTGGCGATCAGTGACTGGTGGTGTGCCTCAGGGATCAGTGTTGGGACCGCAATTGTTTACGATTTACATAGATGATTTAGAGTTGGGGACCAAGTGCGGATGACACGAAGATGGCTGGAATTGCGGATAGCGAAGAGCATTGTCGGGCAATACAGCAAGATATAGATAGGCTGGAAAATTGGGCGGAGAGGTGGCAGATGGAGTTTAATCCGGATAAATGCGAAGTGATGCATTTTGGAAGAAATAATGTAGGGAGGAGTTATACAATAAATGGCAGAGTCATCAGGAGTATAGGAACACAGAGGGACCTAGGTGTGCAAGTCCACAAATCCTTGAAGGTGGCAACACAGGTGGAGAAGGTGGTAAAGAAGGCATATGGTATGCTTGCCTTTATAGGACGGGGTATAGAGTATAAAAGCTGGAGTCTGATGATGCAGCTGTATAGAACGCTGGTTAGGCCACATTTGGAGTACTGCGTCCAGTTCTGGTCGCCGCACTACCAGAAGGACGTGGAGGCATTGGAGAGAGTGCAGAGAAGGTTTTCCAGGATGTTGCCTGGTATGGAGGGTCTTAGCTATGAGGAGAGATTGGGTAGACTGGGGTTGTTCTCCTTGGAAAGACGGAGAATGAGGGGAGATCTAATAGAGGTGTATAAGATTATGAAGGGTATAGATAGGGTGAACAGTGGGAAGCTTTTTCCCAGGTCGGAGGTGACGATCACGAGGGGTCACGGGCTCAAGCTGAGAGGGGCGAAGTATAACTCAGACATCAGAGGGACGTATTTTACACAGAGGGTGGTGGGGGCCTGGAATGCACTGCCAAGTAGGGTGGTGGAGGCAGGCACGCTGACATCGTTTAAGACTTACCTGGATAGTCACATGAGCAGCCTGGGAATGGAGGAATACAAACGATTGGTCTAGTTGGACCAAGGAGCGGCACAGGCTTGGAGGGCCGAAGGGCCTGTTTCCTGTGCTGTGCTGTTCTTTGTTCTTTGTTCTTTTGCAGTGTGTCAAAATTTGCAGATGACACTAAGATTAATGGTAGAGCAAAGTGTGCAGAGGATGCTGAAAGTTTGCAAAGGGATATAGATAGTTTAAGTGAGTAGGCAAGGATCTGGCAGATTGAGTACAATGTTAGTAAATGTGAGGTCATCCATTTTGGTAGGAATAACAGCAAAATGGATTATTATTTAAATGGTAAAAAAATTGCAGCATGCAATGCTGGGTGTCCTGCATGAATCACAAAAAGTTGGTTTGCAGATAATTAAGAAGGCAAATGGAATTTAGTCCTTCATTGCTTAGAGGGATGGAGTTTAAAAACAGCGAGGTTCTGTTGCAGCTGTATAAGGTGCTGGTGAGGGCACACCTGGGGTACTGTGTACAGTTTTGGTCTCCTTACTTGAGAACGGATATATTGTAACTGGAGGGGGTGCAGAGGAGATTCATTAGGTTGATTCCAGAGTTGAGAGGGTTGGCTTATGAGGAGAAACTGAGTAGACTGGGGCTATACTCACTGGAATTCAGAAGAATGAGGGGAGATCTTATAGAAATATATAAGATTATGAAGGGAATAGATGAGGCAGGGAAGTTGTTTCATCTAGTGGGTGAAACAAGAACTAGGGGGCATGGACTCAAAATAAGGGGGAGTAGATTTGGGACTGAGTTGGGAGGAACTTCTTCAGGCAAAGGGTTGTGAACCTGTGGAATTCCCTGCCCAGTGAAGCAGTTGAGGCTACATCATTGAACGTTTTTAAGGCGAAGTTAGGTAGATTTTTGAACAGTAACAGAATTAAAGATTATGGTGAGCGGGCGGGTAAGTGGAACTGAGACCATGAAAAGATCAGCCATGATGTTATTGAATGGCTGAGCAGGCTCGAGAGGCTACATGGCCTACTCCTGCTCCTAGTTCTTATATTCTTATGTTCTCTCCCTGTACTGCAGGATATTATCATGGCAATCGTTTTCATAGATATGTTGCCAGTCTTGGTGAAATAGATCAAGTAGTGGACCAGTCGGGATCCACTGCTGTCCAAAGTGAGGCACAGGATAATAATGGATTGGTTTGTTTGTTTCTGAAGTTTGTTTCTGAAGAGATGAAACCATACTTTATATGAAAAGATGAGTTGACTTGCCAAGGTGGCATCATACTTTGGAGAGCAAGAGTAGTCGCCCATGTACCAGGAAAAGAGCTGCTCCTAGCTGAAACCCAGCTGGGTAAATCTAAGATGCTCGCCAAGAGTTATGTCTGGTGGCCTGGCATTGATGCCGACATTGAGAGCCTAGTCAACACTGTGAACAGTGCCAATTGCAACAAAGGCTGCCTGCTTCTGCCCCACTGCACCCTTGGGAGTGGCCTGGCGGCCATGAGTATTGATTATGTTGGTCCATTCATGGGCACAATGTTTTTGTTCCTTATCAATGCACAATCCAAGTGGATGAAAGTGTTTGAGGTGAAGTTGCCGACATTGCATGCTGCAGTTGAGGAATTACGCCAATTTTTACCCACCCACAGAATACCTAAAGTTATAGTGCCTGCTAATGGAACAGCCTTCTCGAGTGCTGAGTTTCAGAGCTTCGCCACCCTCAATGGTATCAAGCACATTAGGACTGCTCCTTACCACCAAGCATCCAATGGACTAGCTGAACCAGCCATAGGACCATAAGATGTAGGAACCGAATTAGGCTATTTGGCCCGTCGAGTCTGCTCCGCCATTCAATCATGGCTGATAAGTTTCTCAACTCCATTCTCCCACCTTTTCCCCTTAACCCTTGCTCCCTTTACCAATCAAAAACCTATCTATCTCTGCCTTAAATGCACTCAGTGACTTCCATGACCATCCAATCCTTTAAGTCTGGCCTAAAGAAGCAGTCAGGAGGGACACTCGAGACCAGAATCTCACGATTCTTTCTGAGCTATAGGACCACTCCACATGGTGTGGAGTCCTGCCAGCAGAGCTGTTAACCAACTGTCATCTCAGAACGAGATGGAGCCTCATGTTTCCAAATTTGCCAGGGAGGGTAGAGTATCCAGCCAAAGCAGTCAGATGACAAACCATGTAAGTCAACATGGTCATTTTCAGTAGATGGAGCCGTGTATGTGAGGAATTTTGGAAGTGGGTTGAGTTCATAAGTTCATAAGATATAGGAGCAGAATTAGGCCATTTGGCCCATCCAGTCCACTCCGCCATTCGATCATGGCTGATATGCTACTCATCCTCAATTTCCTGCCTTCTCCCCATAACCTTTCAACTCACTACCAATTAAAAATCTGTCTAACTCCTCCTTAAATTTACTCACTGTCCCAGCATCTACCACACTTTGGCGTAGCAAATTCCACAGATTCACAATCCTTTGGGAGAAGTAGTTTCTCCTCAACTCTGTTTTAAATTTGCTACTCCTTATCCTAAGGCTATGGCCTCTCGTCCTAGAATACCCCACAAGAGGAAGCATCCGCTCTACATCTACTTTATCCATACCTTTTATCATCATGTATACGTCAATTTGATCTCCCCTCATTCTTCTAAATTCCAGAGCATATAGGCCTAAACTGTTCAATCTCTTTTCAAATAACAAACCCCCCATCTCTGGAATCAATCTAGTGAACTCCCCTGAACTGCCTCCAATGTCACTACATCTTTCCTCAAATAAGGGGACCAAAACTGTGCACAATACTCCAGGTGCGGTCTCACCAATGCCTTGTGTAGTTGCAACAGTACTTCCTTACCTTTATATTTTATGCCAACATTCCATTCGCTTTCTTTATTGTATGCTGTACCTGCAGGCTAGTTTTCTGTGACTCATGAACGAGGACATCCAGATCCCTCTGCACCAGAGCACCCTGAAGTCTCTCCCCATTTAGATAACAAGTCGCCTTCCCATTTTCCGACCAAAATGCATGACCTCACACTTATCCGTGTTAAACCCCATCTGTCACATTTTGGCCCACTCTCCTAACCTATCTATATCCATTTGTAAGGTTCTTATTTCCTCATTGCAACTTACTGTCCTGCTTATTTTTGTGTCAACTGCAAATTTGGCTATAGAGCCTTCTATCCCTGTATCCAAGTCATTAATATAGATTGTAAATAGCTGAGGCCCCAGGACTGAACCCTGTGGCATCCCACTAGTTACTTCTTGCCACCCAGAAAAGAACCCATTTATCCCGACTCTCTGTCTTCTGTCCATCAGTCAGTCACCTATCCAAGCTAATAAATTACCCCTAATCCCAGGTGATCTAATCTTGTGAATTAACCTTTTGCGTGGCACCTAATCAAACGTCTTCTGGAAGTCCAGATATACTACATCTACAGGATCCCCATTATCCACTTGGCTTGTTACATCCTCAAAGTCTAGCAAGATAGTCAGACATGATTTGCCTTTCATAACACCATACTGACTCTGATGGATAGTGTTTTGACTTTCCAAATGTCCTGATATTGCTTCCTTGATAATTGATTCTAACACTTTCCCAGCAACAGATGTTAAGCTAACTGGTCTATAATTTCCCACATTTTGCCTCCCTCCCTTTTTGAATAAGGGCATTACATTAGCATTTTTCCAATCAATTGGAACCCTTCCTGTGTCCAGGGAAATTTGGAATATTATAACCAATGGATCTACTATCTCCGCCGCCGCTTCCTTTTAATACCCTAGGATGTAGGCCGTCAGGTCCGGGAGACTTATCTGCCCTCAGCTCCAATTGTTTGCTGAGTACTTTTTCCCATTTGATGTTGATGGTTCTAAGTTCTACCCTTTCTATTACCTCTGACTTGCCCATTCCTTTAGGAATGGTACTAGTATCCTCCACTGTAAAAACTGAGGCAAAGTATTGATTTAGCATTTCTGCCATTTCAGTGTTCCCCACTACTAACTCTCCGGTTTCATCTTCCAAGGGATCAACATTCACCCTTGTGACTCTCTTCCCTTTTATATACCTATAGAAGCTTTTGCTATCCTTCTTGATATTTTGTGCTAGTTTTCTTTTGTAATTTACCTTAGCTCTTTTTATTACTTTTTTAGTATCCCTTTGTTTATATTTGAAAGTTTCCCAAACTTTGAGCCTGCCACTGGCCTTTGCAATATGGTATACCTTTAGTTTTGTCTTTATATTGTCCTTGACCTCCTTGTTTAGCCATGGATGTTTTTTACCCCCCTTACCATCTTTCTTCTCCACTGGGATATATTTTAGTTGTGAAGAATTGAGTATCTCCTTAAACAACTGCCACTGTTCATCCTCTGTCCTACCTTTTAGCCTTCCTGCCCACTCTACCCGGGCCAAATCTGTCCCCATGCCTGTGTAATTTCCTTTGTTTAATTCCAGAATGCAAGGTTGGGACTACACTTTCTCACCCCCAAACTGAATTTTGAATTCTATCATACTATGATCACTACTGCCTAGAGGATCCTTATCTATGAGGTCATCAATTAATCCCTCCTCATTACATAATACCAAATCCAGAGTAGGCTGCTCCCTGGTTGGCTTCACAACATACTGTTCCAAGAAACAATCTCTAATACATTCAATGAACTCTGCCTCCAGGCTCCCCTTGCAAATGTGATTGTTCCAGTCTATGTGCATATTAAAATCAGTCAGAAGTCTCACAACACCAGGTTAAAGTCCAACAGGTTTATTTGTAGCAAACGCCACCAGCTTTTGGAACTGGCTGTTCCTTCATCAGGGGGGTGGGAGTTCCCACCCACCTGACGAAAGAATAGCCAGTTCCGAAAGCTAGTGGCGTTTGCTACAAATAAACCTGTTGGACTTTAACCTGGTGTTGTGAGACTTCTTACTGTGTTTACCCCAGTCCAACGCCGGCATCTCCACATCATATTAAAATCACCCATTGATTATTGCCGTACCTTCCTTGCAAGTCCCCAGTATTTCCTGGTTTATACTGTGCTCAATTGCAGAACTACTGCTTGGGGACCTATAGATTACTCCGACCAAGTACTTCTTTCCTTTGCTATTTCTTATTTCTACCCAGACTGATTCCACATTTTGATCTCCCGTGCTTATGTTATTCCTCATTACAGCACTGAGCCCTTTCTTCACCAGCAAAGCTACACCACCTCCTTTTCCTTTCAGTCTATCTTTCCGAAATGCTGAGTACCCTTGGATATTCAATTCCCAGACCTGGTCTCCTTGTAACCATGTCTCAGTAATCGCCACCAAATCATACCCTTCTGTTTCTATTTGCGCTGTTAACTCATTCATTTTGTTCCGAATGCTTCGTGCATTTGGATGCAAAGCTTTCAAATTTGTTCTGCTGATAAATTTCCCTATTCTTTTATAATTCCTTGGCGCATAAAGACATTCACCAGTTCTGTCCCTCTCTTTTATTGTCTGGTAATCATCCGCCACATCGCTAACCTGCACTCTTACCTCCTCCTTCAATTTAGGTTTTCTAATTTTCCATACAACTGAACCCTCCCCCCCCCCCCCTATTTAGTTTAAAGCCCTATCTACAGCCCTAGTTATACGATTTGCCAGGACTCTGGTCCTAGCATGATTCAGATGAAGACCGTCCCATCGGAACAGGTCCCTTCTTCCCCAATACTGGTGCCAATGTCCCATGAATTCAAACACATTTCTCCCAGTAATCTTTAAGCCACGCATTTACCTGCTTAATCTTATTGACACTGTGCCAATTAGCTCATGGCTCAGATAGTAATCCAGACATTATTACCTTTTTGGTTCTGCTTTATAATTTAGCTTTGTTGTGGGAAATTTACCACCGGAGTCAGCCTGGAGGTTCAATAACACAGTTTTATTTCGGACACGAAGCTTCAAGGGAGAAAGCACTGGTACTCCGCAGTACTTGGCAGCTACCTTCTCAATCATACAATAGCAGTTGATCATTTTTATACCTTTTAGACAATGGATAGTCTGGACATTAGCCGTTTAACACATTGTTATAGTTGAATAGACCGATCATGGTGATTGATAGTTAACACATTGTTACAATCCGACAGGTACAGACATGGGCATTTAACATCACATTGTTCATAGAATGGATACATTTCCTCTATCAATGACTGGTTTCGATCTATACATACAGTGATTGGTTTTTGTTGCATTTATGTATTTATGTTCCCATCTAGGGCTGATCTTGTTATCAGTCTTTATTGTTCTGGGTCTGCCCTTATCTTTAAAGGGCCTCAAGCTCTGACTAGCTTCCTACAGCATTTCGGTTACTGCATGTTTTAACTTTAAATAACTGTCTGTGCTAAAAGCCAGTGCCTGTCTCTTTCCCAGGTAACCATTTTGTGTGCCAGGCAACCATTTTGTGTGCCAGGTAACCATTTTTTTATTTTTCCCACTTCAGCTTCTAGCTGTTCATATTCCGTTAGCAGAACCTCTGCCCTTGTTTTATCTATGTCATTGGTACCTACGTGGACCACGACAACTGGATCTTTTACCCTTCCAGTCCAAGTTCCTTTGCAGCCCAGATGAGATATCCTGACCCGAGCACTAGGTGGGCAACACAACCTTCGGAACTCTCAATACTGGTCACAGAGAACAGTATCTATGCCCCTAACTATAATATTCCCAATTACAACTTTTCTCTCTCTCCCCCCCCCAATTGAATGGCTCCGTGCACCACGGTGGTGCGGTCAGTTACTCACCCTCCCTGCAGTCCCCATTCCCGTCCACACAGGGAGCAAGAATCTCCGAACCTGTTGAACAAGGACAAGGGCTGAGGCTCCTGCAACCCTACCTTCTGGATCCCTCTACCTGCCTCACTTGCAGCCACACCCTCCTGTCCCTGACCACTGGCCAAATTTAAGTTAGTTAGTCTAAGGGGTGTGACTGCCACCTGAATCACAGCGTCCAGGTAACTCTCCCCTCCCTGATGTGTCGCAGTGTCCGAAGCTCAGAATCCAGCTCATCCACTCTGAGCCGGAGTTGTTGTATTCAAAACTGGATCCGTGTTTTATGAAGTGGACGTAGGGGGAAGGATCGTCCGAAAACACGTAGACCATTTGAGAAAGCAAGAATTGCCCCAGCAGCCAGTACTGCCACAGAAACTATATTGCCATATGAAAATGTTGTTGACTATCCAAGCATGGGGGCATAGGTTTAAGGTGTGAGGGGCAAGCTTTAAAGGAGATGTACGAGGCAGATTTTTTACACAGAGGGTGGTGGGTGCCTGGAACTCGCTGCTGGGGGAGGTAGTGGAAGCGGATACGGTAGTGACTTTTATGGGGCATCTTGACAAATACATGAATAGGATGGGAATAGAGGGATATGGTCCCCAAAAGGGTAGGGGGTTTTAGTTAAGTCGGGCAGCATGGTCGGTGCAGGCTTAGAGGGCCAAAGGGCCTGTTCCTGTGCTATAATGTTCTTTGTTCACTGAAGTACCTGGTTGTGTTGCGTCAGGCACAATGAATGTCTCCATGGAAACAGATAGAACTGATCTGCCTGTGCCTGAAGAGGCACCTGTCATTGTGTTTTGGCTGACAGCAATCCTGTGGAAGTGTCCCAGACAGAACAGTTACATCGCCCCTAAGGATTCAGAAACCCCCTGAAAGACTTAATTTATAATTAAATATACACTAAATATTTAATTATCTCGGACTGTGTAAGTTGAGTATTGACATTTGTATAAAAGGACTCAGAGGGAGGGATGTGGTGATTGACCTTTTAAGGATCCATCTGCAGAGTAAGAATCACATGACCCAGGGAACCAATAGGGGAGCAGGGTGGGGGATCACCCTGGTGAGCTTGGGTTTAGTTCCAGAACTTTCTCGGGAGCTGCGACTGCAAGCCGCTGTATAGCCTTTACCTGTAAATAAGCATGTTGTTTTTCCCTTAACTGGTGAAGAAGGATTATTATAGACACCTATTACTGAGTCCTTTGAGGAGAGAGTGGGACCAGTGATTGTTTGAACTTTTCTGCGATTGACAGAGATTGTGTGGGCAAAGATTGTTCATAGATGAATATTTTGAGTCAATCAGATAAAGAAGGCAATTGGAATGTTTAATACGCAATTCACCATGTTAGGTGTTCACACCTTCCATCAATGGTACAGCCTTGCTGCGGTGTGTACCATTTACAAGATGCGCTACAGCAACTCATCGAGATTTCTTCAACATAACCTTCCAAACCTGTGACTTTTATCACAAAGAACAAGGCGCAGCAGAACACCAACACCTGCAAAATTCCCTTCAAGTCACTCATCATCCTAACCTGTAAATATGTCACCATTCCTTTCCTGTTGCTGGATCAAAATCCTGGCAACCCCAGTCTAACAGCACAGTGCATGCAGCTACACCATATGGACTGCAGCAGGTTAAGATGGTGGCTCACCATCACTTTCTCAAGGGCAGTTCAGGATAGGCAGCAAATGTTGGCCTTTCCATCGTCAACCACACCTCAGGAAGAACCTATGGAAATTCCTTGATGGCCCTATCCAATAAAATCCTGCCGATTCTGAGCTCTCCTCGGTTAAAGAGGAATACAAAGGAATCCAATACAAAGAACAAAGTAAATTACAGCACAAGCTGTGCTTGTGTGTGTGCGTGAATTGGAATGAGGGTACAGTTGCACTCAATAGATTGAGTGACCTCAAGTGTAGAAAGGAGCCAGAGGGTAACACCGAGGATTAAGACCGAGAGAGGCGTCACCCATGGGACACGAGCAGAGTTGGATGTTCGGCCAGTCCCAAGTAAAGTCCATCTTCATTCTGAGTGGCCTTTTGTTCACCAATCATAGAAACCCTACAGTGCACCCATCGAGTCTGCACCGACCACAATCCCACCCAGGCCCTACCCCCACATATTTACCCACTAATCCCTCTAACCTACGCATCCCAGGACTCTAAGGGGCAATTTTTAACCTGGCCAATCAATCTAACCCGCACATCTTTGGACTGTGGGAGGAAACCGGAGCACCCGGAGGAAACCCACGCAGACACGAGGAGAATGTGCAAACTCCACACAGACAGTGACCCGAGCCGGGAATCGAACCCGGGACCCTGGAGCTGTGAAGCAGCAGTGCTAACCACTGTGCTACCGTGCCGCAATGATGGGGGAAGTTCCTCTTTATCATTTGACAGCTTTGTTCAACTGGAACAGCAACAGTAGGTAACAGAAAATGAATCATTTGTCACGTGGAAGAGAGCATGGGGTTTTGAACAGAAAAAGACCAACAGACAGTCCATGTAATTTCAGAACTTTGTCCAAGCTCATGTCCTTCATGCAGGAACGGCAATTCTTTGTGACCACGTGCTGACGGAGATGCTCTGATTGGTCAGAATATCGAAGAGTATCAGGGAGTCTGGAAAATGGGACATGTTTAGACTCAACAGCCAGAGACACTTCCACATTCTCCACACTCTCTGGAAGAGAATCCTCTTCTGGATTCTCTTTTGGATTATCAGTGATCAGAGTGCTTCTCAGAAGTAAATTTGCAACATCAGAACAGATTGTGCGGTTTGAGTTTAAAATCTTTTTATTGAACTGTACATTGCCGACTTTAACCTACAAGCAGGAAATGCAACATCAGTTTGCAAGCTATTGCCCAGAATATTGAGGTTAAGTAATGACAAAATACATTGGGACTTTGAAAAAAATGAACATTTGTCCACTTCAATTAGTTTCAGAGTATAGTGTAATCCTAAAGTGGGCCCCATCCCCACATCGTGGTTGTTTCCTGTCTTTTGACATCCTTTCTTTTTGTGATGAGGATACTTACTAAGCTCCAGTTTCACACAGGCACCAGTCGCTCTCCACTACTTCCTCCCTGGTGACTGATCTTCATATTAAAACTAGACAGTGACTGTCAACAGGGAGTTCAACACAAAGCCACGCTCAAATCTGCTCCCCGTCCAGAAACGGACACAATCATGTAGGATTCATTAGAGAGTGATCATAAATGGGAAACCAGGCTGACTTCCTGAGCTCCAGGGGCATTGAGGCTAATCGGATCTTACCCAGTCGCTGTCCCTGCTGAGCTTAACTAACACACTGGGAATGCAGTCAATCCTGCAAAATGACTTTCCTAAAGGTTGCTGAGTCTGTAATTTAAAAAGACGAAATTGACTTCCAAATTCCAGTTACAAGGTGATCAAAAGATTTCCTAATATCCCACGGAGTGCGTTGTGGCTCTTTGAATTCCGAGCCTGACTCAGAAGGCATGAAGGAACCCACGTTTCTCAAAATTATTGTGTCCATGCACTTAGAAGATAGGGCATTGAAGTTAGGAACAGGGGTAGGCTATTAGACCCTTCAAGCCTGCTCCGCCATTCAATAAGATCATGGTTGATCTGGTTGTGGTCTCAACCTCATTTTCCTGTCTATCCTTGACTTTTTTCTATTAAAAAAATCCAACCCAGCCTTGAATGAATTCAATGACTCAGTCCCCTTGCATTTGAGAAAGGATGATTTTACTCTACACATCGATTGGGCAAATCAGATTGGCAGAGGTAGGCTGCAGTATGAGTTTATCGAATGTATTCGGACAATTTCTTAAAGAAGTATGTGTGAGAGCAGTGTTCTCCTACTCACGGTCTGTGGGCCAATTGATGGCCCCTGAGGTTTTTGAATTCCACTTGCCAAATTTGTTAGACATTTAACTGACTTACTGTGAGAAATGCTGTAAAGCTGCTCATTCAATCACAGGCTGGTTTCTCCCTGCATTTGTTGCTGATAGGCTCGCTAACAGCAGCAGTTGCAGATAAACCAGCCTGTGATTGGATGAGCAGGAAAGAGTAGAAAGGTAAGTTCTGAGGGCCTGGACCACGAGGCAGCTGGAGCGGTGGGGG